>NC_064883.1:10893716-11217645 GCF_929443795.1 Astur gentilis | reverse complement strand
GGTATATTAAAATGAACAGATCTTTAACTGAAGTGATTACCTACAATTGTATGGACAGCTACGAATGGAACTTTCCCAAATGTAGCTGTTTGTAGAGTGATTTGTTGACTTGTCAAAAAACACTTGAATTGTTAAGACCAAATAAAAAAGAGCTTCTGTATCACTAAATTTCACTGGGATGCATAAATAATGCCTGTAATTTTGAAAGTATCCTACCTGTTTCATTTTGGTTTTGAAAAGTCATGCTGTGAAAAAGTGTACTTTTGAATTTTACCTTTTTTCCAGTCATTATTGACATTGACAATCTTCATGCATTTGCATAACTACAGGTGAAAATATTACAAGATCAGTTTTAAAGGCATACCCCATCAAATCTGTAAACTCATAGCCAAGAAGCATTTTTATGGGATGGTGCAATGTTTGGTAATGGTGCCTTGATTCCCTAATTGGGAACTGTAAAGGAAGTACGGAAATACCAAATGTCTAGACTGACAGCACTGTCAGAAAGAAAAACACTAAACTTGCTACTTCATGAAACAAAGGCAAACCCCACTCCTACTGTATAAAAATAGAAACCAAAGAACTAAAGCTTGATTCCACAACCAATCCGGACACCTCCCTCCCACCCTCCAATAAACCACCCAGGCACTTACAGTAACACTTATCTGTGTTATAGTGATAATCTAACCTTCTTCCAATACTCTTACTTCACTGATCCACTAGCAGAAATACTACAGTGCTGGGTTTTTTCCAATGGCAAATGGCTCCTAGTTATCCACTACAACAGATCTTGGAAGCTGTTGCTGTCTAGGGCTGCATACATAGAGGCAAAATAGAAATTTTAAAGGTCAGAAGGGTCTTTTCCCTAAAATGTAAGCAAGGATGCATCCCCAGCCTAGAATTTAAAAGTTCAATTTCCTCCACATTCAGCGGTATGTGTAAGCTGCACTTGTCTTTGTACCAAGGCCTCTGAGGTACACAGACAGAACAAGCCAAGTGAAATTGCGTCCCCTGCTTACTTTGGACAAAGGATCACTCTGCTTTCTCCTGAAGGAGTTTTTCTGACGATGGATAACTTTTTGTAAATTGTTGCCTGTGCAGAATTAAATGCCACCTCACTGCAAAATCCTCTTCTCTACAGTCCACTTCTTCTCCAGCTCAGCTGGGGAAGAAGAGCAGCCTGGAGGTCACAAAGTTTTTTGTCATCTCATGAAAGTACAGACAGAACACAGTGTCAGCTCTCTCCATGCAATCCACTATAATAATTTCAGAAGACTGCAGAGCTGGGTAAGGTTACACTCTGTATCTACTACTGGTCTATCAGGGTTTTGGCACAGTGAAAGCCAAGTCCTGCAGAGTCATAAAGGTGCTGTGCTGAACATCACTTCCAAAAATTAGAACAGTCATTAACTACCACAACTTGAAGGCATCTCTTAACAAGATTTTAGTAAAGAAGCTGCTGTTGCTTAACATTAAGTCTGCCCTTCAATTTGCAGGAAATAATGCTTGCACATTAGTTTGCAAAAAGTCACAAAACATATGGTACCAACCATTGAGACAACTTGTTAGTAACCTTAATTCTTTTCACTCATTAATTCTGAATAACAGGCCTTTGCAACTCAGTCATTAAGCACACTATTCTACTTGACATAAGTCAAACTCAGCCAATCCCACAGCACAGCTACACCTTTGAATTTTCTCTCATCTTACTTGGGAAATCAGCAAAAGTGCTGTTAAAGAGAACACTGGTGGAGGAGCTTAGCTTTGCTAGTAGTTCTAGTCCAAAATACTTTCTAACTTCACCACACTTGTATCTCTCACACCAATTCCATCAGCATTTACTTTTTTCTATGCTGAGCTTTCGCTTGTCTCATTTCCTCGTGATGTAGAGCTGGACACACAACTGTAGAGCTGGACACACAACTTTTCTCTACGTTCTCACTGTTTTTCACTTAGACACATACAGCAAACAAGACTTTCATTTTTTTTAATTTACAGTATTGATTGCTCCGAGTTATGCCTTACTGTTGGTACACAGTAAATACATTCATCTGAACAATTTGCTTAGTATGAAAAAAATGCAGTTAAAACATTAAAAATACCGCTTTACACTGTGCGCAACAGAACCTTCAGAAGTAATGACATTGGCTACAGGCAGGCACACAGGAAGACTGTTTCCTTTCAGTCTATGAGCACATTCATTCCTGCACTCCTCCATCTGAAATTGCCTGTAACAGTAGATTTTAGGTAAATGTGTCTGCTGAATTAAGAAGATTTAATAACTCTCCGCTTCGTCTTTAGCACTTGTATTTGCAGAAGAGGATATTGTTCTGTTCTATTCATTACACTAAGAATGGCTGGTTTTGGAAGATTTACTGAACAAAGGGTTTAAGCAACATTTAAAAAACTGAAGATGTTTCTGAAGGGGAGTTATACTCTATTGGTGCATGCAGCTGTCAAAGTTTGGATAAATTAGGTAACATGCTTCCCCTAGATAAAAGAGAAGTGGCTGGGCACAACTGCCATTTCACAAAGAGAATTTAAGTCAGATGAAATGCATTCTTATCGCAAGCTTTAGACAGATTAATATATACCACAACACCTAGCACTGATTAAATTTAGAAAAATATTATCTTGGGTTTGGTTTGTTGTTGGTTGTTTTTTTTTTAGCCTTTGTTGTTTGGGGTATTTTTTTTTTTAAAAGTCTTTAAAAGATGCCAAAAACCACCCTGCTTTTTAATCTGGAAGAGTTGGGCTGTCAAAGCTACTATGCTGCTGACAATTACTCATTTGATTACTTACAGATTTTTTTTTTTAAAACAATGAAGAGGCCGGAAATGTTTTGGTTTTTTGTTTGTTTTGTTTTTTTTAATTCTATGATGAAGAATGACTGAACATTATAGTCATTTAAATCAACCCAATTACATAGTTTCCATTAAGTTAATGGCTGCCAAACAAGCGTGTACTCCAGTGACCCACCGTGAGCAACGTTATCGGATGGGTGAGACAGATTTTAAGGTTAGACACAGCACATGTAAAAATAGAAAGTTTAAAAACCAATCTCATCACAGACATTTCCATTGCCATCTCCTTTGTGAAATAAATAAGGCAGCAGATAACTTTTACTTTGAAGTGGCATCTTTGAGGTATGCTATTAAGTCTACTCTCTCAGACTTCTTCTTAATACCCGCAAAAATCATCTTTGTTCCTGGGATATACTTCTTTGGATTTTCCAAATACTCCATCAGAGTATCCTCACCCCAGGTGATACCTAGAGAGAAGAAAAAAAAAAAGATAGTGACTTCAAAATAACAAACACATTTATACTCTTGTCCTCCACATTATTTTACTTTTTGGCAGATTTCAGTACTTCCTAGAACTATCACCGAGAAGCAAGTATTTTTGTCCCTAGTAACTCATAAGAACAGCTTTAAGTTTACCTTTATTCTTATTCGCATCCGTGTAAGAGAAGCCCTCAGCCTGTCCAGTCTTGCGTCCAAATAGGCCATTCAGGTTGGGTCCAGTCTTGTGCTTGCCTCCCTTTTCAACTGTATGGCACTGGGAACATTTCTGGACAAAGATCTTCCTGCCCTTCTCGATATCTCCCATTTTCAGTACTAGACCAAGAACACACACAGAGGTCAGTATTGCAATTTCAAGGTCACCTACTCAACAGAAACTTTAAAAGCGCCCTGTTGGTTTACAAAACGGTATATATGGCCTGTCGGTCTAATAATTCTCCAGCACACTTTCTATCTACAAGCTATAGCTCCTGGGTTTGAAAATTAGCACAGAATCATTAGACTACGCAAAAGGTATCAAGGTGATAAACATGCTTGAAGAGCAGGGGGGAAAAAAAAAAAAAAAAATCTCTCCTCGGGCAAGGTAACTGCCCCACAGCATTTAAACAGTACGGAGATAACTTTTGAAGAGTAGATTGAGCATGACTTCCACATACAGCTTGTACATCTGTAACGGGAAAGCTTCCCGCTCGCGAATAACCTTGTCCAGAGGGACAGGACCGTTTCCACGTTTCTGCACTTCAGCCGGAGAAGCCCGCCTGCACGCCCCCTTGGCAGGAGCCGAGAGCGGCAGGCACGGAGCCGGCCCGCTCCCCTCTCGCCACGAGCCGGGACGCCACCCGAGCACCCGCCGGCAGCGACGCGGTTTCCACGAGGTGCGGCGAGAGCACCGAAGGGCAGCCGCACCTCGCGGCTCCGGCTCTACCTCCGCGGAGGCTGACCTTGAGGCGAGGAGCCGGCTCCCGGCGCGGGGGAAACCTCCAGGCAAGCGGGGGGCAGGGTGAGGGCAGGAACCCCCGGGCGGCGGCTGGCCCGCGGTGGGGCCACTAGGCCCCGCGGTGACCTTCCGCCGCACCCCGGACGCCTCCTTAGGCCGCGGCCCCGGGCTCTTCCGCCCCGGCCCACGCAGGCGGGAATCGCGCCCTCAGGACAGACGAGGGCACCTCCCGCCCTGCCTCCCCTCCACGTCCGTCCCTCACTCCCTCCCGCCCGCCCGGCTGCCTCGCTGCCCCCCTCCGGACTAACGGTGCCCACAGGCCCAGGCCCAGGCCCAGGCCCAGCCGCTACGCCGCCGGCTGCTGCCCGCACCTGCCTGGCCGGCCGCCCCGCCGACGCTGCGCCCACAGCGGTGATCACAAGCCCGGTAACTCGCGCACCGTCCGGCGTCTGAGCCCAAGGACACGCCGTACTCCGCCCTATGTAAGCCGGTGTTGCCGCAACCAAGCCGCGCCGGCGCTGGGCCCGCCCCTCCCGACGTAACGACCAATCAAGCGCCGGGCTGTAGATATCTGATTGGTTGCGGCGCCTGTCCGCCAAGCTGGACGTCACGGCGCTGGAGGCTAGCGGGGTCGGTTGCGACTGGCGGGTCTCCGGGCTTTCTCCCCCTCCCCCTCCCCCTCCCTGTCCCTGCGGAATGGCGTCAGACGTAACTCTGGTACGTAAGGAACGCCGGGGCGCGCGGGGGCGGGGGCGGGTTCCGGGCGCATGCGCACAGCGGAAGGCGAAGCAAAGGTCGCGCGGCGCCCCGAGCGGGCAGCGACCTCAGCGGGCGGTTGGGGCAGTGGGCGGAGCCTGAGCCGTGACCGTGACGTAGCCGGGAGGCCGCCGCCCCCCGCCCCGCCCCTCCCGGCGCTGTTGGCGGCCGTTGCCGCCGGCGCTCTCTGGCGCCTTCCAGAGGTGAGGCGAGGGAGCCGTGGGGCGGCCGCGGCTTCTCGTGAGGTGAAGCTGCGCACAGGGCGGCGCCTCGTCGTGCGTGTCGTTGAGTTTTAAAGGCTTCTTCGAGGGACCCGAGGGATGAAAGCGGCGGAAGCGTCGCGGGTAGCAAAAGCGAGGCTGAAACCCTCCCGAGTTGAGAAGGGCTGGCCGGCAGCGCCAGCCGGTGTGCCGCCACACGGAGCTGGAGGGCGAGCGGGTGGGCGGTTGGACCCTGCGCCTCGTGTGGGATGCTGAGACCATACGGTTGTGAAGAAGATGAGAGTATAACGGAAGGGACCACCACAAGAAAAGAAGAAGACGCCCCAGGCGCCTTCCCAGCAGGCTGGGCAGCGTTGTGGTGCTCGAAGAGGATGTGTCGATACCCACGCGTTGTGGAGCAATAAACAGAATTTACGTGATGCGTTTCAGAGACGACTGCCATCTCGCTCTCCTTGGCAAGGAGGAAGAAGAGCTGCTAAGCCTAGCATAATAATGTCCAGTGATCCGAAGGCAGTGATCACAAGAGGTGAACTGTTTGCCTTAACTAGGGACGTTAAAACTGAGAATTTCCCCCTCTCTGGCATTTGAAAAACTTTTTTTTCGGTGTGTGCTTTTATGCTATGCTGGAACTGATGTAGGTGTGCTCCTGTAATTGCCCTGGGGAGCAGTGCTTATCTGAAGGCAAGAGGGAACGAGGACAGGGTAAAAATACATCAGAAGTTCCTCTGATGCCAGAACTTTGCAGACAATTTGTAAGAATATTCAGCAAATTATCACTTCCTGGTGTAGAGAAAGTGCATTGTTTTCCAGTGCTTGTGGTGTCTAGAGCATGAGACACACGTTTGTGCAGCTTCTAACATTTCATCACAAGGTATATACAAAATATTAATACGCTCCTAAACGTTCACAATTAACGCTGTAATCTTCTTGGCAGTACACTTACCACAATAAAACTAATTTGCTTATGATATGGAGCTAAATTCATGTACTTCATGGGGAGGGAGGTAACATACGTGCAATGGAGCCACTTTAAATTGGCATCTTGACTTCTGTTGTTGCTGAAGTCAAATCTCAAATCATGTCAGACTGCCAGAATTATGAGGTTGACTGGAAAGATACCAATTTAAAAACTAAAGGCGTTCTCTGTTTCTTTTGTTTGCCATTTGGTTTTGAACTATCATGGTGCACTTCACTTATGTTTTTAGACTTTTTACCATGATTTTAGGGACTGCAATTTTATTTAGTAAGGCTTCTGTGTCTTATATGATTCCAGGAGCCAGGTGTATGTAACTTAATATCACAAGACTTGTGATAAGACCTCTGGTCGCTCTTACCTTTAAAAGAGGAAGGAGCTGAAAGTACCGTTTAAGCTGCTTTAAGAAATTACAGTAGTGTAAATTCTTAAGCTTCTTTAAGCAGCTGATTGTGGTCTGATGCCCACTGACATCCATTCAGAGGTTCTCCCCTTCTTCACAGAATGCAGACTTCAAGCATCTGTAACTCTTAATTTCTGTTGGGTTTTGCCTTCTAAATATGTATGCTCCTTACTGAGCATTGCATGTTGAGCTTCACAGTTAACCCTTCCGATGCATGTTGGAGGGACATTGTAGCAATGTTACTTAATTTTTCTCCAGGAAGCTGTTTTTGAAAACTGTGCCTTCATTCAAGAGAGTTGAATCATTTTTTGTTAAATTTGAAATAAGAAAATGGTGCTCTCAGGGACAATTCTGAACATGTGATGTTTTCAGCGCTAATGATTAGCGTACTAAAAATCAGTCTCTAAAATGAACTCTTGTCTTCTTTACCTTACATCTGACCATGCAGATGTCTGCTGTGTGAGTGACTGCCAGCAGTCATGATGTATACCCTTTCATGAAGGTGTAAATGATAGAAACAGAGTATTTGTGGGTTTGCATACTGTTTGTTAGTAGAAGCAGAGGTCCTGACAAATATGAAAATATATGAGTTTAGAAGATGTGTTTTCACCAGTAAGAGGAGGTATCTTGAATGGACAGGACTTGACTTATTTGTTTAAGCCCATTTGGGCATTACTAAGTGTGAATTTGGAGCAACACAATGGTAAGAACTAGTCTGGAAGTAAAGTAGAAGGTGCAGGAAGGGGGATTGTTTGAGGTGCCCAGTGTTTTACTTCTAGAAACATTCTGCGGTAGGACAGACCAATAGTGAAATTTTACCCTTCTCTGCTAAATATAGCACCTGTAGTGTATGTTATGTGTGAATCCCCAACGTGTTGTATGACTTCCTCTGTAGGACAGAATATGTTGTGGGACTTCCAGAGGCAACACTGAAGACAAAGTCAGGGCTTTTCTGGCTTTGTGGGTTTGAATTGCTGGAGTAAACTAAAATTACTCAGGGTGCATTTTCAATGCATTATTACTTTCCTACATATATTGGCATTCATTATACTGTTTGCCTTGGTGTGGTTTGCCTAGAAGGTTTGTATTTTAGTCTTTCAGTTATTCACTGTGGTTACACCTGAAATACCTTTGTCTTTTTACTACCTTAGACCATTACACATGGGAACAATAGTTATTTTGCAATCAGAATTATTGCTGTGTAATTCTGTCCTAAAGGAAGGAAGGAAAAGTAAACCAAATGTGTGAAGTCCAATACTAAAGGAAACATGGCGAAAGAGCCAATCAGTTCTCTTTAAGAGGTACACTGCAGATAAAAGAAGAAAGGTGGCCTTATGGGCCTAGACTGGAACTTAGGAGAACGTGGATTTTTTTCTCAGTTCTGTGGTAAACTTCTTGTTTGGTCTTTGACAAATACCTTAGAACCCATTTCTGGTGTTGGAATCATCAGGGGTTAGGTGCTGGAGTACCTTGGCCTCTTTTCATCCTCTTCCTGTGTGGAAGTGGGCCAAGCCTGAGCTGCTGCTACTTATCAGGTAACTGTGCCAGTGTTGGTGAGTCTGTGGTTTGTGCTGCAGTCACAGTGGTGTGAGGTGGTTTTAACAAATTACCCGAGTCATAAATCTACACTGATGTTTTAGTTGTTGCTAAGCAGTGTTTGTACTAAGTTAAGGACTTTTCAGCTTCTCATACTGTTCTGCCAGCAAAGGCTGAGAGTGCACAAGAAACTGGGAGGGGACACAGCCAGGACAGCAGACCCAAATGAGCAAAAGAGGTATTCCATACCATATGACGTCATGCCCAGTATATAAACCGGGGAAGTTGGCCAGGGGACACCCCAGCTTGGGTATTGGCTGGGCGTTGGTCACTGGGTGGTGAGCAATTGCATTGTGCATAGCTTGTTTTGTATATTGTTGTTGTTGTTGTTATTTCCCCCTCCTTTTCTGTCCTATTAAACTTTCTTTATCTCAATCCACGAGTTTTATGTTTTGTTTTTTTTATTCTCTCCCCCATCCCACTGCAGCGGGGGAGTGGGTGAGCAGCTGTGTGGTGCTTAGTTGCCAGCTGGGGTTAAACCATGGCACTTTGCCTTTAAGATTGTTCAGGAGAAAGGTGTCTCTCTCTCATGTTGATAAATCAGGCTTTGAAAAAACTATAAAGAGTGATTCTGGACTGGGCTTGAAAAATTCTTGATGTTACGATCCTTCAAAAATATTCTGCAGTGGCAAACATGCTTTAGGGTTACTTTTCAACGCTGTTATGGTGCAAGTCCTGTCATTTGGAATATACTGATGGCTTTATGTTTATTATGTCTTTTACAGGGCATTTGGATGGAAGACAAGAACCTGTTCACCCAAACAGGTGAGGAACAAAGATGGAAAATATTATAGATTGAAGAATGAATAAAAATCCCTGATGAATGGCGTGCCTCTAATATTTCCTGCTTGCTGTGTTTTCTAAGACAGAGAGGGCAAATGTGCTACTGCTTGGAACAGCTGGAAAGGCAGAGTCTCTGAGATGCTGCAGTTGCTAAGGGTCACTACATATTAGGCTCCTTCTTAAGACAAAGCTAAATTTGTGCATAGCATCTACTTTTGTGTAACATTTTTATCAAACAAGTCTTGGTTTTATTTTAAGTTCTGTTTATAGTAATTTCTTGTGGCAGGGTATTTATGCTTTGTGCAGTTGTCTCGGACAACATTGTGATTTTTATTTTTTTAAAAATGACAAGTCTTATGTTGACTTGAATATCTGGATTGCATTCAATGCATATTTTCCATTATTGAAAAGGTAAAAGCTAGTCTCAAAAAGAACTGCTGCTGTATTTTCACATGCCTATGTTATAAAATATTTGGGAGCAGGACATAGAAATATTTTCTGGACCCCAGGGTGCAGAGTGGCATTTGAAGGATTTGATCTTAGCAGATGAAGGCAGAACTTAGAGTTCTTTCCATATCTGCTGTTCCTGTGGTTTTGGAGAGTGAGTTTTGTAGGGCTGTGGTTGCAACTGCTTGGCACTAGGGGAGATAAGGCATATTCTACTATGGGAGGTTTCATGTGAACAGAGAGGCTGAGAATTCCCTGGCCAGGATGTTGTTGGACTCCAGTTAAGCGCAGTGTGGGGCAATGCTGCTCACCATTGCAGTAAGCTATCAAAAAAGTGACAGGTAACACAGGTAGAGAGACTCCAGCCAGAGTGTGAAGCAGAGTGGGCAGCTGGAAGACTGCCAGAATATTTCATAGCTGAATCAATTGCACAACCATTATAATGCCATGACTTGCTGAGTGATAGATTTACTGCTGAGTTTAACAGGTGTGAAAATACCAAAGTAATTTGTCCATTCTTTGATGCTGTGGATTTATGTCACAGGCATGGAGATTTATTTGGTAGCCATTTATTTTATGATGAAGTGTCCCCTAGGCTGCTGTAGGTAGAGGTCTCTGTCATTCCCAGCACCTGGCCTGTGGGGAGCTGGGTAGATTAAGAAGGTCCAGGGTTCAGAGTCATTCTTTGTCAACTTAAAACAGACACAGACCTCCAGCTGAGAACATTGACTCAATGTCTGTATTTTCTACGTTGAGATACTGGACTGCCCCGCTCAAGTATTTGTTCTAGTAGCTGCTTGTAGACTGGTAGATGTCTAGTTATCTGTAGACTCACAGAAGAGTATAATGAGGCCTTGGACCTCTGTATAAGATAGAGAGAAGTGTGGGATACAGCTTCTCTGTAATCAGTTCATGGTTTGATGCAAGTAACACAACAGGGGCATCTTGTTCGGATGAGTATAGAGGAGTAGGAAGTACAAAACATAAATGCATAGTGAGGTAATTTGCAATGTAGCATGGAATAGCAAGAAAGGACTTCCAAATGCAAGAGTTGTCCTAGTTGACTGCATCAACTTCTGTTTTACTATCAGAAAACTCATTCTGAGTCCTTACAAACCAGTTCCCATAGTAAAAGTAGGCTAAAAAGATAGGTGATTCAAGATAGTAATTTTTAAAAAGAACATTTTTGGACTCAAGGCCAAAGTTAATTAAGTTAACTCACAAGGACATTCACATTTGAAAGATTCAGGACCTAGCAATTTGTCAGAAGTTCAGCTTTTCTTAAAAACATAGTTTTGTTGCTTTTGGAAAAGAGCTTAGGGGCTCAAGAATTGAAACACAAATAAAAGGGTATCCTTTTATTAAGTCCATTATATTTTTAACTCTAAAGCTAGTCTGATGCTATTGTGGTGTCTTCCACAGTTTACTGCAAAGCTTAAAATAATAGATGTATAATAAACGTCTTGAGCATTGTCTGAGAGTCTGATTCCATCTGACAAAAAAACCATGGTACAAACCCAGTAATTTCTACTGGTTTCAATTTCTATTTTTAGGTGGCAAATAATTGGTTAAAGCTACAACATTTTCAATTTTTAAAAAAATTATTTTACTTTCTGATGAATCAAACAGTTGGAAGAATTTCAGCCATATCCTGTTTGGAGGGGATGACATTTGCCAACGTTGATAATACATTTGCTTTGTGTATCTGTGGGAGCCAAAGATTACTGTCCTCTCATTTACATGATCAGTTGGAACATTATCTTCTGAATAATCCAAGCTATAGAGTAAGAAGTACTTCTGCAGTAGTTTAAATGAAGATGTCAAATTAGTCTCCAAAGCATCAACTTAGCCCTGAGAAAAGCTCCAAATTAAGACTCCTTTTGTAAGGAGATTTGTATGTTTGGGTCTTCTTATGTAATGACAATATGGTAATCTAATGTAGTCTAGTTAAGCCTACACAGTTCTTGTATTTAAGCTATAGGCCAGACAGGAGGACCTTTCATGAAATAAGAGCAATAGCATGGCCCCACGATTCAGATGAGAGTCTTAAAAAATAAAAGCTTTGCTTACCTTAGGATTTTCAAAGCAGAAACCATTTATAACAGAAGTAGAAATAGGGCCATAAACTGGCAAATTTAGCTGTGTTCTCCCATAGAAATAGAACTAGTGTGCTATGGCAGGCTTAATGCTTTTAAGTGTATACCCAGTTCTCTGCAGATCTAGGAGGGCTCTATAGCAGCAGGAGGAATTGTTGAATGTGAAGCCTGACGAAGTTACGAGACAACATGTTCATGCTTCATAGATCTACAGGCTATGTTCTTCACTGAGATGAAATCACTGCTGTGGGTGGTAGCACTCATGGAATGTTTCTGTCAGTGGGAGAAGTGGGATTCCTCCCTGCAGAGATCTTAGGCTAGTTTTGCTGCCTGTTGTGTCAAGTTTTCAAGACTTTTCTAACAAAGTAATTGCCTGGCTGGTAGTTTTAGAATCTGGTTTTAATATTCTAGCTTCATTGTCTTCTTGTTTTCACATATGACTTCAGAACGTGTCAAGTGTTATATTGGAGCAGATTAGTGGTTTAGCACAGTTTCTGGCAATGATCAATGCTGGATGCTTTGTGGACACTAAAAACTGCCCAGGACAAGCTTATTATCCTAAAGCAGGAAGTCTCAGAGCACTGAGAACACTTAGTCCAAACTACTAGCATTGCAGATGTTTTTCTTATGCTCCTAGGATATGTCTCTAAGACTTTTTTTAAAATGATATTAAGTTCTTTGCCTTCATCGTATTCTGAGAAGAAAACTAAACAATTAGAGTGTACTTTCTAAGTTTCTTTTTTGTGTGTGATGAATTTGACCAAACAAAAAGTCCCAGAGCTTTTTCATTCAGGGGCTTACAGATACATGATACCAATGAATTATGAAACTTTTTTGTAGTAAATGTGTTATGTACTCATTGTTAAGTTGTAGCTTATAGTTTGGGGGTTTTGTTCTGTTGGTTTTTTTTGTTTGTTTGTTTATGTGGTCATTTTTGTTTGGTTTGGTTGGGTGGTTGTTTTTTTTTTCCAGAAAGAGCAAGTTCAGTTTTCATATATCTTTCTTGGGGCATAACTAATCCTGTTTTTAATAACTGTTGCTCTTTTCCAGACTTTTTTGCAAATACGCTGAACAAAACTAAATGCAAGATACACGAGGATTATGAAATAACATAATATTCTGTCTTCTCTGTACTTAACATTAATCTCTCCTGAATGGTGCTAGAGGCAGAGAAAAAGGCAGGAGTCTGCACTTATTTTGAAATCGTTCCTCCAGGAGGTAACAACTATTTAAAAACCCATTTGTGCCTGAGTTGTCTTCAACAGTTCTTTGCAGTACACTTCTTCATACTTTGTTTTTAAATTAAATTTCATCCGTTATTATGCTGCTCAGTTACGTTTGTACTAAATCCTTTAGATACTCTCCTGTACTCTTCTTGTGTCCTAATAAATGCATTAATCATCTCTGTTTTAAGAACCAAAAGTCTGATTGTTTCTGAGATGTGTAAAGGTGGAATAGAAAGTGAGTATCTTCTCCTAATGGAAAGTAAGCTCTCTGACTCCTGTCATATCATTTTCCTTATATCCTTTCGGTAGCCACTGAGCCCTTTGTACTCTGAATACTTGCACAGAAAATATTGCACTGCTGGGTGGGGCACTGTGTCCTGACTGGCCTCCTGAAGATGTCACACATAAGTAAAGTAATCAGGGATTTATGTTTCTGCCATGATTCTTTCCTAGTATCTCTTCCTGTAAAGGAAAGTCCAGTGGATAATGGCTAGCTGGAAGCATGGTTCTGTTTGAACTGTATATTCAGTGTATGATCCTGGCAGTCTCCTGAAGTCCAGTGATTTGCTTGAAGAGAGAGGGGAATCTGTCTGAGCTCTTAATGGGACAGTGTAGAAGACGGCAATGAAAAAACTCAGTGAAAAATACAATGGCATTTTGCTCCCTCTTCAGGTCCTCTCTTGGAAACAACTGAATAATCCCTCATTTAATTAAGGAGTTAAAAAAAGCCCAATGAATGCCCTTGTGCTGTTTGTGCTTCTCTAATCCCCACTTGGCTGCAGCTCCTTAAGATATTAATTGAACCAATATTAGCTATGTTCCTGAATTCTGGGTAGCAGCAATATTAATCTGTCAGCACACAGAAAATAGCAATTTAAGCTTATTTTTCGCATTCTTTTTGCAAAGCCAGTTGCTAATCCATGAGATAGCTTTCCACTAAAGTTTCCTTTGCTGCTTTCTTATTTTCAAAAGTCTTTACAAAACTTATTTAAGATGTTTAAATATGTTGCATTTGGGGACTTTTTCGTTTGGTTGAGTTTTGTTCACACTGTTCAGGAATCCTGAACAGCTCAGTAAGCACAACACGGCAGCAGAGCTCTTCTGTCCCTATCTCTTGCTCTTGACTATTTTTATAACCACCAAGTTAATGCCTGCTATTAATCCTTAGCAACTATATTGACCACTTGCAGCCATCTAGGGCTAACTCCTAATAACAGATTACATGTTTTCTGTAGCTTACCTGCTTCATTCTAAAGCTTCTTCAAAGCCCTGCAGGAATCGCTGAATCCCATTCTCCCTCTTCCAGTCTTCACTGCAGTTTAAATACACTCTCAGTGGTCTTTCCAGTTCTCTTAAACGTTCCTGTCTTAGACAATGAGTAAAAAGGAAAGAGAAGAGTCTGAAATACAAGCCACAATAGGTCTGACATAGGAATGTGGGCTTGGAGAGGCCACAGTCAGCCTTACAGCATGGAGGCTTTGGGAATGTGCTGTGCTCGTGGACATCATGTTTGTCCCTGTGTATGCGTGGTAATGCTGACATTACTGGCATTTGGTTCCCTGCAGAGTAGCAGAGGGTCCTTTTGACCTGGAAGCTTGGTGCTTGTGAGGGCCTGCAAAGGGCCTTATTGGGTCAGTAAGTGTGATCCCCAGCTGTTGCTGGCAACTGTGTCATAGCTCCTTTCATAAACTTGTCAGTTCCATTCTGAAGCAGCCTGTTTTCTGATCCTCTCTGCATCTATTGAAGAGCTATTCTTGAACCTCCCTGCTGTGACCATTAAAAATCATCTTGTGATTCACAGCCTAAGTTTATTCCCAGACTGTAATGCTCATTTGTGAATCCATTTGGGCTTTAATGAATCAGCTCTTTCTTTAACCAGTGTTTATCCCACTAATGTGTTTCTGAAGAAAAGTCATGTTTTCACAGCCTTTAGACCAAGACAAGCTCTTCTAGTCTTCTCAAAGAGGCAGCACATGTCCTGGGCTACCCTAGTGCGCTTCTCTTTACTGTTTGAATTTATTGTGGTTCTCTAGGAAAGGACAGACAGTTTGTATTGAGGTACTTTTTATTTGTTAATCTATTTTTACAGGACCAAGGAATGTGTCAATTAAAGAAATAAAAAGCATTGAAACCATAGAATTTGTGTCTTTCCCCCTCAGTAATGTTACCTCGGAGGTCTTTTGTCTCTCCTCTTATGGAATCATGAAAATGTTTTTGTGCTGCTGTCTTACAGAAGGAATGCTGCAGCTCCAGCAGTGCTGTCTGGTTCTGAGGAACCTTACAGCTAGGGAGAGGAACCTTACAGCTAGGTATCCATTCAGGCAGTGCTGTCTGTCTTGGCCCATCCTCTGGTCTCCATGAAGGCTGACATGCTTCTTGATGCCAAAGCTTGTGCAACAAAATTCTGCTTTCCTCACTCTTTACATCCAGTGATAAGCCTGGCTTATTTAGACTAACTGGGTTTTCCCATATTTTATGTTGATCCAAATGTCTGGGCTTGAAGTCTTCATAGGAAAGGGAACATGCAGATTTTGGAAGGGATTCAAGTTCAGGCCTTCCTGAAAGCTGCCCCCTCTACAATGCTTCTGTTTGCAATGTGTCAGTGATATTCTGAAGTTTGTATATTGGCGGACTTGTATCCAAATAATGAACTTTCTGGTAGCATGTCTGAGACAGAGTGGTCCGCTCTTAGCTCACATCCCATTTCTTGTCTGTGTTTTCTGTCACTTTACGCTGCTGACCTAGACTGGCCACTGTTTTTATTTTACTCAGCATTGTGCCTGAATAGCTGGCTATCACAGTAGGAACTGTGAATAAAGGCAGAGGAATCTGAATACTAGAGGAGTACTGTTCTTGCAGATTTGATTGATGGGGATGTTGACCTTGAAGTAAACATGCAGTGTACCCTTCAAGAGGTCTCACTTGTGAGAGACTAGGCAGAAAATTCTGTTTCTATATGGAGGAAGTAACAGGTTTTACACTGTTATCTAAGTCTCTTATTTTAGCAGGGACTGCTTATTTTAGCAGACCATTGCCTGAGACTAGTGAAATGGCTCAGTTAGGGGTCTCCCAGGCAAAGGGAAGCAGCCCAGACATTCGTTACTGCCCTGCCACATAGTCTTTATGCTTTGGAAAAGAAAATATGCTGCTCTACCCCAGTGCATAAGATATAAATGGGTGTAGATGTCTTGTGCTCTCTTCTTCTTTCTTCTATAAGCGTCTGTCTTCCATTTGTGGTCTCATAAGCAATGTGACAGTATAAACAGTGACTTGCATTAGTGTGTTTTTAACTTCTTTTAGGAACAGTTGCAAGCGGGACTGAGGATGCTCACTGGCATGTGGCTTTTTAGCTTTCTCAATCACAGTTTGATCCACTGCTTGAATACTGTTACCCTGTATTAATTGTTTGTACTGTTGAAGCTTCAGGTACTGGTGCGGAGTCAAAGCTGCTTTGTATAGGAACTGTTCAAACATAAAGTACATTTGAGTCCTATAGCCAAAGAATGGACTTCAGCAGTTACTGTGCTGAACAATCTGAGTGTTTGATATTTAATGTATGTATGCTTTAGGTGGAATAATATTCAGATAAATCATCATGGCTCAGGTTAGGCCTCTGCCAGTCACACTTCGGAAGCCAGAGGGCAATAAAACTGCTCAGTTTTGAATTAATGTAAGCTGCTAGTTTGGATTTTCATTTCCAGAGACAAGCTGTTGAAAGTCATCATAAAGTGAAACATTTGTTTCTTCATCACACTGGAGAAAAAGCTAGACACCTTTTCCATTTCTGATACAGGGGTTCAATTATCAGAAACTTGTAAATGCCATTTCAAAAGGAATTTCCTTACTTGGATTTTTTTAATCCAATAGAAAAAAAGCAGGACAATTTGGGGAGTTTTTATCCAGGGCCATTTTTGGACTATAACTAAGAAAATGACAGCATCTTACTTAGTTGCCCTGCTTCTTGTATGTCTGTGCAGTTTGAACCTGGAACTGCTCTAAAGCCAGCAGAGCAGGAACCCATTCCTTCTGTTTTACCTGCAGAATTGCTTAGTCAGTTACCATCAATTAGACCTGTGTATGTACTCTGCATGACAGTGTGCAGGTGTCACTGAATGGCTTAATCCATTACAGGTAACAATGCATTAGCAAAACACAGCTCAAATTGATTTGCTATGCTTATATACCATGTTATGCTTTTTTGCATGAATAGTATTTAATACAAATACTATCTTTTCACTTTTATACAGGCCACACAGAATATAAAAATTGTTGAAGACAATAAACGTGGAATATTCCAATATAGTTTCATACATTCTTTAGAGTAAATCTTTGCATTACAATAGAATCTGATAAAGTTGCTGATGCACCCTTAAGGAAGAAAGGCAAATTACTCATGTAAATGGAGGAGGATGAATCATAGAAACTCTGCTAAACTTAAACTGGTGTAGTTAGTAAGGAGGCAATAGTCTGCAATGGGAATAGGTCACTTATTGAATACACAATGTGCAATAAAGACAATAAGTTGATGAGTTCAGTGGAGTTGTCCTGATTAACACCAGATGAACATTTAGCCAATACGTTTCAGTCTCTGCAGTGCTGCACCATTCATATGAGAGCTGCCAACTCATTTTATGGAGACTGTTTCTCATACTTCTCAAGGCAAACGGTCATTTGAATTGCTGTTATGTGATGGTGGAAACTTTAAATGATAAGATAAAAAATAAGCAGATAATCACAATAACTCCTCCCCCCCTGGAAATCCTGAACAAGTCATTAATCCATTACAGAAGTTCTGTCAAGCAGCTGTGTCAGGAATGATTTAGTATACTTGCCTCTGTTTTATAGTAAGCCTTGCCCTGCACTTAAGTATTATCAAAGGGAAGGCTTAATTCTGCTGCCTGAGTCTGGTAATACTCTTGTCAGTATTATTTGTGTTGGAAGCATGAGATTCTTAGTAAATGCAGTACTTGCTAGTTCCACATCTTCTCCTAGTTCTCCAGTTAATCTGCCAACTGCTTTCATGTAATAGTTACGCAGGATAAAAGGACTTGTGGGACCGCTCCCTTAATGGTGACGTATTTTATTGTCACACATTTTTATTGGTTAGGAAAATCAAAATCAATGCACAGTCCCCCAGAAAGACCTCAGATAATTTAGTTTGTGTGGCCTTTGTTACTAAATGACAAAAAATGAATTTCTTTGAGAAATTTGGAGGCTAACACTTTGTGATCTTTCATTGCTATCCCAAGGAAATTAATTTAATGACAAATGCTTACCTCTGAAGTCCAAACTCTATGTTGTTATCCCCAGAACTCTTTCAGTGTTTCATAGCATATTGGTTGTTCTTGGAGAGAGGTTATATTCTAGCGCTTTAAAAGTGGAGTTGGGGGCCACTATCTTTGGTGGATTTGAATAGCATATTTGACCCTTTTCTTCAGCAAACTTAGGAAGCTGAAGGGTAAGAAGAAATAGGTAAGGTATAAACCAAATATGTGTGCTGGATAGAAAAGACTATTTTAAAGGTTTGAAATAACACGTGTTATGTCACCGTCCCCTCCCCCAATTATCTGTTTAGTAAATGCTAATAAAAGTAAAAATGTGGTGGAAGAACGTCTTCAGTAGTCAGTACAGTATTGCTACTGAAGTGGAAGATTCAACAGGTACGTAATTCAGCTGAACTCAATTCAAATAACTTAGATTCAAGTTCTCCATGGTAGCCACACCTAGACAGAACATTACATGCTATATCAGCTTTCTTTTGTAGTCACAATTATAGACTGCCTTAAAATGGACTGCCACTTACTGTTTTCCTTGTCACGTCTGTAAGACTGTGTGTCTACAAAGGCTATATCTTTCTTTGTTCACCGCTATTTTTTTCTACACTATTCATGACTTTTATCTGTCATGAAACGTCAGGCTACATCCCTTTGGGAAGACAACTAGCGTTTAGCCAAGCTGAAGAATAGTAGAAATGTGATCATTCATGAACAAATTCACTCTTCCATTTTATGGACCCGCCCAGTCTCCATCATTAGACTGGAAAAGGCAAGGTTGGAGTCAAAGACCATCTACAAAGAGGACATCTGTTTTCTTGAAGACATGGAAATAGAGACACCAGCCTGTTGGTATGTTGGCAGGACTTGTGGAGAGGTAAGGAGGAGCAAAGGTCCACTGCTGCCCAAACTCATTTCTTTGAAGGGCTGCAGAGCATAATCTGGGCTTCTGAATCAAGCCCTACCCCCACCAAATGTATGGTCAGCAGCTATTATTGCTTCTTCTTGTTCTTCTTATCTCCAGAGCTACTTGGCTAGGTCCTACGAGAGCTAGTTAGTACTTAAAGGACTTCAGTGACAGGACAGCTTGCTAGCTTCTGATCTTGTTTAATATATTGCTGAGGTGGTTGAAAACTGTCTCTAAAGCTTTTCACTCTTTGTATGTATGATGCCTAATTCATAGCCTGCAAGTGTTTGGAACAGTACAGGATCTCTTGGTGTAGAAATGCCTCCCATGAAAGAGATGCAGAGAAGTTTGATTACAAAAAAATAAAATAAAATAAAAAAAATAAAAAAAAAGGAGGGGCATTTTGCTCTTTGTCCATATGAACTACATCCTTGGAAGTATGTGTGCTGTCCCGGCCAGTGTACAGCCTTCTTCTGGGAGTCAGAGGGAATACGGACAACTTCATGCCTGTATGGATTACCTCCAGGGGAAATATTTAACATGTTGTAATAGAACACCATTGATCAGAATGACAGGAGGATCTGCATTTTAAGCTGTAGACATATGCTCACTATACAGGCAGCTGTGCTGGTAGAAGAGGTTCTGTGAGCTGCTGCTGCTGTTTCTTCTACCTTGGGAGGCTGACCTCATAGATTTGCAGACAGAACTCATCTTCACTCTTTTGGTACAAAATCAGCAGAGCTAGATCAGATCACCCATTTAATCAGTGCAAGTTAACCCAGCTCTCTTTTTAGAAGCACTCAATGTGATTATCTGCACCACTAGATCTGTAAGGCTAGTTGTCTTGGGCAGAGAGGTGGTGACAAGCAGCTGAGGGCAGGATCTTATACCAGATAAAGCTGCCTCTGCAGAAGGTCATCTGCCCATGGCCAATTGCAGGAGCTCTAGGTGGTTTCACCCACCAGCAGGGAAGATTCTTATTGCATTTTCTGTGCATGATTTTTACAAACAGCAACAACAAACAATAAAGCTTGATGAATTGTGAAGCTGGCTCTGTACTCATAATGTCACCATCAGAGGAATAACTGAATGCTACTAGATGTCTTGCAAAAGTGAAACTGCTGTGCATGCTTGGAAGAGCTTAATTTCCAAACCTGGTTCTATCACTGTTTTTTCTCTCCAATCTTTCTGCCTCAGTTTCCCTATTTACCTCACAGAGGTAGTGTCAGCATTAACTACATAATAGCTACTCTGAGTTTTGTAAAGGTGAGATGTAGAAAAGGCACAAAGCTTTTAAATACAACCTTCCAGTGGTAAAAGTCACCTGAGTGTAGTCTGGGTTATCAGTAGCTAACCAGAGATTTCTCCTTTAGTCACTGAGAACTGGCGTGTCCTGATCGATCTCAGAGGAAGTCAAAACATATGGAGGGAACAGTAAATGAAGTTAAAGTATTTTCTAAGTGCCAGTGGTAGCTGGCCCCTTAGTTAGGAATTCTGAACCTGCTAAGCTTTGCTGGAAATAGGTCTTGGCCTACGATGATCCTCCGGTTGTGCAAAAATAGGCTTTGTAAGCCCACTTCCATACATGATTAGTGTTTCTTAAATTGACCAATGATCAATGAAAACTGACTAAAAATGGCTACTCCTAGTATTACATATTCTGTGGAAAGATTTTGGGTTTGGATGATCAAATACTTCACTAAAAATCGCTCATGTACCCAATTATATACATGACTCTACAGCACTGTGCTGATGACTGGGAATGGCAGCTAATTAATGCAAATGGACCTCTTACTTAACATTATCAGCTTTTACTCTGCTGAAAAGCTTCTTATCCATGCCAGTGTATGCTTTTTCTGTTTCACACAGTTATTGCTAAACCCTTCCTGGCAGGCACTGCCATGGCACACAGAGGTGCTGGCTTTTTCCTGTCCCAAATTCCCCATAACCCTGTGTGGTCAGCAGCTGCCAAGGACTCATCATCGGTTCATGCAAGTGATCTTAAAAGTCTTCCAAAACGAAGAACCTGTCAAAATCCCAATGTAGTACAACGCCTCCAGGGAAGAGCAGAATAAAAGAAAAATTTCATGCCCTTTTCCTCCAATACATTATGTAAAAAAATCCCAGGGTAAAATGCTGCTGGGGTTAAAAATAAATACCTCATGATGGCTTACACGGTTTTCTGTAAATAATGTCTAGGGCTTCATCTCAGTCTTCGTAAGGGATAAGAATTATTACTTTTTCTCACTGGACCTTGTTCTACCATCTGTGTAGTGATAAAATCTTTTAAATCATTCAGCTCTTATTTCAGGGGTATCTCTGTTGTCCTTAGCAAAGGTATAGCAGGCATGACTTTGGTCCCCAAATTGCTAGGTTTTGATCCCACTGAGCCCATTTTTTTCCTTTCTCTTCCACCATTTTGGACTGTGAAGAATTATTTGTCTGACAGAAGATACCAGATACACTAAATGATCCATCTTGCTTTTGTGGGGATTAGCAGCTATGTTAATAGCTCTGTTGGTTTCTGAGGCTACAAGGTGTTCACATGAGTCAGGTTTATTCATCATTCTCAATGCTGAGGTATCCTCCACGGAGGCTGCAACTATCAGCACATAGAGCTCCAATTTAAGCCAAGATGCTTAGCTTGACCAGTGATAAATTCAGATTGTGGCTCTGCAAAGCTTCAGTAGGAAAGAGTCATCACTTCAGTAGTGTTTCTAAGTAAGTTTCAAGAATAAATGGTAAACCAACAAAGTGCTGTCTTACCTCTGGTCTTTCTCAGAATGACCACATCAAAAGCCTTAGTAGGGATATTGGGATGGAAAGGCTGATGACTGCTTGCATCAATCGCAGTGTCGAAATCCTCATGTGATCTGAAGTTTGGGATCATGGCATATGTAGAGATGTGTGTCTGGTAGGGATGAGAGGTGGGAAATGGCAGGCACAGTAGTCTTGGGTTGGTTTGAGGTGTCAGGAAGAAGGAAAGAAAGAAATTTTCCTTATTTTGCATTTCACATAGTTTTAGCATTAAATATAACTTTGCAAGAACTGGGAGAGATGTGAGAATCAGAAAGGCAGTATTTTAGTTCTTTAATCCCCTCTTGCTTGCACCATGCAAAGAATTCACAATGAAGATTCCCTTGCAGCTTTTGTACATAACCAGTCATACCAATTCACATTTACTTTTATGTGGCTTAAGGGAAGGAGAATGTGGACTTCTGATTCTTGCACAGCTCCAGTTAATAGTAATGTGCTTGTGAAATCAAAATTTGCCTCTAAGAAGATGTTTATTTCTGGGAGGAAGGAGGATAAAGCTAAACTGGAGAGTTTTATGGGATACTGAGAACGGGGATTTCATGGAGTGCCCATGTTCCTGTAGCTGTTCTTTTCAGCTTTCAGTTTTTCATGATAGAATAATTTAAAAACTTATTAAAATCAGGGGAGTCCTGAAATCTTCTGAGGAAAATGAAAGCAGTGGTTTATTCCGGTAAGAAAGACTAACACCCTGTTTGGATTCTTCTAAACTTTACCACAGCTGCATGCAGCAGCTTACTGACAGAAAACACTTTTCCCCAGTTGCTGTATAAAGCAATGTCACAACCTTATACAGGAGCCAAATTCATTCCATTCCTGAGTCTGTGCATCATGACATAACAAGATGTCTTGTCAAGCTGGGCTTTTCTGAGGCTTCTCTCTCATAAATCTGCTTTATACGTACTCTAGATCCCTTAGCTGTGCTTGGTAGATGTTCCCAAACACTTTAGTTCACATTAGGTAAAGAGGCCATGAACAACACAGTCAAGAAAACCCCATTAGCCCTTAGGCAAGTCAGCAAGATCAGTATTTGTTAGGAGAGTGGGTGTGCTAGGCAAATACTGCTAACCTGCTAAACCTATCATCACATGCTTCATTCTAGAGAGATTTTTTGCCTAGGAGCCTTGCTGCTGCTTATTGCCAAGGAACCTGCACTGTGCAGTTACGGCTGTAAGAGGAACAACCTGCCTTTTTGTTTCATTAAAGGAAGATAAGATATAATATAGGTGAAATGTACTTACTTAGCCAAACTATCTGGTGGTTTATGAAGCCTATATTGGGGAAGAAAAATAATAAGTTACCTGAAGTGACCCATGTTCATTTCCACCTCCCACACTTTATCTCAATCAGTGCAATCAATATACATTAGTGACAAATCAATGTGTAAGCAGTTCAGATAATTTTCTTACTGATACCACTCACTACATGAGGAATGTTTTGTGTTGCCAGGTGCCCAAGACTGAAAAGACACTGGGAACAAGTGATGTGTAGAATGTCTTTTTGAAAGGAGTGAGGAAAAAAATCTAGCCTCTAATCCTTTTGTGTAATAAGCTCTGTTTTAATTAACAATGGTATGTGCTATTAGTAAAAATAAATCCTTTTATCAGTAATGCAAAACAAAAAACATATCCTGTTTATGCTTGCAGAGAAAATACTTATTCATTCCATGCTGATAAATATATATTACCATGGAGACTTATTTTATACTTCAAATAAGTTTTTTTTAAAAAAGCAATTGAAAGAAAACACTAACTTTAAAGGGCAAGAATTTAATCACTGAGTCTAGCTAAGAGTCTCTTGACTATTGTGCCAAGTGAGAAAGATATCTGATTAAAAAAATAATTAATTTGCTTAATGGTTCTTTGTGGTATAATGGAAAAAAAAAAAAAAGCCTAAAATATACAGTATTACTGGACTAATCTAAGTGGTTGACCTGGAGCTCCAAAATCCCATGTATTTCATGAGAAAGGCTTGCTTACGAGGTCCTGCTTGAAAGTCTTCACCGTATATGGGTAGGAGATGTTATCTGATGATAGTCGTTTTTAAAGCTTTATTGTTTGCACCATGATCACACAAAGTTTCTTGATTCTACAAGCCGTACACCAAAATCTTCATATAGCTAAACCCCCTTGTTTTTCTCAGTGAGGAGAGGGATGTCCCAGATTTATTCCCATGCAGGAGATCGTGATAACTTCTCAGGGCTCCTCTCCTTGATCAGCTTGAGGACAGAGCCCTGTGGGATGTTAATAGGCCCCATGGGGACACCATCATTTCAGCCTTAGCAGTTCCTGTGGGAACTCTCTTCCTCCCACAGCTGGGGATTGCTCAGTAGCCTGGTTAATGACAGCCATGGCATAGGAGCTGCACCCAAGCTCTTTTCAAGTCACCTGTGACTCAAGAGCTGCAACCTGGCCACTCTATCATTGAATAAGTCTCCATAAAAGTAGGTGTTGCACAGTTACAAAGAGGAAATATGCCCCCTTGCTCAAAGAACTTAAATACAGCCCTGTGCTTATTTCTTTCCATACTGACATGGGTGTTTTGAGATAAACTTCAAGTGCCAGGTCAATTTTTTTCACACGTTCTGATACAACATACAGAAGTCATGCATTTCATTGTGAAATCTGTGCTGTGATGCTATGGGACTCAGTGCAATCAACATGAAGTGTGATATCTCACAAATTACTGTGCCAGCATAACTCATGCCTCAACTGAGCTGAACAAAAGATGTACTTTTAATGTGTGATGCTACACAGATAACAGGACTTGAAGTGTTGGATTCTGACAACCATTTGTATATTGTTACAATCATAATGACCTGGGACTCTGATTCAAACTTTGTGTTGGTCTTGAAAATGGAAAGCTTTTACAGAAATAGCTATACTTACAGAACAGCAATCTTTAAAAGTTTATTACACAGATACTTCTAATTGATTTTCCATTTCTGCGGTGAGAATTGGTGCTGTATGTCTACTGGTGCTGTAGACATGAAGGAGAATACTTCTTAGTGTTTATTACAGTTGCAGTTGCATATTACAATTACAATTGTAACACGATATGAATTGAAAATAAACACTAAGAAGTATTTTCAATTTCCATTTCCATTCACATTATGTTACATGTGAATTGTTACATTCTTTGTTGCATTCATTGGACATATTCCCGATACAAATATGCATAAATAAAGAGAGTCAGTCTGCTTTGTGCTGTGGCTGGCAGAACTACTTAAGTACCTTTGTAGAGTACTTTTCATTATAACATCTAAACTTAAGGCAGCGATAAAATATGGATAAACATGCATTTTCATGACTTCCATGATTTGGAGAAGCTTTGTGAGCTCAGGTTGTAACAGCTAGCAAAACTTTGCGTTTTCAAAGGTGGAAAGTTGTTTAGAGTGTTCCTCACTCAAACTGGATAATCAAGCTTGAAGCCACCCAGAATGGATGGCAGTATGGAAAGGTAGAGCTCTGGCTGGAAAGGAAAAAAGGAATAGCAGCTTTTCCAAATTTGTCACTGAGATGCTTTCACTGCAGTTCTAGTAGGCTTTTGCTGGCATCTGCCAGTATCACACAAGAAACAGTTGCTCAGTATTGTTATCTGCCCTTTTATGTTCAGTCCAGAGAAAATATGGAGTCTGTCAGTATCTTGAAAAGACGTCAGACTCAAGCTGGAGGGACTTATGCTCCCAGTTTGGAAAGCCCCAGAACAAATCCAGGGTGTGGTCCATATGGACATCCTCCCATTTCCCTAACAATGAGTGCACTGCGGGCACTCTTCAAACACTTTTTGATAAAACAGTCATAAACCAAGTTTCATGTGAGAGAGAGTATCCTTATGGAGGCGCTGGCTTCACCTGCAGAGCACTAGGTGCAGAGACGCACTTGTTCAGTAATGGTAATAAAAGACATATTGGAATCTGTGTGACTTTCATGAGGCTCCCACTATTCTTCTACTCTCCGACACATGGTAGGAGCCTCTGAAGAGCTGCTTCTTCTCTCAGGTGTGGTGTTGGCCTGAGAGTGATGCAGTGGGGGGGGCGGGGGGGCTGATGACCTTCAGCTTCTTTTCTAGATCAGGTCAGAGAAGTTTTTGCTGCTCTTTCCTGTTAATTTCCCACATACTCAGTAAATTATTAAGAGAATAAGATGTATCACTCTGCCAATTTTAATAGGAAAGAAATTATGACTGGAGAATAAAACATTTCACATGTCTAAATTGGCTTTCTCTGCAGCTTTTTATTCTTGCAAAGGGAGGTAATCATTTATCTTGCCTAACCTTAAAACCTGCTTGGTCAGGGAGCTGCAGGTCAGGGAACTACCTGGGGTTGAGGAGCTGGGGGATAGCCAGAGGAATATAAATCTGTGTGGCGTGATAAACAGTGAAAGCAGATTAAAACCCACAAGGAAAAAAGCCAGTTTTAATTCATTCTGTGCTGTCACTGAACCCACTGAAAACCTCATCGGTGTGACTTGTCTTTGGAAAGACAGCTGCAAATGCTCTAGCCTGATGTAATGTGTGTGTGTGTGTGTATAACTAGGGTTCTTGGCAATGGTTGAAGGGTGTTTTTCAAGGTGTTTCAGGCTTTTGCAGTCTTGTTTGATGTAAACTTATTACACCTTGAGATGGGAGGAGACAAGTAGTTTTCTCCAGTACATTTAACTGGGAGGGCATATGTATGTGGTCCACTGCTAATGCACTTATAAAAGCACATCTGCACAAACCCAGTGATTCATTCTAGTGCAAAATAGCACAAGGATATGTAGTGTACATACTTAAGTCAAAGGCATAGTTGTCCCACGAAAGCGTACAGAGTTATTGCAAATGCCTGGTAATTCATTTCCCACAAAGACAGTAATGGCTCAAAGGAGCCCTCACAGGCTATAAGGTAAATAAACTGCCTGTTAATAGCTCCCAGGTAGGCCTGCAGAGCACCACTTGGAGGGTATTTTTCAGGAGAGGTTCCATGTGGCTGTCACTGCTTAATAGTCCCTGACAGCAGGAAGAATATTTGCTCTGAAGGACTTTGGACTATGAATGTGGAAGATTTGTTTTGGTGTGTTTCACTTTTTGTTTTAAAGGATATAGTCTGTTCTTCAATTTAAAAGTCTTTCAAAGACCAAGTAAATGCAACCTTATGGGAAAAGAAAATGCTCAAACTAGGACAGAGCATAAAGACCCAGCATGTTTCAGGTTAAGGTGTGACTGCAAAATAAGGTGTGACTGCAGAAAGTACATCAATGTGCTGTTGATCGAATATTCAGAGTCCAAGGTCATGTACTTTTCAGTACGTACAGGGGCAGAGTTTGATCTACTCTTGTGTAAAACCTCCTTCCTCCTTACAAAGCTAGCACAAGGGCAGAGTCCCAGCAGTCCCTGGTTGCTTCCTCTTAAGGAAGCAAATCCCCAGGAAGGTTCCACAATCTCCACCCCCGCCTGTGTACATGAATGATCCATTCTGGTAAGGAGCTGGCACAAGGAACGCTGTTGCTGTGAAGTGAATGGGTCCCAGAGCATCCTTAACCAAGAAGCATTTGAGATTGACCAGTTTAGGGATTACTGAAAACACAGCAGGCTTGCTACCCCATGCAAAGGGCAGTTTTTAATTTTTCTCTGCTATCTGTCTGTGTTTCTGCTGTTTCAGGGATACCAACATAAATGTCACATAACAGGACACTTACTTGACTAGCAAGTCACAGTGGACCAAATTGTTCCCCAGCATCATTCCACTGCAGTCAGCGGAGTTTTGTTGGGAATGGATTAGGTAATAAAACAGAACCACCCAGCTTGACTGAGCAACGTAAGAGTGCCCACTTTGCATGGATGTTAGTTTTAAAACAATTTTAATAATGCTTCGTTATCTTTCAAAAGTGCATGGGCCAGTTCTTGTCACTTAGTGCTTAGGCAACTTGTAAGAGGAAACTCCCAGGGAAACTTGCTATTCCTTGTAGCTTGTAATCAAATTCTGCAGCACAGCCAATGCCTCTAATGTGCATTGCTAGTCAAAGGCCATAACGTGTCCCAGTAAAAATTAGCTTTGGCTTGTACACTCTGGTAGGTTAACCACACTCACACCTGCTTGTGCTGCATGCCGTAATGAGGTAATAAAGACAGAAGCCTGCAAAAAGCAGTGGATTACAAAGAGCAGGGTTGCAGGTTTCCTTGTGTAGCTTCTGTGGCCTGTTTACAATTACCTCTCCTGCTTTTCTAGAGTGTCTGCGTTTACACAAAATGTGGAGAAGGTACCTCACCTGCAGGGATGCTAAAGGGAGAGTGGTGGGGTCAAACAATGCGCCTCACAGCCTTATAAAGATAACTGAGAAATCGTTGCAGAATTATTCTCAGGTTTCTAATATGCTCTAGCTATCAATGTTAATATGAGAGGTGTAACTTGTTAATTTTCTGCTTTTGAAGAATTTACATTTATACTTTAAATTATCTTAATCTAGAATCTCAGTAGTTTGATCAAATTTAAGCGTTTTGCTGGTGCCATCAAGTGGCAAAATGTTGGATTGCAGAACTCCAGCAGCATCCAAATTCACTCCGATTACTACTATCTCTTGAACAGCAGCAGTGAGGAAAATAATCCCTGCCAAATCTCCTCCAAAAATACATCTGTATATATATACACACCAGAAAAATGGACTGAAATACACGTGGTGTCATGGTTACTTCAGTTACTTCAGTTTAATCTGGATTCTAACTAGTAGAAAGGCTAATACTTTTGAGTATTACAAGTTGATAAATATAGACAACCTCTAAAGCAAACTCAGAGACCCTTGTTGAAGAGATACTAAACCGAAGGGGCACAATGCCATATTCTGAATTTCCTTCCCAATTGTGTTTGTTCTCCTTTGTTACTAGCTAGTCCCTTTTTACATAACTCGGCCCTTCGGATTTCATATCATATGTGCATAATATCACCAGAGTGGAATGAATATTCAATTTGCTGTTATAGTCACTAAATTCACAATCTGGTTAATGCACAATTTAAACTTAGAGTTCATTATTCATATGCAGATCACTTAAGCTGAGTGACATCATAGTATTCCTCAGTGAAAAGGCCTCTGTGCAAAGAGAAAGCATAAATGTATAAAGCTTATGCTCTATTTGCTTATAAAAATCCAAACAAATAGTTATGGTTTTGTCTTGATTTCTCAGATAACTCATAAGATCAAAACTCATACATGCTGCCAGTGTGGAAATCTGTCCTGGGTTTCAAAATCTAACTCACTCATGCAGGGCTGGATTTTGAGAGGTGCTGAGCACTCGTGCCTGAATCCAAAGATCCTGAGAACCCCTTTGAAAGCCTGGCCCTTACAGTCCCTCACCATGCACACCTAACAGTAGGAGCTGTGGGAGTGCCTTGAATGGGTGCAGGTTCCAACTTTTGACGCTATAAGGAGTTAAGTTATTCCTGTATTATGGGGACCACTTTCAGCTCCTTCTGATGCCAAAGGGTTCCCAGAATACAGCCAAACTGCATGGTGCTTTTCACTGAAAAGAATCTGAAGGGAAGACAACACCATACCTGTCTTTGAGTTGAAACAATGGAAAACAAAGCAGTTGTTCGTATGGGACATCAGGTAAAAAAACCCCACCCAAAACACAACAGAAGAGAGGGCAAATGGAAGTGCCAAAATGAAGGAAATGCAGTTGGAAAAATCAGCCATAATCAGTAATATTTTCCTGTTATTAGAAATAGCCTTATAGTTCTGACTTGGCCTTGCTAAAGCTGAGCTTCACCCAAACTGTCTAATAAACTAACTGTTGCTAAAAGGAAAGGGTGGCCTTAATTGCATGGCCAAAGAAGAGATGTTGGCTGCAAGGAAGGGAGAGAAATGACGCTGCTGACTCAGAAAGGATTTATTTGACCTTTATGGCTGGCTCAGTGGGCTCCCAAGGCTTGAGAGTTATAGCACAGTCCAACCGAATGTGCTCATAATACTCTGGGTCTAACCACAAGTTCAGAGTGGTTATTGTCTTCTCTTTTCTTTTAAGCACTTTCCCACATTAACACTGTCCAGTGTAATTCATGCTTCTGTGCCACAGGTGCTGTCAGTTGAGCAATGCAGGCATCTATGGTCAGACTTAGCTTTCCAGCTCTTGTGCAAGGCTGTGTGTTCAGAAGTGCTGAGCACCTCCACCTTAAACTAAAGTCACTGAGACTCCCCTCCTGCCCTCTCAGCCCCATCACACCACAGTAGTACCTGACTTCCATCCCTGAGGCCAGGTCCTGTGCACCCTTCTGACAGGACAGCTGGTGCTGAGGGTGCTCCCTTATGACAGACTGGGCCACAGCAGGGTGCTACTATGGAGCAGCAACGCTCACTTTAGAGCCAAATTCAGGGATCTAAGGGGTCTGAATGCTGATTTGGAAAGATCAATGCACATGTAGGATTGCCATGACAAAAATTCTCTTTCCAGCATTAAAATGGAAACCTACTAACCTGGAAATGCTTAGCTTTTGCCTAGTTCAACTACTGTGCTTGTGAGAAGCACTTTTTATTATTTCTGTGTTTGATGCTTGTGGGTGGCATAGCTCAATAAGTAGTACATTGCATTTGAAGTCTTTTGGAGCAGTGCCTCTGCAAAGTGGCAGTAGTTGTATCTGTAGAAGGATGCCTTTATGTTCCTTTACTTACTTTGAATCAAGGTGGATGACTTTTGCATTGGAAACTGCCTCTCCCACTCAGAAGAGTAGTTTGGCTGTAACTTGGAGAAGGGCCTGACTATGGGTGGGTTAGAACTAGGTGATCTCCAGAGATCCCTTCCAACCTGAACCTGGCTGTGACTCCACTGCTTGGAAAAAGAAGATCTCATGACCTGTTCTCCCTGTGCTCCCCCTGCACCCTGGAATCTGCTGGGTAACACTGGGCATCACTTCATTTAATTTTCTTCTAAAAACAAGCTTTGCCAGCCCCTTGTTTCTCATGTAACAAAAAATTCTGTTGGATTCTGTGGCTTTATACATAGGAAATTTGCCAGCATGTGTAAAAGCCACAAATAAGTTATGTAGAGGTGCACTGGAAAATATATTCTTCACTTTTTTCTCATAAAATTTCATAGATATCTTACAAAATGATTTAAAAAATGAAGCACAAGCAAACACACCCCTCTTACCACTATGACTCTGGTGCTTGCCCTGTGTACTCTACTTTCATAGCCCAAAGTCCTGCACATATATAGAAAATACCAATAGCAGCGTAGCCTAATAATGTCTTATTTACTAGAAAGTTATATTTAAATAAACCCTAACAGTGGCATTTTATTTAAGTATCTTTATATGGTTCTTATGAAAAAGCAATATTTGCTCCATAAAAATAAAATAATTCTCACTGTGGATATTTACTGAAGTTTTATTTACAAGCTGTATTAAAACCATATTTATTTAAGCTTCTCATACTTCCCCTGCTGAAATTTGTGCCAGTTCTATCAGAGGCACAGCCATGAAGATACTTCATTTGTATCTTGCCCACTTCAGCTTTCTTCTCTGCAATTGTTTGCACTAGAGTAAGTTACTAATTAATTTCTAGCCTGTATCTGTGGTAGGTTTCATTGAGATCAGTGAAGGTGATGCCCTTGAGGATACTGTAGCTCTGCTACTTACTTGGAAGCTGGTCTGTGTAAATACAGAATCTTAGTGTGGAGGAAAGGCTACTCTATTTTGCCCCTACAATAGCACTATCAGGATTGTGGGTACCTGGGTATGCTCTGAACAACTCTTCTGCAGTATCACTTTACTGTAAGAGTTGCCCAAGCTAAACAACAAATGAACATGGTTTGATAAAGTAGCTTGCAAACCTCTTCTCCCTTTCTGACTGCTAAATTGGTTTTCTGAGATGGGGCATGTAGTCACTGTGATCATCTACCATCTCATTTGGTACTACGCTGGAGTTGGCCAAAACCTTTGCTTGCTCTCAATGTGAGGGTAGGAATGCAAAGACAGCAAAACAGAATATATGCCCCCTAGGCATTTTCCACCTTGTGGAAGAGGGAAGGCTTGTTTCTGGACCTCTTTTTCTCTTCAGAGTGGGATTCACTTGGATGGGTCAGGGGCTTTACACTAGTGTGCCTGAACAACAAATAATCCAAGGGACTGCATATTCAGAAAAGAAAAACACAAGAGCAATGAAAATTCTTGTTTCAAGCTCATTATACATTCTTGCACAGATACTGTCACTGTGGGATCACAGCACCTTGCCGTGCTCCTGGGATGGAAGTCCCATCAGCATCATTTAACAAGAGCGAGTGCTGGATTCTGCACCTGGAATGGGGTAATCCTGGTTATATGTACAAATTAGGGGACAAGAGGCTGGAGAGGAGCCCTGTGGAAAGAGATCTGGGGTTTGCGTTGATGGCAAGTTGAATATGAGTCAACAGTGTGCCCTGGCAGCCAAAAGGGCCAACCGTGTCCTGGGGTGCATCAAGCACAGCATAGCTAGCCGGTCGAGGGAGATATTTGCATATCTCAGTCTACATTGTTCTCTAACCTGTTAGCTGTCTGTTGCTATTCTTGTTTAAAACACTTCACTTGAACATTTGGACTGTGAGAAGTATATCTAGCCTACCTTGGCCAAGGGTCTACACCACTACCATAAGTTTGATGTCCTTTAACAAATGTACATGGAGACTTACCCTTTGCCCTGTTGTCTTCTGGCAGTACAGGTAGTGCAATTCCTCCATGCTCCCTTTCTGCTCCCCAGGGAAGCTTGCAGCAGTGAAGGGATTCCGTGAACTCTTTATATCTGAAAGAAAAAACCCACAAAACAAAATGTCCTTTAATGGCAGCAACAGTGATGGTTACTTGAAATCTTTTAAACAATGACAACTTGGCTTTATTTTCTTGGCTCTGAGTTACTCAGCCTTATTCTAGGTAATGCTATTATGGTGAACTGTCCCTAGAAATAAGTACAATGGTGATTGCCAATTGTTTAATGAAGGTTGAATCAAGTTGTCTGTTTTGATCAGTGAGATGAAGAATGTGATAGATAAATGCAATGTGTACATCTTACAGTGTAATTGAGTCTTAGCTGCCAGCACGTAGATACCTGCACTGTCCCTTCAGTACTACGTAAGTGGCATATGGACAGAAAATATATGCAATGGCACAGATGGAAGCTTTAGCATGTAATTCCTACTGATTTGAGAATTTGTTATTTGTGCCTTTGAAAACCTCCCTTCTCCATCTCTAGAGATGGGTGAGAAATGTTACTGTTTAGTAGATGTAATTCACACTGAATGCAAGCTGTGTCAGGCATTTCACATGGATGTGCTAGTGTCTGAGGATATCCAGTACATTTCCATACATCCATGTCATTTGAAATCAAGCAGTCCAATGTGTTTAGATGCATGTTCATCTCACATAGTTTTGGTTTACAGTGTTGTAAAGATGAACACCAAGCTCACAGGAAATTTAAAGCTTCCTTTTCTTTTGGGTGGCAGCAGTCTTCCGGTCAGGAGAACACATGCACAGCCAACCATTTTATTAAGGAGAGGTAGGTCCTGCGAGGATGTTGTGGTTTAACCCCAGCTGGCAACTAAGCACCACACAGCCGCTCATTCACTCTCCCCAGGTGGGATGGGGGAGAGAATCAGAAGAGTAAAAGTGAGATAACTGGTGGGTTGAGATAAAGACAGTTTAATAGGTAAAGCAAAAGCCGCACACACAAGCAAAGCAAAACAAGGAATTCATTCACCGCTTCCCATGGGCAGGCAGGTGTTCAGCCATCTCCAAGAAAGCAGGGCTCCCTCACACGGAACAGTTAGTTGGGAAGACAAACTCCTAATGTCATCCCCCCCCTGCCCTTCATTCTTCCCTCAGCTTTATATGGTGAGCATGATGTCATATGGTCTGGGATATCCCTGTGGTCAGTTGGGGTCAGCTGTCCCAGCTGTGCCCCCTCCCAAATTCTTGTGCACCAGCCTCCTCGCTAGTGGGGTTGGGTGAGAAGCAGAAAAGGCCTTCGACGCTGTGGAAGCACTGCTCGGCAGTAACAAAAACATCCCTGAATTCTCAACACTGTTTTCAGCACAAATCCAAACCATAGCCCCATACTCGCTACTATGAAGAAAAATTAACTCTATCCCAGCCAAAACCAGCACAGAGGAGCAGGGAGTTGGATTCAATGATCCTTATGGATTTCTCCCAACTTGAAACATTCTATGATTCTATAAGAGCCAAAGTGAGTAATTTAAATTTGACTTAGTTATCCAGGATTTTCTGAAAACCTTATCAAGGAAGAAATGAACTGTTGTGGTATGTGATGAGGATGGTCATCCTTGGGATGTTTTACTGATACGCCATCTTCATTCATATGAAACCAGAGAGGGTGATGTTTGGTGAATGGGTTGGGAACCAGCAGCCATATCTGTGTTTGTTGTCAGCCCTTCCATCACTGAGTGGCCCCGATTCTTACTTTAGCTGGACCTCATCTGTACTACCGTCTTTTTCTGATATTGGGTGTTTCTTTACTGATGAGCGAAGCAGCTTGACAAGGCTGCAGACCAGTAGGAGTGGCTTTGTTGACTGTGGTGTAGCCACTTGTCGTGGTTTAACCCCAGCCAACAGCTAAACACCACGCAGCCACTCACTCACTTCCCTCCCCCCCCAGTGGGACAGGGGAGAAAATCGGGAAAAGAAGTAAAACTCCTGGGTTGAGATAAGAATGGTTTAATAGAACAGAAAAGAAGAAACTAATAATGATAATGATAACACTAATAAAAATGACAACAGCAATAATAAAAGGATTGGAATGTACAAATGATGCACAGTGCAGTTGCTCACCACCTGCCGACCAACACCCAGCTAGTCCCCGAGCGGCAATTCCCCCCCACACTTCCCAGTTCCTATACTAAATGGGATGTCCCATGGTATGGAATACCCTGTTGGCCAGTTTGGGTCCGGTGCCCTGGCTGTGTCCTGTGCCAGCTTCTTGTGCCCCTCCAGCTTTCTCTCTGGCTGGGCATGAGAAGTTGAGACATCCTTGACTTTAGACTAAACACTACTTAGCAACAGCTGAAAACATCAGTGTGTTATCAACATTCTTCTCATACTGAACTCAAAACATAGGACTGTACCAGCTACTAGGAAGATAATTAACTCTATCCCAACTGAAACCAGGACACCACTCTACTGCTATCACAGCACAGGCTGTAGTGAATCATGCAGATATTCCAACTTGCTCCCAATTACCTTGGGTTTCTTTGCCCTGTGCTCCAAAGTGCAGTGTTGCTCTAGGTTTCTGGAGGAGTGACTTCTGATGGAGCAAAGCGCATCAGCTAAAGAAATCCTTGCTTAACGTTATTAATCTTTGCTAGCATTGATCATTACTTTGGAGATGGAGGGAGAAAGTGTTTTTTATTAAGCTATACTGGGAAAAAGTGCCACTTTGTAGGTACTATCTGGATTCAGGCTTAGGGTGTTTTTCAGGTGTAAGGTTCCCCTAATTCTGACTTCATCTTATATTGATGCAGAGGTAGAATAACATCCCTGAGGCCACATCTCCTAAAATGTGAGCGGAAATAGGCTTATTATTATGTGGCTACGAGCATTTCAATGAGCATTACAATCCTGACATTTGGTATGATTATAGGCTTTTAAGGAAGAAAAAATAATGGCTACAAAAACTACTTCTCAGAGTACATTTAGACTCAAACTGTGGCAGAGTCCTAGATATCTAAATGGATCTTAGGGAAATCTATGGCAGGGATCAAGATCTACAAGACAGACGGTGCTGCTGTGTTGTGTTTTGTTCTCTCTGGTTTCTTGGCAGTGCCCTCCTATCACGTAATTCCTTTTGTGTGGTTCAGCACCACTCTGCTGCTGCCGCCTGATGCTGTTCCTTTATATCCATTTTGCCAGGGTGCAAAGGGCAATATGTTTGTATTGTACGATGAACCAAAATAAGAATTTGATGTGCCATAGATTATCAGAAAGCTTTTCTGTGTTTAAGTTTCTGAAGGAACTCAAGCATCCATTTCTTAAGTTCTGTCTAAAGCTTTGTTTCCCATTTCTGAAAGTAGGCAGGCAGATGCCAAGTGACCTGCCTGGCTGTGGTGTTTGTATTCATTAAGCTGACTCTTACTGGAAACTTTAATAAATCATTCCTGTTGACTGCTATCTATATGTTACTAAGTTGCAGAACAACCACTTTACCTTAGAAAACAGATGCATTGCACACAAAGGTCTGATCATCCATGCAGCCCAAACAGGACTTTGTTAAGCTTAAAATGTTTCCAAGTCTCCTTCTCACAAAGAAACATTTGTAGCTGATATTGATCCAGTGATATTGAAGATCTCAAGGACACATAAAATGTCTCTGCCCAGACAATATACAAAGAGGGCTAGGGTGAACAAAGTTTTAAAGAATGAATCATGAATAATCCTTACGAGTCTCAGCAATATAGTCAATGATTTAATAGAGACCATTACCATTTCTAACTTCCACAATTATAGAATTATTCTGAATTTTGACAGTCAATTTCTGGCTTTCTGTCTCTTTTGTTCTGACCAAAAAACCCGCCACCCGAGAGCTAATGTTGAGGAATCAAAACATCGGTTTGCTAGTGCCTCCTTTATTTTTAAAAAGTTAAATTTTCCCCTTCAAATTTGTTTTTTTTTTTTTGTGGGGAGCTCAAACCAGCCTGTATGAATACAGTGTCTTAGACCGTGAGCTTGTGAAGGGCTCCAGTAACTGATTTGATCAGTGCATGAAGCCAACACATCTGAGGGGGAGTGTTGCCAACAGCTTCCAGAAGGTCTGTGGAAAGAGAATTCTTAAAGGGATAGGATTAGGACCTGCCTCCGTGTGAGTTCACATAGGATGCATTCACACTGACATTTTAGTTTGGATCAGGAGCGCACTTTTGACATGAATCTTCCAATGGTCTCTATTTTGCAGTGCCTTGGTTTTGGAGAACATGAACTGGATTCCTTCTGGATGAAATTAACTGAAAGATGTGCTCCAGGAGCGCACCAGGAGGGCACCACAGCCACAAATGGACCCTCAGTCCCTGGAATCATTCTAGAGGTAATCCAAAGTAAAGAGCACCTGAAATGCATTTTTTCTGGACCTCAGATCCTCAGCACCAACTGTTTCACTCTGCACATCTCCTGTATTCCACAATACTTGCCACCAAAGACATAATCACTGAGCAACATACTTACTTGGAATTCAGTGAAATTTTTTGGGTGGTGGGAACGGCTGAACTTTTTTTTAATTAACTCTTGCCCAATAAACATATAAATAACTATATACATAATCTTACTGTGTCAACATGGAATTTGACTATCTGATCATAGGGTAAAATTCTTAGGGTACCTTCTTTTTATACATATAACCTTGCATTATACAAATACACATATGTGCCTCTGGTTATTCAGGGGCACTGTTTATCAATGCAAATATTGGTAACAAATACTCTAGTCCAAGATGATAATGTAAGAAAATTCATGGATGCATTATTTTTAAAAGCTAAGGACAACTGTGTTCTATTTATTTATTTGCTTGTAATTATGTGACTAGAAAAAAATGCACGGTTTTAAAAACATGCAGTCACCTTCTTTTCAGGTATAAATTGGTGAGTTCATGTGAGTGTGTATTTACATTAGCAGAAAAATGTAGGTTACTGCCTGTGTTACAATACAGATTTTCGTTTTCACAGAGAAAAGAAATGTTATGACCTGGCCATGCTTACTTCTTGTTTGTGTTTCAGAGTTGAGTCTAACATACTTGTCATCTGAAAGATGCTTTGGTGGTGTGTTCAGATCCTGACATCGCAGCCCATCCTGAGCTTAATGTTTGCTTTTTCTGGGTATCCTGTGTAGCCAACATGAATCTTTCCAGTATATTCACTAGGATTTAGATCAGGCCTATAATTCAGAAACTTTCAAGTCTGTCAATAGTTAAAACAATTCAGATGGAAATTCACCCAAATTCCTGTAATGCAAGGAATACAACAAAAACTTGCCTCAGGGGAAATATGTAAGTGGGAGGCATCAAGACACAGTTTGACAAGTGTGATAATCCTATAATATCAAAATACTCTGACTGGAATTCAGATGTTGGGTATGAGACATCACAAATAGTGGAAGAAGTTAGCAGTAGTAGTAAACCAGGCGGCCATCAGTAAGATGGAAACTAAGAATTGATTTTACTAACAAAAGAGATAAAATCTCACGTGAAAGAACAGTGAAGGACTTGAGGCTAACTCTGGAATCTGTTATGTATGTAAAAAATAGAAATTTAGATCCCCCCCCCCCAAATTTGTCATGAGTACTAAGCAGCATGGAGGTTCAGCTTTCCAGAACTTTAAATACTGCAGTTCTGCCATATCCTGCCCCCTAGCTAGCAGTATAATCGGGCCTGTAAAACACAGTAAAAATGCATTGATTCCTGAAACCTCCTGATTATACATTGATGACTACAAAAGCAAAATGCAGGCTTCCTGTAATTTTAAATTTGAGTTTTAAAGTTCATCTCAGTAATTCTAGGTCAACCTGTAATCTAGTGGAAGAAAAGAGAGGTTCAAAGCAGGAGTAGATAAAAGAATAACATTACAAATGTTGGTGCTCAGTTTGTGAAATATGGTCATTTTTTCCAGATTAGAAATACGATATACATGTTGTTTTTATTCTTTATGAAAATTATTTCTGGAGATTTTGAGCCCTAAACCCACAGTGTAACATATTTTAGCAGTCCTCTTTTCAGCTGTAATCAACGTATTTCCCAGGGAACTGACAGACTATTGCACAAAGTAGAAAACGTTTTATTTCATGAAACCAAAAAGAAAAAATTTTGTCATGCCAGAGAAACCTTAACATTAGAAAATACTTTCAGTAATGGAATCATTTACCTTTACGAATTCTGTTGTTACCCATCTTGTGAGATGGTTGGACAAGAAGGATTTTGAAGTGGAGTTAGTACTTCATTGGACTGTTCTTGACAGGATTTCAGTTCCCTCAATTTCTCTATAGTAGTGGGGCAGGGCATGCAGCAGCATCATGTTTCATATTTGAGCTTCTAGGGGAAGATACAGGGATAAAATACCAAATCATCAAAGATTTTGTTAGTGCATCTGGTTGCTAAAGAGGAAACATAGATGAGTTCTGCCTAATTCTGGCAAGAGTTGACAGGAAACAATGGTTGCTTTTACTACTGCTGTTGGTTTTGTGTACCAGCTTACAAAATAAAACAAAAAGAGGCAGATTAAAGAGGTGTCATACTGTTGCTTAGTGTTACTGATGAACAGAAGCTAGAAATAAACTTTCAAGTAGTGGGAGGAGAAAGTGTGGACTTGCACTCAGAAAGTCTTAGTTGTGAAAGTCTCACTTATTGAGTTTAGATTCACTGTAAAGTTCCAGTCCCACTCTGAAAAGGATGATATTAAACCCATGATACTTTTCATAGAAAAGAATTTTTTCCTTAATTGCCATGATTTTTGTCTTTCTACCTCTGTGCTGAGACGAAATGCTTTAGTCCTCCTTCCACTCAAGCAAAGTTATGTTTCAACACTGATTGATGAGCTCTGTGTGAGGAGAGGTGCTGTATTAGGTCAGCATAAACCCCTCTGCTCTCCAGAATGCCATGCGGGAATTTATATCTGAACAAGTTGCCTCTGTTCTGAGCTGGTGCATGTTTGCTATCCTGACGTTGGCAAAGGTTTGACAAAAATTATATTTTGATCAGGCCCTCTTCTTCTCAGGCATATGTCAGTGAAATGCAAAAGATTTTGCTTTGCCTTATTAAAAAAGGAAACTAATTTGAAAATATTTGAAATATGTTATTCTTCTAGGATGTCTGGGGATTTTCGCCATATGTATTGTAAGAAAAGAGGCTGATGTAGTGTGTTCCAGTGAAAAAATTCAAATGAATTCTGTCATGCTGGCAGTTTCTAGTGTGTTGGGTGGTCTGCTATGGTATCTACATGAGCACTATGGGAATCTTATACTGATGACTCAGATTCAAGTACTACTGGCTCCGTCTTCAGAAGAAAATGTTAATAGGAAACTATGTAGGACAGAACTATGAACTAAGCCTACCTCCTTTTTCAGTGCAGTGTGCTCTGCGTATGCTTTACCTGAGTTCTGGTAGTATTTGACATCAAAGCGAGAAGTTGTTGCGGATCTTTTAGAGTGATACACAGAATGAGGCAGCTGGTGATGCCAGCAGATGGTAACCTAGTGTGTGAGGGAGGAGGATGTTAGAGCACACTTGGGAGCTGGGATCCAAGACACAATAAGGTGATGTGCTGTTTCACCTCTCCTGAATAAAGCAGTAAATATAGCCACAAGCCAAGCCAAAAGCCAGTTCATTACAGAAAATTTGACTGGGAAGAATTGAGTGAAGTCATGTAGGTGTCAGTTCAATTCTTGACAAATTGACTGAGCCTAGAACATTTTAAATAAAGCAGGCAGCACAGCAGCAGGACTTCTGTGAATTGCCACTTCTTATCCCCATTCTTGGAGATACCAATATTCTTTGCTTACATCTTGTGTGGGATTTTCACACCATCCTTTGAAACAGTTGGACCTGTCCACTGGTGGAGTTTAGATACTGGTTAGTTGGCTTGCTGAATGTTTCTGTCTTCCTGTGTTTGACAGACGTGGTGATAGATTTTGATCTGGTTTACTTCTCTTTTCTCTCAATGTGGTTTTTGTTTGAGTTGAATTGGCATCAAAATAAATGGATGAGTTTGAAAAGAGTGTTTTTGTTCTGTTGTTTCTTTCACCAGACAGGGCAAAATTAGCTGGAGGTCCTACTTTTCTTGGAAAAGCAGTGTGAAAAAAGCTGGAAGCAAGTCTTTTGGCAACTGATAATACATAACTAGCTTTTCTGAATACCTATTAAATGCACTGTTGTGTTATTATTATCCAGTAGAGACGGTAATTGGTTTATTATGATTTTGGACCACTGGTTTGTTTTTAACATGGATGGCTTGGCCATCACATTAAAGTGAACTACACTTTAATGTTTGTGCCATGTACAAGTGATATATCTGTATCAGTAATTCCCAGAGTTCACAAGTTTAATATATCCTGAAAAAAAATATTTTCAGTGTTTCTTTTTCATGCTTCATCTTAGTCTAGAGCTGAATGTATGGAAAGGCTCAGCAGAATCTTTTCCTTCATTTCATTAATTACTCAGCTGTTGAAAAACTCTGTTATTTCCTTCCAAGAAATACTATGGAAGATTTGGAGTTGTGGTTTTAAGATACTATGGGAATGACCTGCCTTAGCTGTTATTATAGAGGGTGTGCTGACTGGAGGAAAAAAAGGCTTAGGACATCACTTCTACCCTCTAAATCTTAACACAGAAGAGGTCACCCTACATGTAAATCTGTCAGTACCTAAGTTGGATGTATCTCTGCCGCCTGTATCTCCAGGTTAGCAAGTTTCCTTGGGAAACAACTAATTGGGAGGACTAAGGTCCCTGATACCTCTCTGTATAGGTCCCTTACCAGGCTACCATGGCTGTTCTGTGCTGATGTGACAAAGGGGTCAGGGGAAGATGGATATCACAAAATCATGGAATCATGGAATGGTTGAGGTTGGAAGGGACCTCTAGGGGTCATCTAGTCCAACCTCTGCTCAGGCAAGACCACCTAAAGCAGGCTGCCTAGGACCATGTTTCCAAGGAAGGAGACTTCACAGCCTCTCTGGGCAACCTGTGCCAGTGTTCAGTCATCCTCACAATCAAAAATGCTTTCTTATGTTCAGGCAGACCCTCCTGTGTTTCAGCTGGTGCCCATTGCCCCTGGTCCTGTCACTGGGCACCACTGAAAAGAGCCCGACTTCATCTTCTTTGCACCCTCCCTTCAGATATTTGTACACATTGGTGAGATCCGCTCTGAGCCTTTTCTTCTCTAGGCTGAACAGTTCCAACTCTCTCAGTCTTTCATCATATGAGAGATGTTCCAGACCCTTCATCATCTTAGTGGCGTTTCACTGGACTCTCTCCAGTAGCTCCATCTCTCCCTTGTACTGGGCAGCCCAGAACTGGACACAGCGCTCCGGGTGTGGCCTCACCAGTGCTGACTAGAGAGGAAGGATCACTTCCCACAACCTGCTGGCACACTCCTCCTCATGCAGTCCAGGCTACCATTTGTCTTCTTTATGGTGAGGGCACATGGTTGGCTCATGTCCAACTTGGTGTCCACCAGGAGCCCAGGTCCTTTTCTGCAAAGCTACTTTCCAGCCAGTCAGCCCACAGCATGTACTGGTGCCTGGGATTGTTCCATGTGCAGAGCTTTGCACTTCCCTTTGTTGAACTGCATGACGTTCCCACCAGACCAGCCTGTTGAGGTCCCTCTGGATGGCAGCACGATGCTCTCGGTGTATTAGCCACTCCTCCCAGATTTGTGTCACCAACAAAGTTGCTGAGGGTACACTCATCAACCCCACCACCCAGAAACTAATGAAGATGTTAAACAGGACTGGATCCAGTATTGTCCCATGGGGTACACCATTAGTCACTGGCCTCCAACTAGACTTTGTACCACCAATCACTACCCTCTGGGCCCAGCCATTCAGCCAGTTTTCAGTCTCCTCATCCGGACCATAATTCATCAGCTTCAGTATGAGGATTTTATGGGGAACAGTGTCAAAAGCATTACTGAAGTCAAGGTAGACAATATCCATTGCTCTCTCCTTGTCTACCAAGTCAGTCATTTCCTTGTAGAATGTCATTGGTTTGGACAAGCATGACTTCCCCATGGTGAATCAATACTGACTATTCCCAAATACCTTCTTGTCCTTCATGTGCCTGGAAATGGTTTCCAGGATGAGTTCCATCACCTTCCCAGGTATGGAGGTGAGGCTGACCAGCATGTAGTTCCCTGGGTCCTCCTTCCTGCCCTTTTTGAAGATAAAAATGGCATTTGCTTCCTTCCAATACTCAGACACCTCTCCCATTTGCCATGATTGTTCAGGGTTTAGAGTGGCTTTGAGATGTTATCAGCAAACTCCTTCAGCACTTATCCCATCAGGGCCATAGACTTGTGTATGTGTATTTTAAAGGCTTTTCAAAGACTGCTATGTAAAACACTCCTGTGCTTTTGGTCCCATCTTGTGTCATGAAGAATATAGAGAATAAGCTTGTCACAACCAGTTCTACTTCTAAAATGCCGTGGAAGTCAGAAGGAAAAAGGAAAAATGGGGTGGCATAAAGAAGCATGATCATTTAAGAATTCTTCCCAGACTATTCAGGAGGCTGTTGTGGTTTAACCCCAGCTGGCAACTAAGCACCACACAGCTGCTCATTCACTCTCCCCAGGTGGGATGGGGGAGAGAATCAGAAGAGTAAAAGCGAGATAACTGGTGGGTTGAGATAAAGACAGTTTAATAGGTAAAGCAAAAGCCGCACACACAAGCAAAGCAAAACAAGGAATTTGTTCACCGCTTCCCATCGGCACTCAAATGTTCAGCCATCTCCAAGAAAGCAGGGCTCCCTCACACGGAACAGTTAGTTGGGTAGACAAACACCATCACTCCGAACATCCTCCCTGCTTTCTTTTTCTTCCCCCAGCTTTATATACTGAGCATGATGCCATATGGTCTGGGATATCTCTTCGGTCAGATGGGGTCAGCTGTCCCGGCTGTGTCCCCTCCCAAATTCTTGTGCACCAGCCTCCTCGCTAGTGGGGTGGGGTGAGAAGCAGAAAAGGCCTTCGACGCTGTGGAAGCACTGCTCGGCAGTAACAAAAACATCCCTGAATTCTCAACACTGTTTTCAGCACAAATCCAAACCATAGCCCCATACTTGCTACTGTGAAGAAAATTAACTCTATCTCAGCCAAAACCAGCACAGAGACCTAAGAAAACATGACCTTAACCCAATCCTAAAAATGACAATTACAAGCCTGACAACTTTACTAATCTATCTGCTTAAGCATATTAAGAATGTTCTGCAGTGAGTTCCCCATGTAGTCTTTCCATTTCTACCTCTCTATGGCTTTTCTCGAGAGTTTGCCCATAGTTTTCCTCTCTTACCCCAGTGCCCTATTGACTGCTTGCTCCTACAATCCCACAATCAAGGGCTGTTGTAGGTATCCCCATGCTGTGGCAGTTATGTGGAAAGTGGGAAAAAGAAAACTATCCCTTTTGTTGGGGCAAAGAGAGAAAGGAGTCTTGCAACAATGCACCTCTTGAATCGGAAGCATAATCTGCCTTCTTAAGCAAAATATTCAGCTCCCAGGGAATAAAGTCACTTGATGGCTCTGACAGACAGATAAAATAGTAATTTGCTTTTGGTTCTGGTAGACATATCATCTCAGATCAGAGCTCTTTTAACCTTCCCATTGGCTAATGCAGAAAAGGTGAAGATTTGCATGGGCAGTTAGTAAACTAGTACCCCCTCCATGCTGAAGCTGAATATGCTTCAGGTGGTGTAATGTGAAGTAGCTAATGGAAAGAGAAAATAGAAAGATTATTTCTAACTGATTAAAGCTGTGTTTCTGTTACCTACATGGTGGTGGGCTGAGAGAAGGTGAGGCCAGCTCAGTTAAATAGGGAGAAAAGTAATTTCTCTAGTTCATATTTTTCCTCTAATGGTGGTGGAGAAAATGTGAGCATTTCAGTGAAGAGGACTGAGATGTCATTCTCTGGACTTCTCACTGATTTTGATAGCAACCGTGTTGAGAGAACTACACATGCATTCTGATCCAAAGAGAGCCAAAGCAAGCTGTTTATTGAAGTGAGAAATGATACATATACTTATCCTTAAGCCAGTGCTGAAAGGCAAAAGTTACAAAGCATTGACAGACTGTTTAACACACACTTTAAGAAATGCTCTTTTCAGCCTTTATGTCAAATGCCATTGTGATTTTTTTAATTTACTTGTTTTAGGAATACTTATTTAAAGGTGGAAAGTTGAGTATGACCAGACTTTGTTAACATTGAAAGTTCATGAGATAGCGTTTGTAAAGCTAAATGTGTAGTTTGCATTTTCCTAACTCCTCCAGCAGCCTCTTAACGGCAATTTGCAGCCCAGGTTCTGTAAGGGAATACGTGCTTCTCCCAAAATCCAGCTTCACAAGGACTGTTCTTGCTGCCCTCTCGTGGCCACAGGCCAGTTTTGCAGTTTTCCAGTTTTGCAACGACGGGAATTTCAAAGACTTGCAATGCATTTCGATAATGCCAAATGTCTTGCTTTTATTTTAGAGAACACACCTTTAATTTTGTATCTCCGAGCCATTTTTTCTTTATACAATGTATTTATGTATATCTTTCATTTGAGTAAAGCAGTTGACTATTTAGATTATCAGATGAATTACACATTATTTTCTTAGTTTGACCTCATAAACCGGAATATGAAGATGTGACTTGAATGTTAGAAGAAAAAGGTAGGGATCATTTGTTTTCTAGCCATTAAGGTAATTTTAGTTGAAGGGCCTGTGCCTCACTTTTGGCCTGTTCACATGAAAAATGTTGCATAATTGCACACAGCAGCTTTTTCATGCCTTCAGTGATTCTTTAACTTATAAATAAGTTAAATGCACTCATTTTCCATGTCATGTCAATCAATCAATCAATACATTGATTCCAGTGGACTTACTTTAGATTTATCCTAGACTGAGGGGAGGGTCAGGCCACAATGCCAATTTACATTTTGCAAAGATCCTATACAGTTTAAGGTTTACCATGTATCCCTTGTATGAATAATGCTATCAAATACAGGCTTATAGAGGGTATATTGTTTTAGTTAAGACTGCTGCTTATCACGTTTTCTGATGATCAAGTATACAGCGACAGAACACGTATACATGCATGCATAGTGACATTTCTAGTGCTTGTTAGATGGTGAGGATCTGAACAAGAAATTTTGTAGCAGAGGTGAGAGAATATAATGCAATAGTGATTTAAGGGAACAGTATTATACAAAACACGAACAGATTATTCACTGTCAAAATAATACTAACAAATGAGAATATTTTGCTGTTATATGTTGGAAAACAGGGAAGAAAAGCCATTACGTTATACATTTCCTGCAAACTTTCTCCTATGTGCTCCTTTTCACAGTCAGCCTGAGTTACCATATCCTCATCTCTGTAATTCCTGGAGTAACTAGGAAAATCACCCTGCAAAGCACAGCCTGTGCTGCTGTTATGCCAGTGCCAAACTGCACCATCTGCACTTAGCATAAGATGGAAATAAGACCCAGAAAGAATTTATCAACTAGTTATACATTTGCGATGGGGGTGGGCTCTGCAATCCTCCAGGCCACCCCTGGAGATCTATAAATTCATATGCAGTATAAATATGTGCAAAAAATACATTTGTTAGGAAAAGTCTTGAAATATGGAACTTCGAGAAGCATATGGTGGTGACTGAGCCAGCACAGGAAGTACTGTCTGAAGATGGTCCGCTCTCTTCCCCTCCCCTGCTCTTTCCACACAAGACTGACACTTCTAGTTCAAGAGCAATTCAGAATCACCTGCGTTCACACTTCTTTCAAGATTCCATAAGCCGTATGTGATCCCAGTATAACTACACTATAGGTACCCCAGTGTACCCTCACTGGTATTTAGTTTCTTCATAGGCATCTAAATTAAACTTCTGTCTTCTCTTTCATAGCTGCCAAAAGAAATCAGCTGCTGAATTAGGCTGTACCATATCATTTGAAATGCCTCTTGAGGGAGAGGCAAACTTGCAGGTCTCAAAATTGATGATGATCTCTAAGGGCAAGTAGGTACTTAGTCAAAAAGGTAACCACACTCAAAGACAAGCTCAGACCCAACATTTACTTTTATTTTTTTCCTTGAGCCTCTCTCTTCAACAGCTGGGTTCAAAGAAAGTTTGTCTCCATTCTTTTACAAATAAAATTCTCCATATTGGTCTTATAATATAGTTAATTCTAAACACTTTTATTACCCCAAGATGCAGATGTATTTTATGTACCCTCAGAGCTGAGCAGCTAAGAGAAGCAGCTGATTTTAAAAAGTTCCTCTGTTCTTCACTAATTCATGCAAATGGATCAGCTAAGGCCTGCTGGGAATGAACAGCACATGGAGCTCATCAGACCTTACTGTCTCTGTTCAGCATTGTATTGGGTTTGCATGGCAAGGTTTTTGTAGCGGGGGGGGCTACAGAGATGGCTTCTGTGAGATACTGCTCGAAGTTTCCCCTGTGTCTGACAGAGCCAATACCAGCCAGCTCCAAGACAGACCCACTGCTGGCCAGGGCTGAGCCCATCAGAGACAGTGGTAGCACCTCTGGATAACATATTTAAAGAGGGGGGGAGGGGGGAAAGCCCTGCACAATTGCAGCCGGGAGAGAGGAGTGAGAATATGCAACAGAAACAACTCTGCAGATACCAAGGTCAGTGAAGAAGGAGGGGGAGGAGATGCTCCAGGCGCCAGAGCCGAGATTCCCCTGCAGCCCGTGGTGAAGACCATGGTGAGGCAGGCTGTCCCCCTGCAGCCCAGGGAGGTCCACGGTGGAGCAGATCTCCACCTGCAGCCCATGGAGGACCCCACGCCGGAGCAGGTGGATGCCTGAAGGAGACTGTGACCCTGTGAGAACCCAATGCTGGAGCGGGCTCCTGGCAGGACCTGTGGACTCGTGGAGAGAGGAGCTCATGCTGGAGCAGGTTTTCTGGCAGGACTTGTGACCCCATGGGGGACCCACGCTGGAGCAGTCTGTGTCTGAAGGACTGCAGCCCGTGGGAGGGACCCGTGCTAGAGCAGTTCATGAAGGACTGCAGCTCATGAGAAGGACTCACACTGGAGCAGTTCATGGAGGACTGTCTCCCATGGGGAGGGACCCCATGCTGGAGCAGGGGAAGAGTGTGAGGAGTCCTGCCTCTGAGGAGGAAGGAGCAGTAGAGACAATGTGTGATGAACTGACCGAAACCCCCATTCCCCGACCCCCTGCGTTGCTGGCAAGGAGGAGGTAGAGCAAATCAGGAGTAAAGTTGAGTCTGGGAAGAAGGGACGGGTGGGGGAACATGTTTTAGGATTTAGTTTTTATTTCTCATTACCCTACTCAGATTTGATTGGTAATAAATCAAATTAATTTTCCCCAAGTCGAGTCTGTTTTGCCTGTGACAGTAATTGCTGAGTGATCTCCCTGTCCTTATCTTGACTCACAAGACTTTCATTATATTTTCTCTTCCCTGTCCTGCTGAGGAGGGGAGTGATAGAGTAGCTTTGGTGGGCACCTGGCATTCAGCCAGGGTCAACCCACTACAAGCATCTCCACAAATTGTAAATCTATTTTTTTTTCAACTGAAAAATTTGTTATAAATCTCCTCAGAGGTATAAGGTGATTTATTGTATACTTTGAATCTCAGTGATGCAAAGTAATTGAATATGTTTTCTTTGATGTGAGGCAGGGTGGCTTTCAGAACTAAGAGTCAAAACCCAAGCAGAGTTCTGAGTTAGGATATGCCTGATAGTGGCCTCTGCTTTTGAACCATTGCTCATCTATCACTTGTTACCAGTATGTGCACAAATGTGGTATTTGCAAAGACAGATATGATGACTTAATGTGGCCTACAATATATGTAGACACAATATATGTGGCCTACATTGCATTGTGCATGTCTGTGCATCTGTGCTATGGTATGTAGTGTGTGAAATTTAGCTCTTGCTTCTAATATTTAACCATTTCTTTCATTATGGCTGAGGTATCAAATATGTGTGAGGAGAAAGGAGAATAAATGTTTTGCAATAGCTAGAATGTGAAGCTGTAATTGAAAGGATTGAAAATATTCCTCATTTGGTTATTGGCTGCCTTTAGCTATATATGTAAGATCAACCCTCTGGATCCATCTGAATTGCAGGAATTCTGAGAGAAGGGAAAGAGGGAAGTTTCTGAGACATGCTTTGCTTTCAACTCTTTTTGTTGATCCGTAAACTGACTTCTATTTGTTTTCTGGCTTGTGCCTATAATTTTCAATGTGTTGCAAGAGACAAAGTAGCTGGATGTCACACTAAGGACAATGAACATAGCAATTGTTAAGTGTGGTAGAAGTCAACTGCTATGAACATCACAGATGAGATAAATATATTAAGTGTAAAAGGTCCACAACCAGAACAGGTGTCCTAAATATGACAAAATAGGGGGAAATTGCCAAATGGTCAGCAAGTTCCAGAAGATGGGAACAGTTAAAGGCTCCTACGTACCTGCACCATTACTGCTATTGACTTAGGAAACCTTCTGCTGTGACAAGTGACCTACACTTGGTGAGGGACTTGAGGTCAAAGTTATAAAGGTATATAACAAAGTAAAAGTAAAGATTCCTTTGTGAAGTAATAGTTTTGTCCTAGCTTCACACTTCCCAAACCTGACGAATTGTAGAATCACAAAAAGTCTGGGTCGGAAGGGTCCTCTGGAGATCATCTGGTCCAACATCCTGTTGAAAGCAGGGTCTCAAAAGAAATAATTATCTGCTGAGGTGCTGCTGTGTGAGACAAAGCACTACTTGGGTGCCTCTGAAAATCTGGGATGTAGCAAGGTGAATTTTCCTGTGCAAGGTTTTTCTGACCTATGTCTGTCTCAATCACCTGACTACTTTTTTAAGACTTGCAAACAATAGAAGCAACCTTCTTGTTTTTGTCTTACTTTATGCACTATCAGCAGGTGGTAGGATGGTCATAAAGGGATGGAATGAACCTGAATAGCATTTAATACTTTCTGTTTTTAGAAAACTATTATAACAATTTACTCTTCTTATAACGCAAGTAGAATGGTAGCCTACAATTATATATCAGTTTTCAGAAAGCCTATCTAGAATATTTCTTCCACAAGTTAACTCTAGGACTCTAAGTGGATAATTGGGATGACATCTGTAAAAGAAACCCATTTTTTGCTGGTTTTCACCAAAATTTTATTTGGTTATGGTTCCAGGTAAGGCTATAGGACCAAACTTCTGGCTAATCACTTCATAGGATCCACATACATAGGTATGAAAAGAAGAAAAAAATGTATCTTACACTGCCCATCATTCTTTGAGATAAAATAGACATAAGGATACCTTAAGCCTCTTTTTCTCTTCCTAATAGCACAGATTTTTCTCACCCATATTCTGTGCTACAAAAGATCTGAGTGGCACTAGCCAAGGCCCTTCTACACCTTATGTCATGAGGAGAGCAGCACAAGTGCAAATTGGATATCTATGGGTGTCCATGCATCTGTGCTAGATGTACTTTAGTGGGTGTCACTAATGAAAACATTTCCAATTCCTGCTAATGGGTACTGTTCAAGACGGGGCAATTTTTAAAATATCTTGCTTAGGGTTTGGATATTTTTAGTGGTCTGTGACGAACCAAGGCTAGCCCAGTTGTCATCTTTTGAAGAAAATGCAAAAGACAGTTGCAAAAGCAGTTGAAGTGAATCTAAGACTGACAGATTTCACATGCCAGATGCCCAAGTCTTTGGCTCCTTCTGAGGGTAAAACAACAGTGTCTCTTTACATTCCACTAAATCTGTCCAAATGATATATTGAAATCAACAACTTGATGAGCCCTCAGACTTATAAATTAATCAGTAGATTGTCAGCTGTCCTCTCTATAATCTTAAGGCAGAATCTAAAATAAGCCTGGTGTTGTTTTTGCATGGAGGCTTTAATAACAGACATAAATATTATGTGTATGGCAAGGAAGGCTGGGAGCTCCTGAACCCTACTAGAATTCATGCCAGTAAGCCTCGATAGTGTGTCACTTGATTTACTTGAGTCCTTTCCTTGCTTTTTCCCAATTCATGAATAATATCTGTATATGGATAATAAATAATCTGGTGAGTAATAGCTGTAGCAATGTATGTTGCCTGTTGTGCCCCTTCTCCTCCCGGTGCACTATCCGGTGATTGTTTTCTTGGCTCACATGCTCTCAAGCCAAACAGAAATTTTGCACAGCATAGCATAATTCCTCCTTTATGTACTTTTCACCTAGTTCTTCCTCTGCTGAGGGAAAATAAATCAACAGCCATCTGCTGCATCCGTGCTGTGGAGCTTGCAATAAGAGGGCAACCTAATTGTACTTGCTGCTGGGCCAATGTTTGGGCTTCTGCTTTCCTCCCATAGCAGCCATCATTAATGCCAATTGATGTGTACCCTTTCCCTGTTGCTAGGTGATATGTGCCTTAAAAAAGCAGCTTCTATTGCTGCTCAGGGATTCTCACAAATCTTGGTTCACATGACGTGCAGTGAGGTTTGCAGGACCAGAGCACAACTCAAAGTTCAGGGCATTTCCTTCTACTGTTCATTTGACTGTAAATCACTTAAAGATCCCAGTTTTCCTGTCTAAAGAAAGAATGACATCCTGTTCTGGTGGCAGGAAACGACAAGACATCTACTTCATAGGCTGGGTCTTGGACTTTTCCCCACACAATTTGTTGACCAGTGTCCTTCAGCATGGACTTGGCTGCAGTATCCAAGTGTTATGCTGCAAAACTGGTCTTTCACCAGCACTTGTTAGGCAAAGTGATTTCTGAGACTCAGAGAGAAGGTCAAAGATTGGTCTAGGACTTCTACTTTCAAAAGGTACAATCTCATTATTTATAATCCATTTATAAATCCCTATCTCTCTGATATTTCAAGTCTGAGTGAGTAGAATGACTAGATATTCTCAGGACTGTGGTCTCACTACTTCAAATTGAATTAGATTTACCAGCCACAGGTTGAAAAGTGTTGCATTTCAAGTAGCCTCATTAACTTTGTAGAGGAACGGCAACTAAGGCTCTGTCCCAACTATGAATTTATCTGATAAAAAGGATCAATTTGATTAGGGTTTTTTTCTAGGTTCCTCTAAAGGTAGGTAAAATGTAAGGATATCTGGTTACTCGTTATTCAGCATAAAAGACTAAGACAAGAGACAGGAGCAGTAATAAATTAAACTCGCAGATGCCCAAACCCTGAGGAAGAGGAGATAACAAGACAGTAACAAAGAGCAGAACTCTTAGATCACTGATTGATGGGACCCTAAAGACATCACTGAGCGCCTTGAGGAAGTTCAGCCAGAGCTCTGTAACTGGTTATCATGGACCTCATGGGAAAGAGCAAACTTACAATGGGATATTTGAGAGGGTTTGTAGGATCACATAAAACTTATTATAGGATATTTTAAGGGATGTGGGAAAGTGCTAAACTTATTTGGGGATGTTTAGGGGAGAGCCAAAGACAGTCAAAGGGAGGGATCAAGACAGATATGGGAAGAACAAGCATGGGAAAATGGAGAAGAGGGGGGATAAAAGAGGTTGGCTGCATGCAATCAAGCTGCTGTTAGCATTTTTTGTAAGGCTGTACCCTGTGCCTGATCATCACAATGTGTCTTATGTTCTTGTTAAACTCAATAATTGAATGTTTTCCTATTTGAGTGTGCTTTTTATTCTGTGTGCCTGTATGTGTATGATCTGCTAGCAAATTTCGAGCCACGCTAGCTGGTGAGTAGAGTGAGTGCCAGCAAGTGGAGATTGAGACCGTGGGTTGAAGGGACCTGCGGGTCTGAGGGCTAGCAACTGGAGAGATGGATTGTCCGGATACCAGCTACTGCGTAGACTGAGCATCTAACGGCTACTGATGAAGGGACCCATTTGTGTGTGTGATTCTAATGTGAAGTTAAAGCTGGACTAGCTGGTGAGCAGGAGAAGAGGTGTGGGAGCCAGCTACCAAAGAGGCTATAGGTTGGGACAGTGGAGGGACCAAGGGTCTGAGAGCCAGCTGCTGGAGAGACCACAGGTCTGTAACAGTCCCTGCAGGGACCTGTTTGCATGTGTTTGGGTGGGAGATCTGCTAGCAAGCCTTCAGTTTGATCAGCCTGTGAGTGAGAAGAGGATAGCCCATTTGTATGTTTATGTCAGTCTTGTTGGTGTGTGTGTGGAGACTGTAAAGGTGCTGCTCTCTTGTCTCTTAGTAGTCAGCTGTGGCTGTATAGTGCGTGTATTTATGTGTGGTGTGTTTTTTTGGGGGATGCCTAGCCTAACCATTGGTCAGATGTGGCATCAAGGTAATGCAGCATGTGAGGGCCAGAAGAAGGAATCCCTTAGATCCTGTAGCCCACCAGATTTGGCTTCCGTGTAACAGGTGTGAATTCAGCTTCTCTTCAAAGCTTGCTGAAAACTCAATTTTGGAGGAAGCCTAAACACACAATATTCCTCTTAGAAGGGAATCGCTTTCATAAGAAATATGAAATGGAAATACGGGCTTGTAATGGAGTAGCCCTTTCTGCGTGTGCATCTGGTAGCTGTAATGTCGTTCACATTAACAGAGGAATTGGGACATCCACAGGGCAGATCTTGTAGGACATTAGGGAGGGCATTATCTCACATATAAAACCCAAGATAACTGCATTACAATGTGACTTTGGTTAGATGTTATTCCTCTGTGGGGGTCCAAGAAGCTAGGTTTTATTTGTCGCAAATTCTTGACAAGTCGCGTTTCAGATTTATATCTAACATGACTCATAAACAACATGAAAAGTGCTTTCTCTACATTTGACTTGATTTTCTTTAGGTGCATATGACACAAAGGGTACCGGTGGCTTTGATCCTGCTTCTGTTTGTTATTCACATCATAGGCTTCTTTTTATTGTACCATGCTTCTTTATTCATACTATGCTTCTTTTAATTTTGCTTAAAATGCTTTCAGTTATACAGCCATTGCTCTGAAATCAGGTTTTACAACCTACAGGACATAAGTTGCACAGAAGTAAAGAGAATTATACTACACTGTCACTGAAGTAATTACTACAACAGTCACTACAATTATCATTGCCTTATACATCAAGGGTTTGTACAGAATAAATACATTATTCATAACATGAAGACAGGTTTGCATTTCAGTTCTCATATGTTTCCTTTTCATGACCTTTATTTTTGAAAACACATTGCAGCGTTTCCAAGTCTTTCAGATTCTGTCTTCATGATTTCATTCCAGTATTAACGTAACTGTTAGAATTCATGTCCCTAAGAATATCAGACAAATAAAACAAAATCTGTTATAATCACGTAAGACAGTGAGAAAGGAATGAAAGAAATCAAATTAAATAAGAAAGAATCTTGGCTTCTGACATATCAGTTATCTTTCCTGGCCTGAACTTCTACTTTATGCATGTGTCAGATGCAAGTCAAGAGTAGCCAACTGAAACTTGGTTCCAAGACAAATGGACAGTTCAGATAAAGCAGCATATATGATAAGAAGGACTGTTATTGAAGAGATAGTTTAAATTATTCTTAGTAATGGGCAGGAAATATTTTTCCTATCCTGACAAAATTTTAGAGACCTTCAAAAAATTATTGGAATGAAAAATCAAAATCTCAAACATTGTCTCAATAAGAAAATCTGCAAAAAAAAAAAGTTTGGATGAGAAAAAAATGCCAGCATTTTCAAAATGCTGCGATTCAGCTTAGAATTTTGTCCTTTTTTTTAACTCTAATTTACATAAATTTAGAAAATGGAAGAGTAATTTTTTAGGTAATTTTGTTTGATCATTTTATAGGTCTGAAATGGGATATTTTAATGATCTGAACCTTTTTCACCAAAGCTTTAAACTTTTCAAAATGAAACCTGATCTAAAAAGTGTTGTCAAACTTAATCTTGTCATATGAACACTTTCAGCTTTGGCTATTTGGCATCTTCTCATTAGAAAAGATTTCATAAAGAGATTTTCTGCTAGTTCTTGTGATGAGACTTTTGATTTGGTGACCTACAAATCTTTCTTTTGACAAACTGGACTCATATTGAAATGCTTAGGGAATATCCCTTAAGGAAGTCTTGTTGTATGTGATCATTGCTAACCTGTGATTTAATATGCATTTTAATATATGGCTTGAACACTTACTTGCATAGTATTACCTGGTTCAGATTCCTGAATGTCTTGAGACAGATTGACAGACAGTGACTTCCCAAATCTCTGTGGCAAATTTAGAAGTGATTGACTGGAACTTTTAATAAGGGGAGATCTCCCAAGCCTGTGTGATACCTTTGGAGCATGCCTAAGTATGTTCTCTCCAAAAGCTCTCCCAAATCTCAAAGGCAAATTAGCAATTGGTTTAATGCTTCTTTCTTCCGGATAATTTCTTCCAAATCTAAGAGGTAAATTAGCAACTGAATTTGGCATCTTGTTTACTGTAGGAGGGTTCATTTTAATGATATTTTTTGATCCCCAGTCTTTCATTTCTTCAAAATTGAGACTCCTCTGCTTTTCTTCCAAGATATTATCTTTAATCTAAAGAAAAATAATTAAAAAAAGGATACTATCATTTTATAGGGCATTACTCCAGATATTAATCTTACAAAGTATTCATTTTCATATCTCCTTAGAAAGCTGCTAGGTAACACTCTTTTTTGGATATCTAATGCTTTTTAGCTGTATTTGCTAAACTTCATTGTAATGTGAGCTACTTCATATGCAATACTTCACATGCAGACATTGTCCTGCTTACCTTTTCAGTACACTGACCACAAGAGCACATCTCCATATCAGTATCCACAACTGATCAAATGGTGTCAGTTGGAAATATTTCTGAGCATAGGTGTTGGTACCTGTGCCATCAGTTAAGTGTGGACAAGAGTCATTGTCAGATCCACATTTGCTAATATCACCAACTGAAGTTGTCTGGAGGGGAAGAGGTTGACCATATTTAGTGACTTGACACAGACCTAGCCTCTTACTCATCTGGCCTGGATGAACAGGAGGATGGGCCAAGCTACCTGAAGGTATAGCTCATTTCTTCCTAAGCATTGGGTGGATGCTTTTGACCCAGTATCCTGCTGGACTAACAGCCAGGGAAATGAATGGAAAGCATTTGGGTCAAGTCCACATCATGCCTGTTCTGGCCTTGCAGCATAGAGATTGCCCTGAGCTTTAAGTTAGTTGCTTTAGTCCTCCACTAGTCCACAAGATGCATTAGGAGCTCCTGCGCTCCTAATTTTTATGCAGCCAGCACAAAATCTACCTTCTGTGTCTGTTCTGGCATACAATGAAGAACTGAGCCTGGTATATTACCTGTCTCATGATGTAAAGAACAGCTGCTGTGTGAAAAATAGCTATATCAACATGACCCTTTCTTATACGGTAGTGTTCCTTACCTGGGCATACTGAAAGTCACTTATTTTTGTGACAAAAATAAGGTTCCAAGGCTTAACAGCAAATAGGTACAAATATGTTTTTTAATTTCAGTTAAAGACACAAATGCTACTAATCCTCATTTCAGTTCCTTGTCCCTATTTGGGAGCTTCTCCAGCTACTGGGAGAGAAGGGGAATGAACCATTGTAGTTCATACTCCATGATTAAAACATTAAATAAACTATCCCTCTGATTGCACCTGCACACCCCTTCTGAAGTATATAAAAGACAGTGAGCTGAAGACCAGAGGATTTCACTAGCATAATTAAAGTTGTATTTTGATTTGAAGAATCTTTATTACACCAGTGATGATGAGTCAAAAAGAGAGGTTGGCTTTTATTTCCCAGGGAGTATTTGCAGGGCAGACAAGAAAAATAATATAGATGAACTGTGCAAATTTCATTTGGCATCTATTGAGACATAATAAATGTGCAGCCCTGCAAAGATATTTTTATAGTCAATTTCCAGAGTAGAATTTTAAGACCATTAACTATATTAGATTTATAATGTTCTCTGTTTATCATTATTCTTTGAGTATTACAAGCATGCCTTTATTAATTTTGGATTAATAATGTATCTGTTATATTATGTGCATAAAATGCCTGACAGGAATGTTAATTGAGGCTCCACTGTGTAAGTAAGAAACGTTTCAGAAAAAGTCTGAACCTAATCGCAAGGCTGTATTGCAAGAAAATTGAAACATGAATCGATTTACAGAGTATGTGCGTCCGAGCATATGAATTTCCTGAAAATTCTTTCAACAAGCTTTTTTTCATGCTGCTTATGCTCTAAGGCTGAATATACTGTGCAATGAGGTTAGGACAGCCTTTGCCAAAAAGTTCAAAGTGCTCAGGACCTGACCCACAGTTCCCCCAAATAACGTCATAGTAATACAGATCTTACCTCGTAATATTTATCACCATAGTCTTCTGTGCTCTGCAGACTGGACTTAATCGGTTCATCTAGGCACATACTATTCGATGTTAGAAAGACCACTGTCACTAAAGAAAATAGAATAAACTCCTTTATTGAAATGACTTTCATTTTTCTCAAATTAAGCTTACTTAGAGAGCTCAGAATCTGTACAGATAAGAAAACTGCCATCATTTTATATGATCAGAAAACAAAAAGATTTTGTTCCCTATGACATCAGTCTCAAAAGCTTCGATCCTTAATATTAATTAGGGAAATAATTTGAATATATTTGAAGAATGTTGGGAATTTCTTTTGTGAACCTTTTTAACCAACATAGCTTCTTGTTAGGGACACGCTGACTTTACAAATATTTTCTTCTGGTGAAATATGTCTTAATTAGCTAAATTTGAGAGCCATAACACTAGGGACTTAAAACAGCCACAATGTTCCATCACCAGATGACAAAACCACCTTGTTTCTTTCTTTTGTATCAATGTCCTCAGAAGGACTATGAAAGGAAGCTTTCTCCATGTATGTATTCTTCTGCTTAAATGATCCTTTTGGACCTTATAATGCTTGTTTATAGTTATGTACAACTAGGGACATTTAGCCCATGGAAATCAAGTGCTGTCTGTTGAAGTTGTTGATCAGGTCATAAGAGATGTTATGCATCAATGAGATCTATTGACGTACATAGTATCTATGCTCTAAATTGAACATGTTAATTTGCATTCAGACTGAATTAGGAACATGCTTTTAAAACTATACCCATCAGTTACATTTTTAGAAATTTCAAAGGTTATGTTACATCTATATTCTTAAGGCCAAATTTCCAACAGCAGTTTTTAAAAAGTTTTTTGCCACTTTGCCGCACTTGGTGAAAGCACTGGACTTCCCATGCATGTTCTGTCCCAGAAGGGGATTCAGGCTGCACACTAAATGTGTCCTTAAAGTGCACATTGAATTAGTTGCTAGATAGGCTGGTGAGCCAGGCTGCCATAAGAAAAGCATATTGTATTGTTCTTCCATCTGTTATTCTTAAATTCTTGAAATGATTGCTTAAATCTCATATGTTAATACTTAAAATCAGCCACATAAGGACAAAATCTGATTGCTCATGGTAAATACTCACACTGGGAAATTTGACTCATAGAAGCTATTTTGCAATTCAACACCAGAGTTGTAAAATGTCTGTTCCATCACAGCACTGGCAAAGTTGTCCTGAGAGAGCATGTTTTATGCTGTGGGCAGCATAGATAGTATGGGCTGTTTATCTGTTGACAGTATGTGTTTACTGCACTGTGAAGCTGAAGGATTTGTAAGTAACCTCATTTTAGAATTAAGTTGGCTGTTTTTATGGGTTTAAAGCTGTGTGGCATGTATGGAGATATTTCTGCCTTAGATTCTCCGAAACTGAGATCTTGAAGGCACTAAGCAGCTTTCTATTAGACCTAACAAGATACTCAAACCTCCTTTCGGACTCATAAGAACCACAGGGTGTGTGTTGGAAACTGCTCTAACATGAATGCTACTCTAACTTGACCAAGAAAACAGGAAACACTAAACCTATCACCTAAATTGTTTACTAGAGCCACTTAAAGTGAAAAAAAAGAAGAAAAATAAATTCCAACAAATGATCTCCTTAGGAGAAATAACAACTTCTTCTTTCCCTCTCCCACACTTTAATCCTTATCCAATAGCAGAAGGAGCAGTAAGCCCCTGTCCTCCAAGCTCAGACCATCTTGTCCCCACTCCCCATAGATACATGGTTCCTGTCTCCCCCAACTCCTATAATTACTGGGGATCATCTAGGGTAGGAGGACAGTGTGTTGGGAGGTGTCTCCTTGAAGGTGACAAAGGTAAGTAATTTTAGAGGGAATTTGAATCTTCTCGAGGAGAGGATGACGTGAGGGGGCTGGGGAGATGTTGCACAATGCCTACTACCAGATTCTCATACTTTCTAGTGAATCCTCTGGCATATTGCTGTGAGAGCGGCAAACAGTGGACTAGACAGGTGGTGTGCATTATCTTGCCTGGTAATTCCTGTGCAATACCACTCTTCTAGCCCACCTTCATTGCCAGCCCACCTGCCATCATTCCCCATGTTCATTCCAGGTAAATGGTGTACCTGCAGCAGAGAGGTGCTTTTCCATGAGATGTCTGAACTGTGGGGGATGAGTTCAGGGTTCAAGAGTAATCCCATCCCTGAGATAAGGACTGCTGCACTTTCGGACACCAAAGGATTGGTCTGCCATGCTAGCTTATCCTCTTGTGGGGCTCAGACTAAGGGGTTAACCATGTGAGAGTGCTGACCTGGGAGCCAGATGTAGAGGTAACATCTGGAAGCACAGCTATGTGGGGAGAGCTGGGCGGGGGTGGGGGTGGTGGCGTCTACCCAGATGGCTTGCTACTGGTACCTGAGGTGAACCTGCCTGGCACAGTGTGTGTGGGGAAGTGCCTACCTTCCCAGGGGAGAGGGAAATCCCATTGACAGAGCTGGAAGTGAAAAGGGAACAGTTTCTCTCAGGTGAACTTCCCCAGGTGGAAAGGGTGTGAAAGATTCTGCTCATTTTTTATGTGACAGGAGACCATTAAATTGTTAAAATATATGAGAATGGTATTAGTAAGCTATTTAGGAGCCCCTGTGAGGAAAGAATGCATTTTAATCACTAGCCTTTGTATGCCGATTTCCCTTGTTGTTGTCTACACTATTTTACATTTATTTCCTCTTCTTTGCTGTGTGTAATCCTTCTGGCCCTGGCTGACAGCAGAAAACGCTAGGTTCAGGTTCAAAGATCCGGTGCTTCCTTCAGAAGACTGCTGGAAAAAGTGACATATGATGGGAATAAGTACAGTTCTGCATAGTCTCAAGGGGCAATGCTTACCCTTTGCATTCTCTGAGACTGTTCTACAAGATGTTGTTTTAGAGTGGGATGTGGTAGGTGGGGAAGGAAAAGATAGTGGACCAGTAATGATTCATGAAGCGTAGTTGTATGTGCGTACATAAACAAATGTATGTAGAAAGTAAGAAAGCATCATCTGTCCTAGAGTGCCTTGGTATTAGTCCTTCTCTCAGAGTAGGTGACTTCTCTTTTGTTTGAAAATAATAAATATTCGTGGCAGGGAAATGGAGTTTTGGGGATACCAAAATTTTGGTATTTGGAAATCTCGGCCAAATTCTGGGGAAAACGGGGAATAAAATGTCAATGGAGAAGACCTCTAAAAAGAGCCCATGTCCTCTTAGTGCTCTGGCAGGTCAGGGGCAGCAATTGTCTCTTTTCACTGAGGGCTGAGTGCGGGTTCCTGACTCTATGGAGCCTCATGTCAGGGGGCTTCCATCTGTGGGAACAGATGGATTTTCCAAGTTCCTTTTCTTTATGGTAACAATAAAGACAATAATGAATGCAGTTCATGCGCTAATATCTACCTAACGTGGTCATTTACCATTGGGCTTTCCTGTTACCTAGCTGCTGGCTTATGAACCTCTCTTGATCAGTGGTCTTTCAATTAACTGTGTGAAGATATTTGCTTTCTAAATTAAATGGAATTGGCAAGATGCAAAAACTCTCCTGCATTGTTTGGCACAAATACAAATTCTGTCTTCCCTGAACAGAATAGGAAGATGTATTGCTGTTGTCTAAGCCGCATCAAGCTTTCTTAACATTCACTTTGTCTCCTATGTACGTTGATTTTCTAATCAACATAAAGTGAAGTTTTCAGGTGTTTTGCATGCCAGGCAGTCAGGGAGTTGTATGTCCCTGTACTTTCTTATGGATTAATTTGCCTTTGATAGCTCTACAGCAGGAACTCTTTGGAAATTTCAAGTCAAGCAGTTATGATGATTGTTCATTATCTTTCCTGAGGAAGGACTTGTCAGACCCTAGTGCTCAAGTACCAGAATGGATAATGTGAGCACTCTTCATCAATGTGACTGCAAATTCTGCTGTGTTTAGACCATCTTCAGTAGCAGCATAAGCTGGCCCAGCTGACTTCAAACTGGGGCAGCTGGGGCATCCTGGCATGATCTATTAAAATTATTTATTTGCAGAGGGAAGACACATTTGTTGGTGGCAAGAAACAGTGTTGGAGAAGAGGGCTCTATTCTTGAATTGCTCCAGCTTGATCCACAAAGGGTCTGATTAAGGCATATGGAGGGGAGCAGGCTCTGAGTATTGTTGAAAACAACTTTTGAGCTCCTAGACTTTTGTCCCACACTTGTTTTGTCTTCCAATCTTACATCACTCATCAGCCAAGGTATTCAGAGGACTTGACCATAACTGAACTTCCGTTTTGAAAATTCCCCAGTTAAATAGGAGTGAGTCCTCCCATCTACATGTGAAACAAGCCTTACAGGCAGGGCCAATTTTAAGAGTTTTTCTACAGGTGCATGCTACAAACTAGGACAAAGTAGTGCTTCTTTTTTTCTCTTCATTTAGTGTAGGGAGACACAGGAAAGATCATTTATTTTTGTGCTTAGTGGTACAACAGTAAGGTGTATCTGATCTGTGATGACTTACTGCAGTGACTTGATGTATATCTACTTTAAAAATTTGGCATTAAAATGTAATTAGTAGTAATGGCAAAAGTAGCTCAATTTCATAAGCAACTCAAGGCACAGTAAGTTATTTGATTCCAGTGAAAGAACAAGTTTTAATATTGCTCTTTCTTTATATAAGAATATACTGATAAATCCTTATCCATTATTAACAACATATTGTATGAAAATTGCACGTTATATGACTCATGCCACCAATAAGCATCTGCGCATTTCCATAATGATAAATCAAGCATAATATATTCATTTTGTCATTATGTATTATATGACCTATTCTATGGCTCATTTTAAAGTAAGAAGATTTAAAAATGCATAATTTTTTTCATTGGCAAGCAATTCTGTTAATTTTTCACCCATTCCTATGCCGTGCAGTGGGTTGTGCTGGCTTTGCTGTTGTGCTTCAGTTCTGGTGCACAATCCAAGGTGTATTTGCCTGGAATATATATGGCTCTAAGCAGATAGTCATACCTCCACTGCACTCAGTATCCTGACATTGTATACAGATGTAGGCCTGGTGTCCCTCTCATATTGACAATAAATATTTCAGTGATCAGGGGAACCAGTGAAGCTTGGTTTCCCATGACTTTGTGACTGACAAGTAAATGACAGTGTGTATTCTCTGAGGTCCAGTAAGGATTAACCTTACTGTAGGATCCCTGCATGAGCAGTGTGCCTATCCTCTCTTGCCTGTTATCACAAAGTGGAATTTCAGCGAGACTTCTCCCTGCCAAATTCAACTGAACTTGGCTTCTAGACTTGAAAGTTATCAAGGGTGACTGACAGGCACACACTTAGCACAGAGAAACAGATTTGCCTCATTTCATTAGGAAACCAATACTAAATCATGAATGATTCTGCTGAAATACCACAAGTATTAAGCCTCAACTTCTGTACAGTTACTATAGGCATAGCGATAATTTCTGTCTTTATTAATGAGGCATTAGCTCAGCTTTTGGGATTTTGCAGAAGAATAGGGGCATTTACTCTACTATGAAAGCCCCCTTCTTTGTGTACTATAGCTTAGTAAGGAAAAACAACCTTTATGAAACAGTCCTCTCTGATTTGCAGAATCAGACCTTCAAACCAGATTTTCATCTATATGTAGCTCTGAGCATTCCTGTTAGCTGAGTAGTAGTAAACAAAGGACAAATGCATGCAAATATCAAGGTACCAATAATCTTATTTTAAGGTTAAGCCCTATGAATCAGTCTCCAGTGTTAGAAGATATTTTCCCCCTTGATTAGCTGAATCCAGGATATGAATGTGTAACTTCACATTTTAATAGGGTTTTGGGTTTTTTTTCCCTGAGCTTTTGAAGCAGCAGAACAGCATGAGAGACAGAAAACAATGAGAGGCTTAAGTTATTATAGCAACAAGCTGAAAACGACTTTATCTTCTTGGTAAATAAGGTGTGAACAATAATTCCAGATTGGACAGGTTCTTCAATTATACATTTGTGTTAGTAATAAAATAAACATGTTTCCAATAACATTTGGGATATAAATACATTCTTCTTTTTTACTAACTACTCTGCAGAGTGTAATACTGTACTTACCAATCTACTACAGTGTGTAGCAGCTCTAGCCCATTCTTGTCTATTAAAAATTAAACCCTTTTACCATACATTATTAAAAGTGCTTTGGTTGGCTGCAAATCAAGAAAGACTTCATAAAGTCTTAGAAGAACGAGAAATCTGATTAAATCTAGGGTCCACAGGCAGCAATGGAAAGTCTATGAGAAAAAAATACATCATTAAATTATGTCTTAAAAACTCCTTCAGGACTTTAAAAAATCATTAGCAGCTTTTATTCAAGTTAACTATTAACCAAGGGACTCTTAATAGATTCATTATTCCATGTTCCCCCTTCCCTTTTTCAGTTTGGAACCTATGTTAGTTATAGATACAGATGCCTTCATTCCTGGTTCTCCCCTTTTTCAGAATGATATTTTTCTAGAAATATTGTGCTCATTTAACAGTTCCCCTATGCCTTGTATATAAACACTGAGGAGCGTGAAGATTACACTATTTGTTAGCTGAATTGTGGTTGCAGGGTCTGATTTTCACTTTAGGAAAAAATGTAAGCAATTTAGGAGAGGAAAAAATTAAAGAAAAACACCGATGTTTCTTGGAGGGAGAAAGAGGCTGAAAGCATTTTACTGGCAAAGCTGGAGAAGCAGGTCCAGCTTATTTGAAATAAAGCTCCTCTCTCTCTCTCTCTTTTTTCTTGATGTAGCTTTTTAAAGGGAAAAAGGGTGAGAAAAATCTGTTCTTTTCAGCCTTGCTGTTTTACGACAGTGACATTAGACAGTATCATGGAGTGGGAAGTAGCATTTCCCTGGGAAGTACTGAACTTCGCACGTGGTGGTGAAGGAACTGGCTGTGCCATCGCTCAACCTTGAGCTGAGCGTTAGCCACAAGGCCTGTAACCTCTCTTTACGTTGTGGAAAACTGACAGGGAATGTGAAGCAGCAGCACAGCCACCACCCTGGGGCCATGCTCCACGACTGGGAGTTATTTCTGATGCTTGCATAGAAATAATAGTTAACAATCCTAGCTGAAACGGCCCTCATCCCACCACCGTGAGCATGGAAAGAGGTGGGGTGGACTTCTGCCTCATTTCAGGCACGCGTCTCCCTGCCTCAGGGTGAGGGCCGTGCTCCTCTGACAAGCCAGGCCGCCAAGAGGCAGCCTGCCGCTCCTTGCCAGCTCTGGAGGCCTGCCAGCCCCTGCCAGCTCCCGTTGCTGTTCACCAAACAAGCCAGAGCCAGAAAAAGGCTTGACAGACTTCTCTGCTGTCATCTCACCTGCGAAAGAAACGAGGACCTGCCAGGAGCCAGGAAGCCATTGAGAAAGCCTCCTGCCAGGGCCACCTGCCAGGGAGAGGGTCAAGGGCTTCTCAGCTGGTTGAAGTAGGGCTTGGGAAGAGAGGTACCAACTTGACTGAAAACAGGCAAGATTAACAGTGCAGGCAGTTGTCCGGTTAGTGCAGATTTTGTGCAGCTTTCTTTGAAACATAGTACCGGATGTTGCCTGAGATAGCATGCTAGGCTAGCTGGACAGCTTGGCTGCTTTAGCACTGAAATTTTTATAGTCTTGTGAAAAAAGAGTCACTCTTCTCCACTACTTTCCCTCCCTCTCAATTTTTTTTTAATTGTCTGTGCATCCCTGTTCATCTGAAATATAGAGGACAGACTCTTGTGAAGACCCGATCCCTATGGTGTGACCATGGGATCAAGAAGGTTTCTAATGGGAAGACTAGGAATGGTAAGGTTCAAGTGAGCACTGGAGCCCATGTGCTGGCTGTTCTGCTGCTGTTCTGTGATATATCAGGGCAGTTGGATGGGGAAAGCCCATGAAGGAATAATACAAAAAAGCACTGAGAGGACAAATCTATCATCTGAATACAGGATGGGACATGCGATTTTCAACTGAAAGGATCTAGAGGAAAAAACCAGTATTACTCAAGTTTAATTGCCATGCTGATTTGTGGCCCATGTATACTGAAACAGCTGTGTGCAACCTCACTTTGTTTTGAAAGACAACATTTCAACACTGTTGCACAGCGTGTCCCTAATTCATGAGTAAATAACATTTATTGATCCTGCTAGGAGATACCAGTAGTGCCCAACAGTTCTGGGATGGGCTGGCAATGGCCTGGAAGAGTGGCTTTTTAATTCTTGATGTATTGGCTTGGGCATCTGATAAATGTGTACCAGAGGAAGTTTTAATAGAATGATGTTCCTCAAAATCCTTATCAGATGCCAAGTCAGTTCATTTGCTATTCAGTTCCCTGAACCTTGCACAGATTTTCTTGGAGACAAAATCAAGGAGTTTTAGTCCCGGTAGCAAAGGAGCTCTGGTGGCAGTTGCTGCCCTGTAAGGGAAGAGCAAGGAGCAGCGAGAGCTGTGTGCAGTGCCTGCGAAGGGAGAGAGTAAGAGGCAGAAAGAGCGGGAGCAGAAGAGCAAACCTAGACAGTCTGTGCGGGGCGTTGATCCGAAGCTCAGTTCCTTGCTCTGTAAAGTGTAAGAACTAAGTAAATTTTGAGTTATAGGGCTATAATTCCATTGCTGGATTGTGGTGATTGTATAAGGCCACTTGAGCTTTGCTCTTATAGTTTATGATATCACCACAATCCCCTGGTGGATTTACAGCCCTGTAATTTTTTACAGTAGTGAGCTGTTTATTTTTCTGTTTACAACAGTACATCACTGGAGATACTGGTAACAGTCACCTAGTTCTATCATATAGTTCCCTATACTCTTCCATTTATTTTTGTAGAAAAAATTAAAATCATTCTTTAGGAACAGGCTGCCAGAGGCTGGGGGGAGAGGGTAGAAGCTCCTTTTCTGCCTCTCTTTGTCTCTTTAAAGACTGTTTAATTTAGCAACTATTTGTCCAGACTCAGGAGGGCATAATGACTACCAATTTCGCATCTCTGTATGACAAACAGCTGTATGACTCCCTCTTTCACTTGTTTTCTTTTCTCTTTCTTGCTCCCCTGCTGTATATTAATTTCTCAGTTAAAGTTCATCTCACCAGCCTCTTGCACAGGATGTCACCATAATAGAAGGCTGAGGGGAGGTCAGCATGGTACATCACAGGCAGATGCCAGGCCTGAGCAAGAGGCAGGTCTTGCGCTTGATCTCACTCTAACACCGTGCCATGGATTTTGGTTCAGAACAGATGGACGTAACTGTTAATTTGATTAGTTGTGAGTGTGGCAGGGAGGTAATCACAGCAAAAAGGGATGAGCACAGTAGGTAGCTAATTTAAGTGTCATGTGCTAGGCTGCCATAGCGTCATAGCCATATTCTGCTCCACAGGTAACTGTGACAATTACTTAGTGCAAATAAATAAATATAAGCATCTAACAATCAGCTCAGTTGGACAATCTACCTATTGTACCCCGAGCACTGAGAGGGGAGGCATCACAGACTTGGCAGCAGTGCTGGGGAGCTGCTTAGGAGGGTTAAAAGCGTTTGAATAGAGAGGTAGGGGATGCCCAGAAGCTTTTGATTTTGATGGAAGTAACTGACCTTGGCATTTAGAAAAACTCAGTGTCTTTACTAACATCTTTCAGTACAATGTTCAGTGATTTTACTACAAGTCAAAAAATATATCTGTGGCCAAGAGAAACTGAAACTGCCTCCACATGCGGCCTAATGGGTGTGTAGTAGATGTGTGTACAGGACTGTGATTTTAGATGAACACAAATTATTGGAAAGAAGTTTTATTATGAATACTGGGTTTTCTCCAATTCTAATCCAGAAAATTGCCATTGCAGAGTCATAGGATCATTCGCACATGGAAAATTTTTTGTTTCTTTTTGTTGTAAACAACAAGATGCTGCATGTATGTGATGCATGATAATCATTCTGTCTTATTCTTCAGTCTGGGATGTGAAAAAATATGTTAAAAGATCCATCTTGATATCTGCTTTGCCAAAACTCCTAAGATAGGACATTTGTTTAGGAAAAAAGCCTGCACGTCCCCCTCCTTGACACTAAATCTACTAATTTACATTGTAGATTGGTATTTTCAGGGTGTATTTTTAATTAATCTATACCTAAAAACCTAAGATGCCTAGAGATTAACAAGTGGATTTTAGCTAGTGCTGTCCTAAGCACTGGTCAATGCAATATGATGCAATTTCACGTGAAGCATTATTTGTCAGATTTTTGTGCACTCTGTCCTAGGTTAGGCTATGGTAGTGCCTAAAACTGCTCAGCATTTTCTAGCTTTTACTTATGTGCAGACCTTCATTATTGGTAAAATATCTAAATTAGTCTATTACGCAGTTTGGTTATCACTCTTCCTTTGGGCACACAGTGTTGTATGCAAATAAAAAGAAACAGAAAAGCAACTCCAAAGGATTTATTCAGCAGTCTCTCAACTTAACCACATGGGGGCATGAGATATTTATTTAAGAGAGCTTTTTAGGCGCACGATTGGGAAATATATGACAAAAGGAAGCCTTACTGGTAACCTGGGATCAGAATTGTCACTTGCTTTTTTAGCTCTTTGCTTGCAATCAAAAATACTTAGAAAACAATTATTGCAAATGACGTTAACCTAAAATATAGTAACAAACAAAAGTACAGCATAGACAGGAAAGGATATCAAAACAGATTTTAAATACCCCCATTAGTTAACCTGACCTCTAACTATATTTTTATGATCCTATTTTGGTGCCTCTGTAAACAAAATCTGAAATCTTCCATATAACCCTGCACATCTGACTTAAATAACCTGAACATTTAAATTAAATGAGAAGGAGGCTGCTCTGAGATATAGCAACCTAGATCTGGAGTAAATCCATTTCATTAATTGCCTAGATGACATTAATGTTTGTCATTCACTTGCAAGATGAGTAATATGCTCTATACATTTTGGCCCAGATCCAGCAAAGCACATAAAATCATAGTTAATGATGTTAAGTGCTTGAGTAGTTCTCCTTGAGCACATGCCTTAAGCTGACTACATATTGAAGTGCATTCCAACACAGAGAAAGTGGCACAATCAAACCTTTAATTAGTTTTAAAATGGAATTCAAAATGCAATGCAATTCTTTGCACTTTACATTGAAAAAAATGCATGCTTTGAGACTCTCTTGGGACAGAGATGACTAAACCTATTTATCCACTTTGGTTTTCAGAAGGAATGAATGCTCATTGTTTTCTGCTGTTGTTCTCCCCTAAATTTACAAATTTATTTTGCTCAGTCAACTGCTTTGTTTACAGCAGAATATTTATATGAATATTTCCAAGTCTGTTATTTTATGGACTTTTTTATTATATAAGATAATTCGTGCATTTTATTGGTATTTAAGAGGGTGGAATATTTTTACTTCTGTTTCTGTGATTTTAAATCAAAGCAAAAACAAGCAGCAGTAACACAGTGTTCACAGTACCTGAAAGCTTGTTTCTTTTAAAAATAAGCTGAAAATCAGGATTTTGTACTGCACATTTCTGATCCAAATATTTGATGCTCACTCAGCTCAAAGGAACCATAAATTTAGGTCTTGTATTTCAGCCATTGAGTGATTTCCACTACGCAGTTTTCGGCATGTGCCTTTGACATACCGACCTCTGTCCAAACAAGATTACTGCACACAGGTGAATTCTAAGTCTAAGAGGGAGCACTGTCCTGTTCCTCTCAGAGAGAAGAAGCTGAGAAAAGCACCTCTAATTCAATCCATACTTCACCAAAACTTGGAGTAGTTTGTTCTTTGGCTTTGTTATAAACCCATCTTTATGGTAAATATACTTCTATGGGGAGTCTAAATAATGCCCAGAGTCTTGGCAGGCGGAGGCAAAACTATTTCTGAACATAACGTAGTTAATACAGCACAGCAGAATTCATTCTTGAAGTAGCAGACTGCAGCTGTTGGGTACTTTTTCCTAAGCTACAAAACCTTCTTATTTCAATGCCTAGGCTTAGATCCATTTTGTTTGCTCCAACAATTTAATGTTGACATCTTGCATTTTTAAGTGCTCTGTGAAAGCTTGCCTGAAAATCCTTCCCAAGAAATGCTAAAATAACTTGAGACTGTTGATCCACTTGTATAACAAACTCACTCATGTCCCTTGACTGTGTTCTCACTCAGAATTAAAACACAAGCATATGTGAGGAATTGCGACAAATAAACAGAGAATGAGTCTGTATTGCAGCCTTACCCTGGCAAAATGCCTGCTGACACTAAGTGTACACTTTCTGTCCCCAAAACAGTGTCTGTAGTATGTTTGACTGCATTTCTTTTATGTTCCCTAATATGTCTGTTCCTTGCTAGCAATGAAGCACTTGCGTGTATTAAACTCTAAAACTATCAGCTCATCTATATGCTGTCTAAAATGGATGAGGCAATGAACATGGTGTCAGATACTGTTTTCCGGTAAGTTTTTCTGATCCACTAATGCATCAAATACATTTGAATTTACTGCTCACATAACTTTTTATGGAACACTATTAAGCCAATTTGGTTGATAACCACTGTAACCTTTTTAGTAAGTTAGAGCACAGTGAAGTCACTATTCCTGGATGTGAATTGCTGCATCATGCACTACATGCTGATGCCATGACATCCTTGTATGAAGAAGGAGAACGCAGTTGGTTGGTTTGGTTTTTTTTAAAAAGATTGCTTATTTCTAAATGAAGAACTGGTTAGAGCAAATGATTTAATATTGCTCTTCCTCAAAAGGAATGGAATCTTGGGAAAGGATCAAACAGTCCCTCTAAGTTGGCTACCACCTTCCTGACTTCATAATGTTTTTAAATGAAACATCTGACACATTATCCAGCTGGGATGTTATTTTGTTCTTCTTGACAAAGTAATTCAAAATTTGCTGAAAAACAAGCTGAATGGAAGAGGGATTTTTTTTTTTTTTTTTTCATAGACATCTGGAGCTTTCTTTCAAAGCTGATGTGATCTTTCATCTGGACAAGGAAGGCTTTGATCCAAACTCTAAGATCCCCCTATCTCCCAGTTAATTGGTGTTAGTGAGGTAGGTTTGACAGTCCCTAATGCAGTCTCTGGAATGCCTTACTGTGTTAAGACCTGTCTATTGTGGCTCAGTCAGCTCAAAGACATCAGCTTTCTCTCGTTTGACTTCTGTCCCGCTGGGGATGGTTACAGGTTTTATTTGCTTTCATTATTTTCTCTCGTAAAACCATTGAATGCCAACAAAGAAAAACACTTTCGAAAGTGAGCAAAAACAATCTCTTGCAGACATTCCTGTAAGCTTTGGTTTTCACAAAACCTTACAAATAAGAGAGGGAGAAAGGGGGATTGCATTAAAAATTGACCTCTTCATTTTTTAAGATCTTGCCCACTTTGGGGAGAGACGATGTCTGTTTTCCTGTAATATATTTATTAATTGAAACAATAGAAGCAAGTATCTTTGCTCCTACCATGAGTACATCTGTTATACACTGTGCATATTAAAGTATTATTTCTAAAAAAATGCTCATTTTAAGTACAAATTTTAGTGTGATTAATTTAAACAAAATCTGTGCCCTTCCTTCATGGCACGACACAGCAGAATAAAGGAAGTTTTATCTTCTTCACTGTATAGCAGTTAACATTGAGGGTGATAATTTGGCAGAGAGCTCTTACTGTGTGGGTCTTTTTCTCAAGCTCCTGTGGTAATGTAGACTGTACACAGTGAATGAACAGAGCCCTCACAGCCACACTTTTATCAGAATGAGAGAAGAGACAGGAAAGAAATACATAAAATTAATTTTATTTTCTGCTTTGGGGGCACTACAAAAGCCTTTGTCACTTCTCCATCAGGGCGCACTGCAACTCCATGTTCCTGTACCTAGACTTCAAGAAATAGTACACCTAAAGAGCAAAAACCATACGGTACTTACAATTTCCTGGGTGAACAGTCCAAGTTTCTACAGCTGAAAAACTTGACGCATTGTAATCCATCCCTTTTCCAATGGAACTAATTACTTTTTCTCTCGGACAGTGCAACAATTACAATTATCCAGTTAAACTTCATATTTAAAAAATCATGTGCCTAAAAGTGTATAACTTTTTTCCTGCAACAGTGATTAGTCTCATAAAATATATTGCACTTTTGCTTAGACCCTGCCCAATTGTATAGCTTTGCAACTACATGTCCTGGTTTCAGCTGGGATAGAGTTAACTGTCTTCCTAGTAGCTGGTACGGTGCTATGTTTTGAGTTCAGTATGAGAAGAATGTTGATAACACACTGATGTTTTCAGCTGTTGCTAAGTAGTGTTTAGTCTAAAGTCAAGGATTTCTCAGCTTCTCACGCCCAGCCAGTCAGAGAGCTGGAGGGGCACAAGAAGTTGGCACAGGACACAGCCAGGGCACCTGACCCAAACTGGCCAACAGGGTATTCCATACCATGGGACATCACATTTAGTATAGGAACTGGGAAGTGGGGGGGGGGAATCGCCGCTCGGGGACTGGCGGGGTGTTGGTCAGCAGGTGGTGAGCAATTGCCCCGCGCATCATTTGTACATTCCAATCCTTTTATTATTGCTGTTGTCATTTTTATTAGTGTTATCATTATCATTATTAGTTTCTTCTTTTCTGTTTTATTAAACCGTTCTTATCTCAACCCAGGAGTTTTACTTCTTTTGTCCCAGTTTTCTCCCCCATCCCACTGCATGGAGGGGAGTGAGTGAGTGGCTGCGTGGTGCTTAGTTGCTGGCTGGGGTTAAACCACAACACTACAACAAAGCTACAACTTCACCAGAAAATGCAATTGTTTCACTTGTCTGTGAGGTGGTGGGAGTCAACATCTCCTGATGGAAAAACATAGGTGAAAAGAATTCTTAAGTAGGTGATTTGATCAGATACTATGAGAACATGCAGCTGTCATATTCCTGAGGATCTGTAGGCAGTGACAATTTGCCAGCTATTCTTTAAGGTACAGGAAACAATATGGTAGAGGACGACTCTTCCCATTTAAGTGTCATGCTGAGATATTGCAGTATTGCTTTGGTTGCTGGCAGGCAGTTCACCAAACCAAAAGCTATTGACCAATTCCATTACTGAAAAGAGTCTCTGACTCCACATTAACTCAATATTACAGAACTACATTTTGGAAAGAGTATAGGATATTTGTGGTGTGTTTGTTGTCAGTTAAGCTAGGAGGTGAGCTTACTCATGGCCCTGACATCTGACCATGAGAGCATATATGAATTTCAATATTTAAAATATTAAAGTAGAAAGTAGAGATTCCTCATCCACTAGACGTAAAAAACACAAAGCAAAAATCATTATTAGCCAATATGTTTGAGAAACTATGTGACAGCTATAACCCTGCAGCTGTTATTGATCTTGGCAGTTAGAGGTTTAATATTGATTAGAAATTGATATACCACTGACATGCACATATCCATTTCTCTCAGAATATATGTCTCATCTTTCTTCTCTAGGTTCATCTCTAGAGCAAAGATCTCAGAGTTCAATGAGCAATATTCATTGCTCATTGTTCTCAGAGATGTCTGAGATCTCAGAGTTCAATGAGCAACCTACTTACTACTCAATAGTAGGTTCTGCATCCCACAGCTTTTCTTTAGTGTAGCCTCTTCCAAAAATTTGATGGAAAGGCAGTGCCTTTGAACTACAGTGAATATATATATCTGCAGAGTATAAAGTTTGACCATAAGTAGGAAGCTCAGGTTTGGGTGAAAAAAAGGAAGAAAATGAAATAAGACTGTAAAAATAATTTTTCAAGATGGAAAAAAACCCCACCCACCATTGTAAATAATAAGAGAAGCTGGCACATAAATGGAGATACTGACTTATGACTGCTTTTGCTAATCAGGGTCAAAACCAAAGACTGTTAAAAGAGCTAGTCCTCTGCTCAGCAAGGAAGATATATTTAAGGATCAAACCTCTTCTTACAAGTAATACTAACATGCCCAAGTTTAAACTACATGTGACAAATACATCAGTGGACATTGAGATTGTTCAACTGTGGGTGATTTGCAGGTTTTGAGGGGATGGGGAGAGACGCATAGGTCCAGTGGCTAAATGCTTGAGTGAAAAGGTCAGTTAGCCCATGCTGGGGTCCATGGTCCTGTGCCTGAAGCAGCTCGGAGGGCTTGGCCAGCCCTGATCTGATCCGTTGTCTACACCAGGAGCTTCTGCCTCCTGTGGGATGGAGTACCTGGTCTCTCTGTACATGAGATTTGCAGCCTTCGAGCTGTCATTTACATGCTGTTCCAAGGGCTTCCTGGCTTTTTGAAAGAGCTTCAGACTGCCACTTTTACCAGTCACAGCTGTGGAAATGAAGGACTTGAGGTTCATTACTCCAGTTCTGCAGATGTGAGTAGCTGCTCTAGAGTCTGAAGAAGAAAACATACATAACCAAGTGCATTAAGCAGCCACTGTCTAGTGATTGCCACTCGTTTTGGACTAGGGATTTTTGTTTGTTCACTTGTTTTTAAGGAATGCAATTACTTATTTTTAGCACAGTAGTGTTTAATTTTTCCATTGGCTGATTTCTTTAAGAGAGTGTAACAATTGTAGATATCATTCTCTGGCATCCTGAGACAAGTGCCTGGCTGCTTCCATATCACTACTAGAATCTGAGACCAATGGAAGATTTGGGCCAGTTGTTAAGTTACGTACATAAGCTCAAAATCTCCTACATGAGCTTAGGGGTTTTCACATGTTTAAGCACCCAGGGTTGATTCAAAGTGACTTTGATAGAATAACCAGGCGTTATGCATTAGACATGAAAGGCATTTGAATAAATTCCAGTTCAGTATTTAGGTCTGGCATTTTCAAGATTTACTCTTAGCTCACTTCCTTTCAAGAAAATTGGGACTGTGCTTTACCCAGCTTTTCAAGCATTTCCAGAGAAATACCTTTGGAGAAAAGAAATCTGTCTAAAGAATATACTTGCTTTCTTTACTTATTCATAGTTTCAGCAACAAACCCAGGCAGCTTTTTATTTTTAACCTCTTCAGGGCTGAATGTGTCAGAAAGTTCAGTCACAGCCCAAGGAGTTTCATTTACTTATCTCTAACATTTTTGACTGGCATAGATGTAATCTCATTAGGGTATCCGGGGAGATTGACATGCAGAGGGAAGTAGCATCTATTGTTTACTTGTACTATATGTTGGGATAATCTGTGAAGCCCTAGTGGAGCTGTAACTCTGAACATGCTGATCAGAAGCATTAAGGAAATTAACATAAAGCTCTATTAATGGCTTAAGGGAATCTGACTAAACAAACAAGGCCACACTGAGCAATAAATGTGAGTCTCAGACTGCATGACTTTCCTCATAGCTACTCTAATTAATTGCTACAAAAGATTAATTTTATAATACAGCATGGATATCAAAGGGAATGGCTTAGTGATTTAAGTGTTATATGTCTCCCTGGGAGATGCAGGTTCAGTGCTTCTTGCAGCTGTTGTCAGCCTTCCAAAATATAATAGCTAAAATGAATTTCTTGTATTTTACTGTTAGAGTTTCTATGGAGTAAAGACCTCGGATGTTCTTCTGCTGAAGTCAGTGGCAGAGATGCTATTAATTTCAGTGGAAGCAGAAGCCGGTCCACAAACATTAAAACCAAATTCTGCTTTGAAACTATATTCGCACTTTTTCCAAAATTTAAAACCATGTCTTCACACACAAAATATCCTTGCCAAAACCCTGCTTTTCAGCAATGGTCCAGCTATACATGGTGACATGAGCTCCATACAACTCCTTTACAAACTCACAAGTTAGATGTATAATTACCTGAAATTGTTTGCATTGGTTTCTGAATCAAGATGTGGCAGAACCATGATTTAGTGTGCTTGGAAGTGCAGCAGAGCAGGATCTTAGCTAGGCTAACAAAATCTTTTGTGAAATATGTTAGAGGAGATGACTGTAATAGACTGCCTTTGCATGGCCTCTCCTTTGGTCACTAGTTCAATTCTGCCCTAGTCCAGAAAAGGAAAGTGAGGTGGGGTTCCCCGGAGGAGTTCCCTGGAAAACCCAGTAAGCCCTTTCTTTTTGGACTGAACCAAAGCATGTCCACGATACTTTTTTATATGCTGCTCCATTGCTGCATATAAACCTGGATATAGGAGTCCAAACTGGAACTTTCAGGTTAGAAGACAGAGCAATTGTCTGAGAGCTCAGGCACATGGGATGGGACTCGTATCAGGCATCATCATTTGCTTCCAGTATAGTTGTCTGTCTGAGGTGATTGACTTGGCTCCCTTCATAATCAGGAGAGAAGAATATGCATTTTTCAGGTGCAATTCCTCTGACTTCAAGACTTGCACTTTAGGAGAAGGTGGATGGCACCCAGACTGTCTCAAAGTAACTCTATTTTGGGTTGCATGAATCCCAACTGAAGTCAATCTGTTGCTTTAAGTAGTCGCCAGTATTGCCTTTCAGTGCTACAACTGAGCCTGTGGAATCTACATAAATGGTTTTAGTGACAGCAAATACAAGACAACTTGACTTTGATTAGTCCCAGTGAAGGGGGTGAAGCCAAGTCACATAATTTTATATTTGCAAGGCCACGCACATAGGAAGTGTGCTGATAGCTCAGCTGATGTGCGATACCCTAACTGTACATCTGAGCCCAAAGGGTCATCAGCCAGGCTTGTTAATCACCTCGGTGAAGAACTGTCAAGCAGAACAATGTCCCTCTACTTGTAGATCTTGGCTTAAGCTGTTCTTATTTGGTGGCTGGCCTGATCTTTCCTCTCCAAAATCTTGTGAATGGAATCCAATAATTACTCTTGGTTTATTTTGACAAGTGTTTCCATTGCTTCCCCCTCACTTAATATTTATCTACATGAGCCAAGTTGGAGGCTTATGTTTTAAAGAAAATGAATGGTAAAATAAGACTCTGTATTCAGAATTAGGAACCTAACTAGGTGACCTGATTTTCAAAAATGCCAATTGCCCAGAAAAGACTTTCAGCTCTAGAGACCATTTAAAAAACCTTAGCTTTATAACTGTTATTACAATTATTATTTATGGTATGTACTGCAGTAGTACCCTGGCAACGGACAAAGACACATTGTGCAAGGCACTGTACAACCACAGAGACGAAAGTTACATGGATTAAAATTCCAACTGCCTGTTCCGTGGTGGAAACAAACTCAGATTATGCACACCTTGCACAGCCACCCCCTCTTTGAAAAATGTCTGTCAGCTATTCAGATGTTCTACTTTTAAAATGAGTCAGTCAACCGCTAGCCTTCGCAGGGCAGAAGAAGAGCCGAAAGCTCTGTCCTGTCCACCCCATCATTTCTGAGACCCCTCTGGACAGCAGTTAGGGACCCTCTCTGTTGCTCTCCATCCCTGGGCATGTCACATAGTCACTCAGTATAAGCCCAGCCAGCTTTCTCCACACAACACTAATGGCTTTGGCTGAAGTGACAGGTTGTCTTATTTGTGGCTGTTTCTGTGCCTTTCACGCCCGATCAAAAATGTTTACAAAGGTGCAGTCAGGGGATGAAGGCGGGGGGGGGAGCAGAAGAAAAGGAATCCAATTTTGTTTGGAAACAGTTTCAGAGCTTAATTAGTAAGGAGGGGGGTGGTAAGGGGGGCTGAACAGGTGGTGTATTATTCTGCCAGGGATCTTCAAAAGGGAGGGAGTGCATATTGTTAGTTTGCTGCAGAATGAAAAATGAGAAGTTCGACAGTACCTGGATACTTAGGAGCAGGTGAGCTGCCGAAGTAAGGTCAGAGTTATACACGCACACACACTCAAAAAATCTGCATAGGAAAAAAATAAATTTTCCATTTTGCCCACAAGGGGACAGATCCCAGCTCTGCATTGGAGATTTACATGGATTCATATTCATTACATTAGCAGTAGCCACATTTAGCAGTGATTCCCAAAGGAGCAGGAAAATGATGGCCTCGAAGAAAGCTGCCACATTTCAAACTCTCCAGCTGTGCCTTGCCACCATTGCTACATTCCACTGCCAAATGCAGTAATTTATGAATTTGTCTTTTTTATCTGCAAAAAATGTTAATTTACAAAATGAAGAGAAGAATAGGAAAGGACTAACAGGCTTAGAAAGGGAATGTCTGCATTTTCTTTTAACTGCTTTATAACTATTTCTCTGATGCTGTAAATGTTATTTGTGTTCATAAGATCATTATTATTTTGCATTAGATGCTTAAAAGAAAGCAGCGGTGTCAGCAGATAGAGCATCCCAGCTTACAAAAGAGTCATTCTAAAGAGATGGTAGCCCAGCAAGACTACTACAGAGTTTGAATAAATAGAGAATGAATTATGAATAGTAATGATTTTTTGGGTTTATTTAAGTACTAAGCATGTGCCATAAAAGAATAATAGATATTGCAGTTGTTTCAAAAAAGCTATTCTACGTTGCATTGGATGGAACTGTGTACATATACATCTGTTCTGGCAGGGCAAACAAGGACCCATACATTTTTTTTGGTAAAATTACTAAAGCAAAGTCCTTATAAGTTCTCTGACACCAGAAGGAAAAAAAGAGTAATCCTAATTAGATATTTGTGCCTCCCCCAGCATTTTTGCTGAAAGCATCATGCAGAGCTATCTATGGGACCACTGAAACTGTTGACTTTTGGAGGCTGAAAAACGTGTGCGTAATAGTCTTACTCGTGGTTTGATTCTGTTATGCAGTGCTTCTGTTTTCAGTCCAAGGGAAACAAATCACACTGCATACATTTTTGGATTTTATGGAATTTCTTAAGGTAGGAGATTATAAGCACGGCTTTCTGTAAAAGTTTCTGTACCTTGTGAGTCACCAGCTTGGTAGAGTCCAAGAGCAGCTCAGCCCTACAGTTTAGTAAGTTCAGCACTATCACTGAGATGCAGAATAAACCCTTTCTAACTCAAAGAGGTTTGCTACTGTGGTCTTGAAAGGAATGAAGGTCCTGCTCAAGTGAGAGTAGTTCACATCCAGGAATATCTGCCAGCAGATCAGCAGGTAGAGCTGTGTTAAAACCTTTATGTGCTCCTTTGTGAAACCAGGCATTTATAATGTTGACTAATTCTGGTATCTTCCCCCTGGTGCTCAATGATTCCTAATTTTATGAGCTACTTAATGAAGCAAAATTCTCCATTAGTTTTTAAAAGGTCTCTACCTTTTAATGCCAGGGGCTGTCTTTTCAAAATGATGCCTGCTTAGACCAAAGGCTCTTGCTTCGTTGAAAAAATGAAGGCAAGGCACTCGCAGAAGGAAATAATCAGCACAAGCCTCCAGGAAGAAAAGGTACATTTTGTACCTTGGTGGTGGAAAAGAAACTGTATGGGGTGAAAAAATAGCTCTTTGTGGAGACTGCCCATCTTTAACAGTCTGAGAGGAGACAGGGTCCCTCCTGTGGTCTCTGTCCTGACACCCCTGGCACCAAAGGTGAGAGGAGCCAGCACGCTGTCCCTGCTGCATGCTGCCTGCAGCGTAGCAACCAGGTGGCATCTATGAGCAAGGACCTCAAGTGCCCTTGTGGGCAGGCAGAAGGTGTTTTGTTGTGAGCCAAGAGGAAGGCTGGAGTTGTGGCCTGCCTCATGGGGCTTAGTCAACACTGCATTCTCTAAATATCTCCTAGGTTCTCTGGCCAGTAATGAAGGGAACAAAAGAGACACGGTTTCATGTCCTCCCTCAGCAGGTCATTCCAATATCTCACTGATCCTTCTCGTTGAACATGTTTCCCTTTATTTCACTTCAAGGTTTCTTCTGTTCACTTTGGGCTATTCCTTTTCCTTGCTCCCATACTGGAAATAACGATCTCCTGGCCTCCCAAGTTTGTTTGCTGCTAGTATTTAGGGACTGTGAACCAAAGTCTACTTTTACTTATAAGCCTCTCGTAATGTCCCTGATTTCGGTCATGGTATGTAGGATTTACACCAGTGTAAACGAAATCAGTACATGACCCATGACAGAGGCTCCTTAGCGGTCTTTTCTCTAGGCTGTGTAAATTAATTTTTCTTGAGTCTTCTCTCAGGATAGCATGAATTATGAGGAAAAGCCTGTAATTCACTGCTAGGCGAGCAGCAGTAACTCCCCCTCTACCACTTTCCTGCCAAAATTATGGGAGAATGGCTGGTGATCTCAGCTCATATTTGCATGGCATGAACAAGAACAAGACAGAAAAATGATGGCTCAGGTGGCACAAAAGACATGTACCCACTCTTGCCACTGCCTTGCTTCGAAGGTGGGGAAATGCATTGGAGACCAAAGAGACACTGTGTGTGCCCTCTTGTTTTTTGGTCCCTTTTAATACGCAAAGGGAAGAAAATTAATGTCACATAGAAATTATGTGCCGATGAACGCACAAAATACTACACTGGGTGTTCCTGGTTGCTGAAATTACACCATCAAGGCTTCTTTTTTTCCTTCATCTTCTTTGATTCAAGAGCTCTCTGTGTAAATATTAACTATAGCTATCAAGAGGCAGAGAAGAGTTTCAAGAGACCTGGCCATCGGATGTCAACCCTTTAAATCATGATAATATTTCTTCTTGCACCGTGTTCTAAAGGTTATGCCTGCGCTCACCCCACATAGACAGTGCTACCTGATGGAAGCCTGAAAAACCGCAAGGCTTGTCTTTCCTTTTGGTCTGAGGGTTACATCTGCAGATACTGAGACTGCCTGTGACTCCCCCTGGCTGCTCACCAGCCATGCATCAGCCACCCCCTCAGAACAGCTGGAGTGACTCAGGTGTCAGAGAGCAGAGCTTGAGAGGCAAGAAGCCCTGCAAATCCACTCCCCGTTTCACAGCAGCAATGTCACTGCATAGGCTGCTGAATCAGGTGGTAAAAGTGAAGAAGCTGGCAGATGACTGTGTTGGCTGACACACTGCCTGTTGTGTTGAAGGCAGACCAACCCAGCTGGCTGAAGATGCTCCTGGCTTCTAGCACAAATCCAGTAATTCCTTGCATTATGCAGGTGAAGATTAGAGCAGCCTGGATTTTCCAGTTGTTTTGGCAACCGATCAATTCCATTTCTATTTGCTAATGTATCATCACACTTTTGAAATACATGTAGCCTTCTTTATTGGCTTCCCAATGTAAAAGTATTATTATAAGCCCCCTCATTTGGCAACAGCTGAAGGTTTTCGTGTTGAGATTCAGCCCTTACTCTCTGCTGAACTGTGAGAGTGAGTTACTACCTTGTAAGTGACTCACAGGTATTTATTATCCTGTGTACAAAGGTCAGGTTTTAATGTTCTGTGTGATATATGGGCATGGCTCAAGATCAGGCAGTCTTGAATGATAGATCTTAAATTATGATCCAGTGGAAGAGGAAAGAAATGAGAAATCACAACTTCTGTTAAACAAGCCTGAAAAAATACTTGCACATATGTGAGCTGGTGGTGGAAACCTGCCAATTTCAGAGGCTGGTTTGCTAAGCCATAGTATTGTGACTCATGAAGCCCAGCTCTGAGAACTGAGATGAAATTTTTAAAAGCCAGGTTCATGTCTATGCTCGCTTTCTGCTAAAGTCTCTTGCAGTCGGAAAATGCAGTGTTAATAGATAGCAGGGCTGATAGCAGACCCTAAGAGGGGAATTCCCAAATACCTTTCTGAGTGCATCTTGGCATTCGTATGTCTGCAGGGGTCCTGTGAGCGACCTTACCTACACCTATGCAACAGAGTTGTCCTCAGGCACCTAGCTCCCCTGTGCGTGTGCCTAGCTTTTAGGTATTGTTCTGTTGCATGTGTCAGTAACTGGGGTACCTTTGTGGGTCTTCCTGCAAATGCACACCCCATGATACAATTTTCAAGAAGAGCTCAGATCCTGGGCCCCAGTTCAGAAGGACGTTGAGGTGGCAGAAGGGCAGCAGCGGCACTTCTCCGCTCTCTGCTTCATGCTACCCCACAGGGAGGTGGGACAGTGCTTACAAGAGGTGCACAAGAAGTGTGGCTTTCAAGGGTAGAGGCAGCACTAGAGCACAGCATATCTCCTGGTGCTCCACCAGGTTGGCAGTCCCTGTGAGAAGCTCTGCCAACAGTGTAATACAAAACAGTCCAGGACATTTTAGGGGAAAAAAGGTGAAAAATAGCTCAAAGCTGTCTTCTTGTCTCTCCTCCTGAGCTGTTCTAAGACAGAGTTTCATGCAACTGAAGGTTTGGCCACAGGCCTTACATTTTTAAAAAGTTTTACACAGGCAGCCTACTTCACCCTCAAAAGGGTCTAGAAATATAAGTAAGGAATTTTATGTGGGTTTATATCTGATGAGGAGGACAACTGAAATTGTGCTATTCTGTTCATCTGCATTTGATGTTGGTAGCAGTTAGATCAAAACTTGCTCAGTAAGTTGCAGTTTTGGGTGTCAGCACCAACATGCCCTGACTTTATTTCAGAAATTAAAGATCTAAGAGATATTGGTTACATATAGCTGTTGTGGGTTTGGCTATCTGGAAGAAAATATGGAATTGGAGGAGAATGTCATCTGTGAGCTGTTTTAACCTGCAGTTTTCTGTGTCCTCATGTCTTTTACTACCTGAGAGTAGGAATTTTATGTTGTTATTTATACCAGGGCTGTGATAAGCGAAGTGCAGAAGTGCATAATGGATCTAAGATTGGGCAAAATTTTATTGAATTTGGGAGTTGGGTCTTAAGTGGTAAATGGAGTGGCAGTGATTTTAGTGACTTTCAGCTCTTAATGTAGATGTCTGCTACTGCACTTTCTCGGCCTTGTTAGTAGGGATGGGGTTAGTCTGCGTTCATACTGCCATGAGGGAGAATAGAGTTTCATGCAATTCTGTCTACTGTTGGGAAAGTATTTTCTTTAGAAAAATAATAGTGTAACTAAATGTGGGATCAGCGCTTGACTGGAATAGTCCAAGGCCTATTATTAATAGAAAAAAACCTAGTTAGTCTGTCATACATATGGAAATACGCCTTTCTTTTAAACTGGAGAAGGAAATTACACTAATGATATTGGTTATTTAGACAGGGAAATGTTAGCTGCTTACAGAAAATGGAGCCTTCCTGCCCCTTTCATTTTGGATACATTTTACAGATGTGGCCCTTCTTGATTTTAGTCTCAAATATTATTATTTAGATTTGATTTATGGTTATGATACTTCAGAGACAGTAAAAAAATCAGAGCTGAAAGTTCTTAAAAAGTCATTTCTTACTGGTTCTTAAGTAAAAATATAATTTTTGTAAGTAATGTGGAAATTAGATGTACCATAGGAATGACTGTTTTCCAGTGTTAGCTAAGTTACCTTTTTATAACTATGACTGCTGTATACATGGGTTACAAATCAGTGTCTTCATCTAAATAGACGTTTCTTGTATCTCATCACTATCTAGCTGACTTAGGTTATATTCTTCATTTTGATTAAGTGCATAATCGTATTTTAGATTGTTCATTGTGCACCCAGTTTACAAAAAATTCTACTATTTTCCAAAATTGGTTGGAGAATTCAAAATAAGAAAGTGTTCAAAATAGCCAAAAAATGTCAAAATCAGACTATATTTGATGAAAACAAAACATGGGCATTCCTGATTCCCAACATTTTGATTTTTCTTTTAAATCAAATTGAATCAGATTTTTTTTTTCTGGCTCCACTTGAATGGCATCTTCCAAATCTTATTTAACATTTCATCAAGGCTGTCATGTGGATTTCTATGAGTGAGGCCATACCTGTCATTATATACCAGGGGCATCTGACTCCCTTGATGACAGTCACTAGGTAGGGAGGTTACACAGGAAAGATAATTTAGCAAAGGTGTCCAGCCTACAGAGAGAAGCAGGAATATGGAAAACCCAGATGACAACTCTGATCAAGCATTGTAGCAATCAGCTGAGCCCCCATTAATTTAAACTGATCCAAAATAACATATTTCCTTTTGATTTGAAAAAAACAACCCTACCACATTCCATGCAAACTGCCTTTGCCAAACTAAAGACTTTGCTTGCATTTTCCTATCAAAATGTTTTTGAAATGTTAAAAAAAAAAAAAAAATTGACCTAATTGCTACCTTTCTTCTTCCACATTCCAGGTGAACAGATAAAACTCATTTACTTCTAGTAGCAACTTTATAGCCTTGATCTGATGGTCCTGGTTAAAAAAAAAAGTAACCCTTATAGTTACACTGACAGCTCTATTTAATCCACAGAAGTTAGTGAACACATATGCTCTGCCTAGATTTGTGAGAGGTCAGAAAGCCCCAAGCAGCTAAAATTGAGCGGTGTAACACAGTGCAGCCATATGCAGCCAGCTTTGTCAGGGCATGCCTGGCTGCTGTCTACATGGTCTTGGGCCGGCATTGCACTGTATAGGACCTGAGCAGATCTCACACCAGGGAAAGTCTTTGGTTGGCGCAGGGCACTGAGGGCTGAGAAATGTCCTTCGGCCTCTGCTGCCAACCCTAGTCCAGTTGCAGAACCTGCCTCATTATTTATTCATTGGCATCAAAAGTGTTTCTCTGCAGTGTGAAATGCGTAATGGAGACAGCCTTGAAAGTAAATAGCTTTCTGCACTTGCTAGTATACCTAGGCAACTTCATTAGATCATGTTTATAGAATTTGTTCATTGCAATCCATTATGTAAAACAGAGAAATGTTTGAGTCAGCTGGGTATAAAGGGTTTTGGAATCATCAGAAATATATCCTCTCCTCATTATTATTCACAGAAACAGAAAATTATTTGGGAAAAAAAAACCACAAACACCAAAACCCAACCCAAAATCTTTCAAAATTAATTGCCACTTTTTTATATAAATCAAGCTTCCAGAAATCTTTTTTTTGTTCCGTGTGTCTCAGGTTTTAAGGACTGTTGCATTAACTGAGAAATTAAATCCCAAGCCTTAGCTGTGCTCTTATTTTATTAGTGTGATATAGTGATAATCTCACAAGGACCCTAATAAGTACATGAGAAAAAAAAAATCAGCTAAATAGGCGATGTGAAAATGTTCTAGCCCGCTGCTATTACATAGGTCTTATGCTTTTTTTCCTATCTGTTCTGTAATAGGATGTTTTGCAAATTCTTCTCTCAGCAGGTTTTGAACATGAACTTGCATTACTATTCTTACAAAATAATAAACAGCTTTGGGCTATAAAATCTCTCAAATTGTTTTCCACAGAAGGGATTTGCATGCTGACTCATTCCTACTATATTTATAACCTATCGCCAAACCACTGCAACTGCAGGATTTCTAATAAAGCTATGGAAATTACATGCATTGCAATGGGAGTTGAATACATTTACATTTGTAGTATTTTACCATTTCAAAATTTATGGCAGATTACCTTGTTTGTGCATGTCTGGACTTTAATGGTTATTTTTTATAGCAGAAAATAGTAGTTTGTGGTAGTATTCCCAGTAGATGGTTTTTATGAATCCACCATATGGAGTATTACATAAAACTAAACTTGTATCAGCAGTGATTTTATGTAAAGTAAGACAGTGAACATTACTGGGAATTAGTGATTACAGAAAATGTCAGAGAACTTGAAATTTTATTAATGTGATTTTTTTCCCAATTATTTTTAACTTGTATTAATAGCAGTCCAAATTCCTGCTTTTTCATGAAGGAAAACTTTCATTGTCTGCAGCAAATCCTGGGCATCTCAAGCAAATAACATTTACTGCAGCTGACCTTCCTTTGCTGCCACCTCCCTTTAAGGTACCCTTCATGTGGTTGTGATGCTTGGCACAACAGAGAGACATACTGTGATTTATGCAGGAGAAGACTAAGGAAATCTGGAAAGTTTTCCTGTTTTTCAAACACCCATCTCTGTTAGTTCATATACTGTAATCACAGGTACTTTCTTCAGCATTGGTGGTAGAAAATAGTCTTTTACCTGTGCCTTCCTACAAATGGAAGGAGCAGACTTCTGCTAGCAAAAATTGTAGACAGGAAAAGTATCACAATTCCATAGGAGAACATGAAGATGAGCAAAGCTATTCTCATGGAAATATGTGTTTGCATAAGTATTGACATCAGGAAATTCTACACAGCTTTCTCAAAGAGCACCTCATGGATTTGGGAGTCATTCAGCCAGCAAAAAGAAATGTGCCATGAAAAGTAGGTAACCAGTCACACCAAGAGAGCAGCAGATGGTGCATCCATGAAGCAATTGTCACCGCCAAGAGCCTGGCATGTTCTGCAGGCTGAAATGTATCTGCCTCATTAATGAAGCAAGCACCTGGGTAGGGAATGTCTATGAAAATCTATATATGCTTGCGAATAAGTTGTAAATAGGCAGTGAGGTTTATATCTGGGATGTAAAGAAGAAGATGGAAAGAGGATGGGAAGAAGAGCCAGCTGTAGGTATCTAATCCTGCTTCTTTTGCTGGTCCCAGTCCTGGCAGAAACTCCTGGCAGCTCCAAGCAGGTTTTGACCCCAAGGCACAGTGCATTAGGAATGGGGATCCAGGTAACCACTGCTTCTCTACACTTTCCCAATCCCTGCATGGCAGCTTGCTCATTACACCAAACTAGTTTAGGAATGAGGGCATAAGGCCAGCTCTGCCCACTGGGGGGAATTCACACCTAAAGGGAACCATGAGTTTTCTAGCAGTAAAAAAGGGCCAAATCTTAAAGAACAGTCCGGCCCTTAGGACTGGATAACCATGTCTGTAGAATGGGACTGAAAGCTACCATACAGGTTTGCCATATAGCTTTAGGGTAATTCATGTGAACCGTGCAGAATTTCCTCTTCTTGCTCCTTTTCCCACAGAAATTCTTCTTGCTTGAGAGAGTCTTGAAATCAGAGAGGATTTCAGATCAGGATGGCACATGTGTATGTAGACATATCCTGGGTGGCTGTCAACTTCTGAAACATTTCAAGGTCAAATAGGGCCATTTTATCACCTTGCCTGAATTTTTAGAAGCCTGGTGCCTTTGTGGCTCAGAAAACATCCTGCTTATACAAATGGAAAGGATGCTGTGCGAAAGAGAGCTCACCCAGCCCTCTGCAGCTGAGGTATGGGCTCAGGGACCCAGGGGTGCTACCATCACTGTTCCCACCAGCTGAGGAGCTGCCTCTTGGCCCCTCTACTTATATGAATCACACTCTTTTTGCTTTTTCATTAGCTGATGTATCATAGTCTTACAGCTGTCTTCTCTCGATCTAAATTGCACACTAACACTGTACATTATTGATTAAATGAGTCTACAAATGTCTTTTTAATACTGTATGGGTTGATCAGTCTTCTCAGTTAATGTATAGCACTTCCAGTGGGCTTTAAAACCTAGTGAAGCAGCTTTTTACCAGATCTTACTGGGAAAGAAAAGCCTGCATGAGAGGCCGTGCTCACATGCACGCTGAGATATGTGTTTTGGCAGTGGGGAATTAGTAATGATTTCACTTGCTATGCTAAAAATCTCTCTGTGTTCACAGGTTTGGATTTTGATAATCACAATTGCTGATCTAACTCTTTACAACTAAAACAATTCATGGCAGGTTGTTATATACTCCAGTGGCAAAGCTGCACTGTAATAGTTGAGCTAGTTTAGCAATTTGGCTTTTCCTGTGGTTTTTTTTGAGCAGAGGTTTCAAAGCTTTTCTTAACCTTTTTTTGGCTTTTGAAAAATTTTTATATACACAGGACTGTAATAACTGCATTTCCCAAGTGTGACATTTGATAGTAAAAATAATAGTATTGTGGCTGTTTGAAGTGATTCTTTGCATTACATAAACAGCATTCAGGAATGACTCTAGTTTCTGTCTCAACTAGTTAATTATTGTAATTTTCCTTCTGCTTTCATTTCTTAAATCTAAACTCCTCTCTGTCAACCTTCATGATTCAGTCTATATGCAAGTATTTGCCCATTTATAACACAGTAGGTAAAACAAATTTGTGGTTTGGGGTAGGTGTCATGTTTATCTAGTTTCACAGAATTATAGAAAATTGGGCTGAAGGGGCCTGGAGAGATCACCTAAATCTAACCCGTTCTATTTTAAATGAGGAGACAAAAATAAGGTTTAATATGCACATATTTCCTGCAATATGAACTTTACCTCAGATCTGCATGCCTAAGGCATTGCACAAATAAAAACAGCAGAAGTCCAAAGAAAGGGGGCTTGTGAGGGTATTTGTGATTTCTGCATGAATTCTGCAATGATTTCTGCATTTCTCATGATGGGCTTGGCCACAGAGGCACAGCCAAAATCAGCCCAAAACATTTACCCTCCTTTGTCATTATTCAGATGGACATCTGCATTACCACCACAAAAAAAATAAACCTTTAAACAAATTGGGTCAGTATGGGTACATTTAGTCAGTACAAAGCTTTGAAAGGCAATTAAGTGGTTTCAATTCTTAAACAGTAACTGTGCTGGGAGGTGGCAGCCACCCAGTGACTGGTGGACAAGCCTCTTGGTGCTCTCCTTTGGGATGCTGGATATAGCTTTGTGGTGTTTAGAAAAACAATGGAGAAACGAACAGTGAGAAAGAGAAGCCTCAAGACAGAGCAGCAGATCTGAATTAAATGAGATGGTAGCAGCTAGACTGGAGAGATTGGGAAATTGCACAGTGGCAGGAATAACGTTGAGAAGGTGGCTGGTTGTTGCCCCAACTCCTGGGTGATGGGCAACTCCAGAATCCACTTAAGTCTTAAAAGATGGAAGATTTTACTTACACTTCAGTAAAGCAACTTCTCCCAGGTAATCACACATTTAGCTCCTTGTCAGATCCTTTGAGCCATACATTAGCAATGAAAGAGTGATATTGCCACTATCGTCCCTGATGATTCAGCAAGGAGCAAAACATGATAGCCTTTCTAACAAGGCTGTTATTCAGACATATCACTCAGCATCCGCACTCTTAACTGCTCACTGGTTCAGAGTGTTAATGCTCTGCATATTGTGCTTAATAGAATTTTAAATTATTTTGATTAAAGTGTCAAGGGATGAGGATTTAAGATTGATCCAAGCTACTCGCTTGTGCTGTGGCAGTTGTTAACCAGCCACTTCCAGAACGTTTTTACGCAGGCTTACGTGATATAACATCCAGACATGAGAAATATGAGGAAATATTTCTCCTAATTTCATACTGGGGGACTGAGAGGGCAAGGAGGAAACTAAGGAGTTCTATATTTCATAGACAGTGACTGACTTGGGGTCCCAGTCCTTTAATGGAAGTTGATGGGACCTTTACCATTGTGTACTATTCAATGGCAGTTCAACCGTGGATAAGCAGTGACAAAAATCCAGTATGGAAAGCCTTCACTTCTTTGAGCAGAAGCTGTAAACATTAAAATATGATTAGATAATGAAGACAATAAATAATGGAGGCTTGTCTGGCTGTGAAGACAGGTATCTGGATGTAGAGTCAGTCAGCACTAAGCTCTTGCTTTGAAGCTCATTCAGTTGGTGGGGGAAGAGGTCTTATATAATTGTTGTTAAATTAAGGCAACAAAGAATGAGTAGGATGTTCCCCTCACATATAGCCTTCAGCTAAAACAAAGTTCTTTAGCATGCATGTAACTTTAAGTATGAAAATAAATCCACTGAAGCTAATGTAAGGAGAACATTTTGCAGTTCTCAAACGAGTACATGTGCTTCACGACATCCTCTGAATGGAACCTTAGAGTACATGATGCCCAAATCATTGTCTCAGCTAGTGCATTTATTAAAATTTTGACCAAAATCAGAGCCCAGTGGCTTGGACTGAGAATCTCTTCCTGTGAAGAAAATTCTTGCTGCTCAGACCTAAGGGAAATTAGGAATGCAGGGAAACCATAATCTATTCCAGTCCTATTGAAGGTGATAGAGTGTTCTCTACCTTGCTTCTAAAATAAAGAGTAACACTCCATACAGCTCTTGCTATGGCATCTCATTAACAGATAATTGCTTAAAATCTCAATAGAAATTGCATCCACATTCATAAATGACCATATGGCACTTTATGGTAGAATATCCTGGGCCAGACTGGTTGGTATGCTTTAGCTACCCATGCTGCTTTAACAATGCAAAGCAGTCATAAACGTACTTTAAGTGGTTGGTTAAGTCAGGTCTACAGCCACTCTGAGTAACTGCACTGCTGAAGCTACCTCTTGCACTACATAGTAGGTTGTTTAAACAAGTGTTTTGCTGAAATTACTGTGAAATAACATTGTCTTCTACTTGGTGTAACCTAAAGAATTATAATTCTTGAAGGTGCTACTGACTAGAATTATTCCAATAAAAGCAAATGTTTTGATTGCTGTTCTGTTCAGCAATTAAGTGTGAACTATAATGATAGTCAAAGACAATTTACCTAAAATAGCATCCATTTAGCTCAGTGATAACCAGCCTGTTTATGGTTCACTGAGTAAATCACAGAATAAAATCAGAATAATAGCTGATGTTATGGAAATTGTTTAATAGATTCAAGTAAAGAATATAGAAGATCCAGAAGCTGAAAATGAAAATATATGGTGAAAGTTCATCTTGATGGTTCTTAGTTTGTGTGAGTTGGCACAACATGGAGAGAGGAGGGAAAGAGCATTTCAAGTACAGCTGCATTTTCCTACAGTCCCTTTCTTAATAGTTCCTCAAAGCGTTCTTTCAGAGAAACAACAAATATGAGTACTTCATATCAATCTACAAAAATATATCTACCTACTGTTGCATGATACAAAATCTCTGCTTATGAACCCCCCTCCAGCCATGGAACAGAGTCTGGTGGGCTGAAGGCATCTGATGGATGAGTTTTGTCCTGTTTCCAGTGGGGACGTCCAGGACTGCAGCCATTTAACAGACAAATGAATATACAGAACCATTAAAACATATTAAATACTCATGCATGTGTTTAACTGCAAGTACATGACTAATCTTTTTGACTCCAGAGGCAGCAAGGCATACATCTTAAGCAGGTACTTAAGAATTTTGTTGAATGGAGATCATAGAACATTATTTCCTTCACTGGAGTGTGTTAGATGCTGTAATTGTCTAGGGGATTATCACTCTCATGTGGAGAACAGGAGAGCAGGGCTGTGGTCACACTGCCCTCCTTGTGCACTCTCACTGTATTCACCATGTAGCAGGATGTCCTCCACGACCTATTTGGACCACCTATAGACACCTATAGGAGAGACCCTAGAGGAAATACGTGACGACTTGTGAGTTGTCAAAGTCAACCTGAGGCTGGGAATGAGAAAAGCTTGACAAAATGCGAGTCAAGGGGGAAAAAACGGAATTCAGAGCTGGGGGACCCTTCAGGTAGAAGCAACACTGAAGTTTTTGTGCTGAATTTCACAGTAAGGAGCAAATTCCATCCCTACACACAGGTCAGGGTGCAGTGAGCACCAGGTCAGGGCTAAGTTGGCAATGTTGCTACTGCTAGATCAATACGTACCCTCTGGCTGCTCCTATTGAATGTACTCAAGTACCTTGTAAAACAGCAGATCCGCAAGTACCAGGTTGAATTAGTGAAGGCGTTGCCTGGCCTGGCCTGGTGGTTCATGGCCCTTGGCTTGCGGGCACAACCAGGGAGCTAATGCTGCAAAGGTAGAGAACTTTTCTAGGGAAAAGTTATGTTATAATTTACAGTGTAACCTTTACACTGTGAGGAAAAGGATTTTTCATAGAGACAAAAGACAAAGACCTGGATCTCATTGTGAAACTTTCCATTCCTTTTACTTCTGTCCCCATTTAAATGAAATAGGGGGACCCATTTGCAGCCAACAAAATTAGCTAAAAGCTACTCACATAAAGACAGAGATTTCAATGAAATCGAATCCATATATTATCTCATAGGAACAGTTGTCCAAAGTTAATTTTCAGGTTAATAGGCTGTTATTGCCATTTTCAAATAAAGCAATTAAAAGTAATATTCTTATATTACTGATAAGGAGGATCACAGTGCATTGGATCGTCAGCTTATTTTGTTCAATGTTCTTAGAGTATCTAGTAAAAATTATTTTAGGCAAAGGTGGAAGAAGTCTGCACATAGGAAAATAAATTACATCTCTGAAGTAAAAGGTAGATTTTTTTATTAAATTTTGAAATAATAAACTCTACTCCTTAACATGTGAGATGTGTAAAAAGTATTTTCTGTCTACATCTACTTTTATCAGTTTTTCTGAACTGAAAAGCAGAGGTGAAATGAGATGTTAATTGTACACCAGACATGTTTCGCTGTAGGTGTTGAATGCTCTCCATGGAACATGTGTAATATGTTAAACCTTAATCTCTTCCACAAAAGCTTTTTGTGGAAACTCCCAGAATATTTCCAGTTCTTTACTGCAAGAAGATCTACACCATATAGGCAAAAATCTGATCTAGGAGAAACAATATAATTTCTCAAGGGGAATTATCATAACATATGAACTAGAAAACATTACTTTCCCCTTGTAAAATGGCATGACTGTAACATATGTCCCGCTCCAATTAAAAACTGTCTTTTTTAGATTATCATCATGTCAACCTGCACTTGTGAAAGCAATTTTGACAGATCTGGGGCAAATTTAAAAGCAAAGGAGACAGCTAGCCTTAGAATTTATAAGCAGGCATTAATTTTTCAGAGAGGATATTTTTTGTCTCTTTGAAGAAGACAAAGAGCTAAGCAAATCCCCCTTTTTTGTGCTGCTTTGGTGGATAAACACAAATGTGTTTCACAACAGCAAAATAACCGTACTCAGCTACTTTGAGAGACTTACTAGACTAGAGCAATGCAGGGTTTCTGACTTAACATTGTTTCTGTCTGATAAAATCTCCTCCAAGTTTACTATTTCTCTAAGGTGACTGATCTAGCAGAAGAGCTTGTAATTGTCACTGTGCTGGAAGTTTTACTGAACAGGGTGAGTTGATTTCGGCTGTGGTCAGCCATCAGTCATGGGCCATGCAGGGAATCCTAACCTGGGAATGGACCTTGTGGTGATGAGATCCTGATGTTTCTGTGTCTTCATGGATCTACAGCACAGATTTGGAGTATAGCAGGAGGAAGTCAGTTCCTGACATTCCTGTTCGCAGGCCTTCTGACAGTCTTTGGATTTATGGGAGGCTTGACTTCAACATCCCCCATGCCAGCAAACCTTTTCATCCCTGAGAAAACACCTGTGGCTCATGTTTAATCTGTAAGACCTGTGAAAGTTTTGACATGTGCCTAAATAATGCTTCACTTTGAAAGGTATAAAAAATGACCTTGTAGTGCAGCATTCCCAGTCATTGACATGCATTCACCTGGTGGGGCAACATAAATAAGAAAGTGGCAAAGGTCTCTGTTGATTTCAGTCATTCTAGGATATGAAATCCTTGATAAAGTTCATCCTCTGGGATCTGATCCAAAGACTCAGATGCAAAATACCCCTGTGTTTAGAGGATTCTGGGTCCAGCCCATGCCAAGCAAAAATAATAGCAAAGCCAGACTAAGCACTGCTGATTTAAAGCACATGCTGCATTGCTCAGTGGTACTGGGGAGGGACATAAGGGAGTGGACTTCCCAGTCCCAATGAATTTGTGTTTGAAGTACACAGGGTATTTTGGGGTTTTGTTGTACACAAGTAGGTGGCATTCCTTCATGCCCAAAGGCCACTCAAGACCTGTGCTCTTCTCAGCTCTTACATCAAACTTGCTTTGACAGCGTAAATTGTAGGTTTGTCTTCAAGAAGGACCTTGCCAGAGGGACAGGACAGTGCTGAGCAGGATGTAGACTGGCTTCTGCTCTGCACAGAGCCTCGAAAGCATATGAGGAGCATGAAGGAGTACTTCTCACTGTCAGCAAGTGACACTTTGTCTTTCAGATTAAAGTTTTTAATTAAAATGGGCATTTCTGGCCCAAATATTGGCAGCCACAGGACTGCTGAAATGTGACATCATTTATGACTCCAGCAGTAAGGAGTTCACTGTCCATGATCGTAAAACAGATTCCAGTCTTGATTTGATATCGATTTAACAGTCAGCATAAGTTTGCCCTTTAATATTAAACAAAATATGTCAGGCTGAAGCATTAACGGTATCCTTCCTCTGGGTTTCTCCATGGATATTACCTCTAATTCTCCCAAGCAGTGATGCCCAGCAGAGAGCAGGCTTCAGACTTCGTCCTGTAACACTGCTTTTCTGGACCCACTCTTCCTGTTATCCCACACTGCCCCGTACAGTGCAATCCCCTTTGTGGCTCTTTTGCCCCTAACACAGACAAAGGCCATTTCTGCCAGAAGTCTTCTGTTACAGTAATTGCCAAAGATTGGTGAATCCAGTCTTCATTTCTTTCTGCAGACATGCTGCCAGTTTCTAGCTCTGTGCTCAACCCTCCCTCCCCCACCATCTCTGTTCTAATGGCTTTAGTCTATTCTTGCAAGTCTCATTTATTTTCTTGCTTCTTTTTGACATGGGTGATACAACACATGACCTCTGATTTGTCTGTCTCCTGCCCCCATGTTTCTGATATTCATTAAGGAGATGTTCACTTTTCCAGCTCTGCTTTTCCCCTTAGTGAGCTACACTGAGACACTCACATCAATGTCTCTCTTAATGGAAGTTTCTTACTCCCGTATCCGAATTTAATCTCCAGTGTTTTTCTTCCTGGCTTTAGCTGTAATTCTCCTACCATCTTTTGTCCCTTTGTTTAAAAAGTGACCAAAACCATGCAATAATTGTTCTTTGAGACATCAGGAGGGACCTGGTCTTTTCAGGAAAACAGTCGATCCCATGAGAACTCCAGAATTACACTTGAGACAACTCTCCTGACATCAAGTGAGGTCTGTTTTGACAACTTACTGCTGTTGTGAGCTAAAATGTCCTGATAGCAGTATACAAGATTTTTCTCTCAGTACCACCTCCAAGCCTAAATCTGTACTTAGCATTAAAGATAGAGGCAACACTGTGACCTGTCAGAGAGCTTGAATACCCCCCTCTGTACTGTTCTCTGAGAGACTGTTTTGGGACAGCTGAGGAGGAAAGGATTGTTTCTTTTAATTGTAAGGATGTCGCAGTTTGGAAAATTTGTATTCAAACTGTATTGTGCAGTTGTTGGGGTGGGGACACTTCCTGGGACATGTGATGCACTTTGAATGCTTTTTATTTTAGTTTTTCATTAAATATCAGGGCTGCTGAAAATACAAGATAAAATTATGGTATGTCTATAATATAAATGGAAGTAAACAGATACATTAGCAAACTGCTTGGCTACTTAAACATATCTTGCCCTTGCGTATCTCCATCCTTGCTACGATTTCCTTTTGTTTACCTTGGTGAACCAGGATTAATTCAATCAGACATTTTAAATCCAGGCCTGATTAGGAGTGCTGGATTTCTGAACACAAAAAAGTAGTTGTCTCTGGGTCAGCATGCAGAAGCTTATGGGTGAGAGATGTGTAAACTCCACTTTGGTCCTCTACTTATTCTTTTTTTTAAAGTCATAGGTGGAAGTAGCTGTTTTGTGATATTTTCCTGCCACATGGGTAACAGATCTTGGAAGTAAAGCTGACTTTAAATAAAAGCTTTGTGAAAATTTGGTTGATGTTCACTGGTCAGGGTGGAAAACCTGGAAGTGGCAAAGAAACAAGACAATCAGAGACAGAAAGGAACTACTAGTTCGTAAAATTATTTCTGCTTTAATTCCCCCTGCTTTTAAGACTATAGAAAAATCCCTGTTGGTGATTGCAGTACAGGGGCTTCGACCCCAGCAGTCAGTGTGTTTGGTACCTGTGGCTTAAGACCTTTGCCTCCTCACCACTTTTGGTGGCATTTGCTCATGACACTTGCTCATGTCCAGCCCACAGCCACTGCTGTTGGAGCTGGGGGCCAAGAAAGGCAAATTTCACTCACAAATTTCACCCCAGACAAGGTTTAAATACAGCTAGATTAACCAGGCTTCTGGTTTTAGATCCTGGTGCCCTGAAGTGATACCTTACCCCCACTTCCCACGAGCAAACCAGGTGTCATTTGATTGTTCTGCACCATCTACATATTCCCCAACTGGTGAATAAGTTTAATTTTGTCCTGTGATTACCCAAAACTGATTTGGGAAAGCATGGCCCAATACTGATATTTACATTGTCTTGGACTGATGACAGCCCATGATTTACATGCAGCAATATGGTTCTGAGAGATCTCAGAACCGGTTGAAAATAAAGGTTTAATGATTGAATTATGTATTCTTTCTCTGTGATAGAAAATAATATAAGACAACTGACTCGGCTATCAGACAGATTACATAAGACCCAGTTAAGTGGTAGAATAAAAATGAGTGATATTCCTCCTTGACTTAAATACAGCACTAAGTAGTATGCCCTTGAATTCAGCACAAAGCAATTTCCTCCTCTTTGGTAACAGCTAGGGGGCATTCCGAATGCAAATAGAGTCAGCTTTGCATTTTTAATATTTCTTATATACATAATTCACTGCCTCGGTTTAGAAACGTTATTGCTACCTCTTCTGTGCATTTAAATTATTTTGCACCTCTGAACTTTCATATTAACTTTAATGTCAGCTCTTAAAATGTATTTTGTACAGGTGAGCTTGTGCTTATATGAAATTCACAGATTGCACAAATATGCATCCAGGCACAAATACACTGCACTGTTTAACCCATGTCATTTCACTGGGACACGGGGGGGTTTTACTAACTGCATGCATGGTTATACCAAAGCCCTGAAAATCAATAGGTAACAAATGGGAGCAAACCAAGAGCAATCAGTATTAGAATATCACATTTGTATGCGGTCTATGCGCATAACCTGTGGGCATACTGAAAATTCTAGCTGATCAATAGGAAACAATACTTTTTCTAAGTAGCTTTCAAAAGAATAAAAGTTACAGATGGAAGAAGATACCCTCAATGGGAGGAAATCCATCCCCATGCTATCGTGGGATTAATTAATGCATTGGATAAAGCCAGGAAGCATGAGATGATTCTGAGCAAGCTTTGCTTCACTGCATATTCAGAAGAGAGAAGTGGTCGTGGCCATCTCCTGTGGCCATGAATGCGTTTGAGAAATTTTTTCACTCCAGAGGAAATGGAGATGATTTACAGCATCTTGCTTGACTCATCAAACTTCCTCAATCACAGCCTGACATTGTCAACCACTTGAAACCACAGATCTCAGGGAGGTGGCTGGGTGATGGCTTTGCTCATTTCTACTCAAACTGTTTGTGAGGGACCAGCTTGCTCTGCCTCTTACTTGCTCCATGCAGGAAATGGTGCCAGAAACATCCTTTCTGTTGGTCCCACCCCTCCTGCAGCCCATCAGAGCAGGCAGGTGGGGATCCAGTTGTGCTCCTTCTGTGGGGGGGACATCTTTCCCATGCAACAGCCTGAGATGGGGAGTGAACGGAGTCATCTCATCTCCTGCTCCACCCCATCCCTACCAGACCAGTGTGATCACACTGTGCTTTCTAAGAGAGACTATAAACAAAAGATATGGCCATTTTGTCTGCTGGTTTGATTCTGCTGACTGTTTCTCAAAGCAAATTCAATTTGGAAACTGAAAATCAAGACTGCTGCCTTCTGCATCACAATTGATAATAGATGTCCTGCCTCTAATTCTAATTTCCCATCAATTTACACCAGCATAAGCCCAATGGGACAATGCAAAACCCACCCCCAGCTTGCACAGTTTTTGTGTACTTCATACAGGCTGCTGTAGCTCTACAAAGCCAATGCAGGGGCTATAATGGGAGTGACAGTCACAGGGATGCTGGCAAAAGCCTGAAAGTGTTTCCTAGCTGCAGACAAGTGCCGTGTACGAAAGCTGGTGACTGCTGTTCCTGAAAAGGAGATTGCTTCTGGGCTGATTGTGCCCTGGCAGTCAGTAGCTTAGAGCCCAGTGCTGTTATCTTTTCCACTAAATGAGTGGTGGGGTCAGTCTCCAGTTTGATTTCTCTCTTCTCATCTGAAATAACTGCTACTGATGAAGTTATAGTGGGAAACAAATGAGTTCAGGGTTTACACTAATGTTACTGGTGGCACTGTGAGAGAGAAAAAACATGCTTTGACTTGCAGACTTGACAGCCCTGAGAAGTCACTAAGACAATGAGGATGGGCTCCACAAAGCTGGTCTGGCTGAGACGAGAACTTGGGCCATGTATGAAAATGCGTTGCGTGTCGTCAGTGCACAAGGTTCCCAGCAGTGCCCACTACAGTACATGGGGAGCTGTGGCTGGAGCAATGCAAAGAGCTCAGGGTGCAGTCGGGGATCCACCTGAGAAGCAGCTGGGGCCACCCACATTGCTGTCCCGCTGCAGCACGTTACTGTCCTTGAAGTGGGGTGTTGTAACTGGCCCTGCAACTGCTCCAGGTCCATTTCCAGGTAAATGAAAATACATTCATTTTGATCACCCCCAGGACCCCTGTCATCTGACTGTGCCTGAAGCTATTCACCCTATTTGAAACAATAGGTAGGGCAGCTAACTTTGTAATTGCAGCAGCTGTTTCGCAAATGAATACCTGACTTGGGCCTAATGTTTTGGTTTGCTGGACAAACCAAATGAAGAAAAAGAATTCAATTTGGATTGAATCAGTGGTTACTATTATTACTTTAAATGGCAAAACAAATATCCTCCTTCAATCTCTGGCCTAATAAAATGGATTCATTTAACACAAAATGTCCAACCTGAGATGCAAAAAGAAAAAACAGACAAAATAGAAGTAGTTTGTTTTATGGCCCTTGTAAGAGTAAGCCTTGGGCTAAATTCATGCTGACTACCTAGTAGCCTAGTGGTTAGGACACTCACCTAAAATGGGGAATCTGGATACTGATCTGCTCCTTTCCCTGAAGGCAGTCACAGTCCCTTGTCCTCAAGGAAAATATTTGCTACCTGCAGTGCTATAAGGCATAGAGACAAGGTTCCGTGCCATTTGGGGGGGAGCATGATGGGTCTCTTTAGTTGATGCTTCTCTCAGTAAATTGTTGAAAATGGGATCCGTATCTTTCACCTTCAGGTGAATATCCTGCCTGTCAACCCAGAGGTCTTTGCTAATACATTTGGAGGAACATCTTTCAGCATATGCACTGTATAAGAACAAAATGGCTCAGCTAAAGGGTCATATGAAAATCTGGACAAATGACTCAGCTTCCTTGTTGGAATAGGTTGGAATTCGTTAAAATACTTCCCTCTGCTTTGCAAGAGTTTTGAGGATAAATTACTAGTATGGACAATACTCAATGCAAACTTCAATGTAACAGTGCATTTTATTATTTAGTAATTTCTTTTGTAAAGCGGCTTTTAACATAGCATATGTATCTGGTTGTACTAATAGCCACTGTGTTGATCCACAGAAAAGACTGTATTTGTGCCAGATGTTAAGTCCCCCTCTGCCCATGTCTCCTCATTTCCCTCTGCTCTAGAAAAAGTTGGAATTCTTCAAAGAGTGACCTCCTAAGGCACCATCTCTCATCTTATTTATTTCTCGATTCTGCTGCCGTTCATTACATTAAAGGTTATTTTTTTAATGAAGCACTGTGGGTAGGGAGAAATAACTTTTACCTTCTGTTCTAATTGATGAATGATGTGTGAACTAATCAGAAAGCTTTGCTATAGCCGCCATTAAAGCAACAGATGTATGTGGCTCAGGAGAGATTTGTTGAACAGCTTCAACCTTTAAGTGCAGAGGATAAATGGGTGGTGACATCATTATACCTTGACAAATAGAAATTATATCATTCTCTTTTTTTCATTACTGATGGATGATTTATTTCTACAGCTTTCATTTTCATAAGATCCATTCATTGTCTCTAAAGTTAAAACCTTTAAAAATTGCAATATGTGACTAAAGTGATTATAACAATTTGCACATGATCTGCGGCCTGTTGTCTTCTGAGCTTTTCCCCTGAAAGCTACTTTTAATAGAACAATACTATGATGTGCAGTATGGTAAGATGAAAAGAAACATTTGAAATTCATACTTGGGTTCATTTTTCAACCAGCCACAAAAACAGCATATAAGGAGTCAGAGGACACTTGATGTGGTTATATGGCATCTCCATCAGTTGCTGGAGGATTTTATTTTTGCAATGAACTTGAAGCCTTAGGAGAGAGAGAGTTGTTCTGCCCAGCAGTTCTGTGCCATAATAAACAAGCAAATGTTTCCCTCTCACCCATAGCTCCCCAGTATATTTTGAGCTCTTGCCTTGTTTGATTGCATTTCTCATACAGTCACCGAGATGGATCAGAATTTCCCTGAAAATTTCAGTTATTACTGAAGATTGCATTTTTTCCACTTTTACTGCAGCTTACAAATCAGAAACTAAAAATAAAGTGTGCATCTGTTTGGATAATCTATTTCCCCAGAACAGATTAAAATGACAGAATAAATCTTGGAAGTTCTTGGAAGAACTTTGAATGAATTACAACAAGAGATGAAAACAAGGTGAGTTTTGCTTGGCTAGGACCTAAATGAAGGAATTGAGCTGATGCTGTGTCAGGGTGAAGTTTGCAAAATAAAATAAGGGTCACTAGCATGTACTACAGAAGTATAAAGAGCAGATTAAAGGTGACATTTCTGCCAGAAGGCCTTTACATACACTGGGGAAAAAAGGAGATCAAGGTTAGTTAGAAAAGAAAGTCAGGAAGACAAAATTCATATAGAAGATCTCATGGGTCCTGGCAGGGTTTCCCTGCCTATGGCCACAGCTTGGAAAGCAAGGGCTGAATAGTGCTCATCCTTGTACCCTGGAAAGGGGGCAGGCAAGACATGGATAAGATGTGCTGGCAAGTTCTCTGCTTCTTCAGGTTCCAGGCAGGAGCTTTTAGGCCAAAGCTTTCCTATATAAGAAACCCTTGAAAAAAAGAGACCCTGAATATGTGATCTGATCCTCAGAAAAGCTGATGGGCGAATCCCAGCATGCAAACCATTTTGAAGGGATACATGGCCCAGCAAAAAGCTGGTGGCTGCCCCTGCTATTGATGCCACCAGCATCACTGCTGCTCCTTCCAGGAGTGGTAACTGGAAAATAACAGTGCAGTGCTCCTGTTCTGCGGGTGCTCTGCTGAAATTGAATTTGAGTAAGTGTCTATGTGTGTCTATGTGTAGTTTTAGGAGTCAAATCTTAGTGTTCCTCTTGCTGTCAACCAGCTGCCTTTAAAATGGTAAATTATCCTAAGTGCAAGAAAAGTAATGAAGATGCAATTTAATGTAAATATAGAAAATTTAGTTTAGTGCTGTCACTAAACAAAACCAACTACAACTAAATCCACTTCAGAAAAAAACTGTGCTTAGCTTCACCGGTAGCAATGTATTTGCTTCAGAAACAGCAGTGAAAAAATTTGTGGCTTTTTTACAAGAGAACTGGGACCAGATGATCATTCAGGCCCCTTCTGGCCCTAAAATCTATGAATCTAGGAAATGATGCCTCATTTCACAATCTAAGTCATTAAAAACACCCTTTCATTACTGAAGTAATCACATTTCTTGGAAATGTGGCTACTATCTGCTAAGATGATATACCATATGATCAGTGTGTTATTGAAATTCACAAAAAGAACAGTGTTTGTTACCAGAATTCTTCTTTTTTATTTCCACAAGCTCATTAGAACTCCAAAATATAGAAAACCACTCAGTGTTATAATATAAAGATGACACAAATTAATGTACACCAAAGTAGCTCCTTGTGCAACTCCCTTTCCTTGTAACAGTAAGAAAGGCATGAAACACGCACAGAATGGGAGAGATATGTCAGAGGATCACAGTCACATATATACACTTGAATAACACATACAAAAAGAATTTGCGGGGGAAGAGAGGTGCTAAGCATTAGTGCCTACTTTTAAATCCTCTTAGACTCATTTCAAAATATTTCTCAATGTCTCCTGAATGCTGGAATCACTCCCATCATACAACTTTCTAACTGGAGGTCACATCCTTACCCTCCACACAACGAGGAGACCTTGGGGCACAGCTGGGTTTGAAACAAGGGTGTTTCCTAACATTATGGCACTGTGCTGAGCCAGACTACTCTTTCTATTACATCCTCTTATGTTTTGCTGTGGAAGACAGAAAGGTGCTCTAAAAACCTCAGGAACAACTTAAAGAGATACTGCTCAATTCCTATGTACTATAAATGTGTCTTTACAACAGGAAACATAGGCAGGCACTGTCTTTAATTTTGTCTCTTTCAGTGCCTAACCCAAGGAAGGGGGACCGATTCAACTTGAATTTCTTGATGGTGCTGTAAAACATAACCAGTTAAACACATCTGATGAGCCTCCCAATGAGCTCCCGTGTCAGTACTGCAAACTAGCATTTGCCTTCCTATGCATGAAGATGTATTGGCACAAAACTCTTCTTCACAGGGGCACTTCTGGGTAAATAATAGGCTCAACCAGAGAGGATGAATAAAGGAAGAAAGTAATTTTTTATACTAAATGAGTACAAGGTAGGACTGAAGTAAATGAAACAATTTGCTTGAGAAAGCGTGTTCAGTAGAAACTTCTGGTTTTGATGAGCTGTCTCTCCAAAGAACTGGATGTGCTTTAACAGTATCATTTCTGATTTATCTGCTGTTGCCAGATAAATTTTCTTCTGGGGGGAAGAGCAGAATTCTCTTTATTTAATGTACCATGCCTGGAATGTGGACTAGATTCAGCTACATGTCGCTTATAATTATTTATGTAACTTATTAATCACTGGGCTGTCACTCAGCTGTTTATAAAACACAAAAGAACACTTGGAGCCTGAAAAATTACATTTTTCCTCCCCTGCACCTCCCCAAAGGCCCCTTTGCACTTCTGAGGAGACCTCCATTTAAATGAAAATCTGTTGCCCAGTCTAAGTAACAAGGAACTCTGTAATGATAATTTAAAGAACACGCTTGTACTTTGTGCTTGGGAATTGAATGATTTGCTTTAAGGTGCTGTAAAACTTCCCTTTCAACTTTTCTGGCCAATGTCCTTGGCTCATCATTTAGGGTTTTTTTCCCCAAATGGCTTATGGATAGCGTTCTCCTCCTGCCTGCTCAGCAACCTGTTTTCCCCATACTCAATGCTTGGAAAACCACAGCATCTTCCCACATTGCTACCTGTGGATCTTGCCTGCTTGAAACTGGCTAATGCATTCAAAAGTTAAGATGCTTATACACAGACATGCACACACCCACGCATGCCCTGGTTTCACACATCTCATTTCTCTTGTATCCCCTTCCATGATAAGTTAATCTGTGTGGTTTTGTACAGCTCACTCTCGAGCTCCTGTGTAGGATAGCTCACAGCTTGTCTTTCAGGAGAAGGTACCATGCCAGTTCACAGAGACCAGCATCCGGGCTTGTAAATGATACACAGAAGAGCAATGACTCCATTCAGCTGAATTACATTTAAAATTTGATTATGAATGGCATCTTTGAGGCAGGCTATTCGTCATTTGAAATTCTATGTGGGTCTCAGTGTCTTGCAGCCTCATAAATGCAATTCATTAAACAGCTTTAGCCAGACCAGGAGGTGACTCAACGAGCTGGTGAAAGCCGGTGGCTGGCACCCACTGCTGGCCATGGCATTCCTGCATTATTGTCTCGGGCTGCAGTATACCGGCAAGGTGCTTGTCCTTTTGGTGGCTCAGTTTAGCCAGCGGTATAATGGTTATACCAGTATTTACCTGCCTTCTCACCCATTTGGTGGGCTGGCTAGCAACATGTTTTCAATCTTTGCATGAAAGGCTCCACATTAATCCATGCCATGATTTGCTTTGTTTGCTTCTACCATTAAAATTACTTGTTTCCCCCAAAGATCTGCCATCTGTCACTATTCACCTTTTACATTTTTATGCTCCACAGTTGAGCAAACACCAATGCCTGAGTAATCTTATTTCCCATTATCAGCCCTTGCAAGTGCCCCAAGGTCGGGGCAGTTGCAAAGTCTCAGTCCTGGCCAGATTCCCTGGGACCCCAGGGCTCACCCTGCAGCCTTGTCCTCACTGCAGCCACTAATAACATCCCATTTTTTTCATTGTAGGGGTTGCCCAGTCTTAAAAAAAATATTTAGTTCTCTTCTCCCCACCTTGCCATAATCTGCAGGAAGTAATGTAGAATTGTAGGAGGGAGAGGCAAAGAGACAAGACGTTGCCTGAGCAGATGCGGGCAGCTGAGGGGGACAGCTCTGTGCTCTCTGCATGGGTAATGATATTGTGGTATCATTGGGTACCTTTGTCTGTACTTGACAACGGGAAGGGGCAGACCCTGGGTGATGGCTGGGACGTATAGCTGTGAGACACAAGCCACTGTCTGAGTAGCCAGTTGCAAATGATTTTTGTGTTTTCATAATCTTTGTGAGTAATATCCTGTCAAAGTCTCATCAAAAATTATTAGTCCCTCCATAAACTGGTACTTCAATATGTAAACTTGCCTTGTAATTAATTTTATGAGCTATGCCCCTGGCACCATAGAGCTCTTATTTCATTTTAGGAGCATAATTGATTAGGCTTCCTGTAGCTATGATGTAGACCAACGATGTCGCCACCAAACAAGGAGTAATTTGTGACAGCTCATTTGTGAGGAGATTATCTACTGTTTGCCAGCATTAAGCATACATAAGGCAAAGTAAAATATTTTGTATTGCTACTGCTGTGCCTGCTTGAAGTTAAAAAAACCAAAACAAAACAAAAGGAAAAACAAAAGAGTATCTAATTATACAGACAAATTAGTAAGGTTAATTTGTATATATTTGTACAGCAGCTTTTATTCTCCACTGTAAAGGTTTTTTCTTCTCCAATTCCTTTGAAGATGTTTGCTTCACTATAGCATCAGATGACATTCCCTTTCGTGCAACTAGATTTTGCATTGCTAAAATTTCCATCTGTTTCGATTGTATCAGATACTTTCTCTACTTTCTGCAATTGTTATGTCACAATAAAATCTCTCTTTCTGATATGCCTTTTAGCAGTTACAGCGTCCATCTTGATGCCCATGGTTTAGTAATAGGATTTCCCTTCTTTTCTCTCTCTGTTTAATATTTGAGTGAATGTTACCTGAGAGAAATATGTTGGACACTCAGGCTGTATTAGCCTAATTTATGGCTAGCATCAATGAGGCGATATTTCCTGTGGATAAGGTCAAAAGGGCTTTCTTTTCTATTAATTAAAAATAGGCTCATATAGGACAATGCATGTAAGTAATAAAGACATAATGTGTATTTGTGTGGCCATAAAGAAAAGGAGTGGGGTTATTCATAGACCACCGATTGTAGCTGGAGTCTCACCCTGATCCTGAGAACAGAAGTGAAAAAAACCCCAACCTATTATTTTATTCTTTCCATATCCTGCTTGTGCTAGCTGGAGAAGTGGGCTGAATGTCCAAGAGAGGGAAGTCCTAGGTTGCTGCAGCCCCTTAAAGCCTGTCAGTGCAAGATTGAAACTAAAAGTGTCTCATGCTTGCTGCCTCTCCAGGGGAAGCTGTCTATGGCTGAATTCAATAGGAGCTCTGTCTGAAATAAAAAGCAAGCAAAACCTCAAAAACTGGATGGTTTAAAAATGAAACTAAGAGAATTTCAGAGGGAGAGTCAGAAGAAATGAGAAATGCTTCCCTCCAAAACTGCAACAGAATGATAAATTACTTTTGCCTTTCTGAAGCCAAGCTAGAAAACCTCTGCTCACCTCTATTATCTACTTCTGGTCTCTGAAGATACATTACCATATTAATTCATTGCGTTATACAATTTGAGCAACTAAATGAGTTTACCTCCTGCCCTCTTAATAGCATTTTCTTCTAATGCTAACTTTAAGTGATACATTTTAAGGGATACTTGAAGCAGAATGCATCACGAAAATTTATTTAAACTCAATTTTGTTTACAAATTATGACTTAGCCCTTCTTGATGAACCAAGCATAGAAAAACCACACAGCCTTTCTGTGGACAAAACATCTCTTGACATTGGAACTGCTGCCATCTCCCGACTAACACGAGGTTTTACTGGGGCAAAGAAGTAGCTGCCATGCCTCGGGAGGTCAAGCGGGACTGTTTGTGTAAAAGACAACCATAGCATCACAGAGCAAGTGACACGTGTGATGAATTAGGTTGGTTACATCTGCAGGCCATCAGAATGGGTGGGGTGGTGCTGTGCCACACATCGTATCCAGCGTGTGCCAGGGTGGTCGAATGGCTGCATCATGAGTAGGCTCAGCAGGCAGCAGGCTGCTGGACACGGGGCTTTGGCCAAAGGCCAGCCTGCAGTGCAAAACATCAGAAGTGTTTTCCAAGCGTTGAGATTGTGGGAAAGAGGATCAAAAATGGGTCAACTCAATTTTTAGACAACATGGTTCTATCAGGACAGGAATTTTATGTCCTGTGGCTGTGGTAGCGACAGGGGCCCTCCGCCCATGCACTGGCTACACTTTTTTTCTACATGCATAAGTATTTCTAGGTACACATAAATGCGTACATAAAATATGCCTACAAGCAACTTATAAACAGGAGCGGCAATCTAGCCTGTGGCCTCATATCTTTGCTTGTTCCTTCCTATTACCCAAGGGACTGAGGAACTCAAGTCTTGTGGGATTGCCCTGGGATTTATGAACTGACGAGCATACCAACTGAAAACATGCCAAATTGCCCCCCCACATTGCACCCACAAAGATTTCAAGGAGTGAGAAGCCTGCTGGAAGGCTCTTCGTGCAGCTGGTCCCCAGGTCTGCTCGTTCTTGTTCTTGGGCTTCCTGCTGGTCAGGGCCTTCAGCTGCTTAGGAAGATTTCTGTGCATATCAAAAAATTCTGAAATATTCCAGTTTTAGCAGAGGTGAATGTTTATCAAAATAACTGTCATGCAGCTCTCCTGTATTATTCATTGGGACCTCATTCAGCAAAACCTTTGAGTACATGCTGTAGCTGAAGCTTATACTTCTATATTTTCCTGAAACACCAAGGATGGATGTAATTTCATTGCATAAGTTTCCATTTCACTCATCCATGGGACAAACAAAGACAATACTGTGCAATTTAGGTATCTAAATTTTTAACACAAACATTTTGCAAACAACCTGAAAATCACTCATGCAGTGTAATGATTCTCAACAAATTCTGACTATTAGAAATAAAAGAACAGTTTGACCTCCATGGGCGGAAGAGGACTACAGCTCTGCATTAAGTGGAACTACTCTCACATGTGAAGTTAAGCACCTGTGTAACGTTTGCAGGCCTCAGGTATACATCTGAAATTATGCTTTTGTCCATGAATGATTGAAACTCCAATATTATGGACAGAATTATCACATTGTTTCAAAACCCAAATAATAGGTACTACAAATGTAATTGTTCTGTTTCATGTTCTTAAAATATAACAGTGAGATCAGCCTAGCTCCTTCAGTTGGCTGGGTGGGTTGTTTACTACTCTTGGGGTTTGGGGTTTGGGTTTTTTTAAAAACATTCAACTATTAGCTATTTACAATGACTGGTAGAAGTAGCATTAACTTACTGCCAACTGGAAATGAGTTCCTCTTTGACCTTCTGATATGTACTAAACACCTTTCAACTTTAAAGGGAATTTCATCTCATCCTTGTGGCATTGGCATAAATTAGTAAATAGAAAGTATCTTCATTTGACATTTTGCACGGTAAGTACATGATCAGCAGAGTCTTATGTTCAGTGATTTTAATTTAATAGGTTTATCCCCGTGCTAGATATGGTATTCATTTAAACTGACCTTGCTTTATTTGAATTATTGCTCAGATTTGCACAAGTACAAATGACCTAATCTTCCAAAATATGCTTTCTGATCGACATAAGCAAACAGTCTGAAGAAGCAATTATGTAAAAGAAATGCTTTTAGGCAACAAATGGGTCTATAAATAAACGAGTACTTCCTAATCAGAGGCTAAAAAAGTGTGCCATTTTTCCTTTTTTAATAAAAAAAAATAGTTAAACTCAATGAATTTTAATGTTCCTGAAAGGGAGGGGCCAAGAATACTTTGGGAAATTGAGTATAGTGAAAGCAAAAACTGCACCAGCTTTTTGCCAAAGTTCAGCCAGCATAGCTGCATCTGACCAGCACCACCTCTGCCTTTCCAGGTCTCCACAGATCAGCAAGAAATTATGTGGAAAAAACTGGCCATTTTTTTGTTTGCAACCTGTAGGAGGGAAGGGGATTTTTTTACAAGTCAAAAAGTTGGGGTTTTTTCCCAAAGTGCAAGGCAATGCAAAAATATACCACCCTATGCACCTTTGTGTCTTCTATTTTTTCCATTGCCAATGCCCTGGGATCCCATTATTTATTTGGATTTATGCACTTTTTCCTAAATAAAGGAAGGATCTGGGGAAATATATGTTAAAAAAAAGTGTCCAAAGTTGAACTTCTATCCACACTTGGTATTTGGGGAAGAAGTAATTGTTAAGAGTTGGAAAAGTGTTGCTAGGGCATGTACTATAGTTGTGTCAACAGGCATGAGAAGAAAAGCGATAGGTGAAGCCTGGTACTGGAGAGATCAGTGTAGACAAATTACTTTCTCCCAGTGAATAAATCAAGACTACTTAACTAAAGATGATGGATAGTTACACAGTTGTACATTGGTGTGAGCAGAGTCTCAAGTCTAGGAAGAAGGTGGGTGAAAAGGCAAAAGTCACTTGACATGAGAAGGAGAAATTGTATTGTAACAGAAGAGAAGAAGAAACAGAAATAAAAGCAAGTTAAGAGTTATCCATCTGTGGAAAGAAGACAAAGAGGTGCATTAATAGAAAGTGTAAGACGTCAAGGAGATGAGAGGGAAAGAAAGACTTTTAAAAAACTCAAAGAAATGCAGGAAAGCAGGAATGCAGAAATGCTAAAGCTGAGCATGAACCCAAACTCCACATAGTAAATCCTCCAAAAACCTGTGCCTGCTTTGCTCTGGCTTGTTTGCAGGAGCACACCTTGGGCTGTATCTCAGGCAAGGAGGTGACCTCTGGGTGTGAGGGACTGGCACTGGGATCCTGTGGAAAGATGGTGAAGGAAAAATACTTTTGCTAGGGGATAGGGTTGTGTATGCGTCTGTGAGGTTTGAGAGGAGTTCTTGCAGTCCCAAGGAGAAGTTATAAACTGCTAAAAAAAAAGAAAAATCAGATATTGCCCCTATGCTGCTCAGAAGAAGGGTGCAGGAGTGAGACAGGGTCCTTACTCACTGGCACTTTGTAATGTTAGTGACACTTCTTTGACTGAAGAGAAATCAAAGCTAGAAAGGAGAAGTTCTGCAGGAATCAGCTGTCTTCTCTGTGACACGGGTGAAAACCAGGAGCTGCTCCACTAAAGGAAAGTGGTTCTCACCAACATAAACCAATTAATTGAACAGAAAATCTCAAGTTTGGGTCCGAGGTCATGTGCTGCTCAACTGTATTTCTGTTGAAGGGTGTAAAAAGCTGTAAGAGCTGAGATTTCATAAAGGCAGAAAACTGACTTTCTGTCCTTAAGCTGATGACTTTTTACCTGTCAAAACCTTCTAAGTAATTTCCAGTGGCCATTCCCAGCATTCTGGAATTTAAGTGAATACCTTCATGATTCTTGTCTACATCAGAATGTTTCTGGGCACATCCAGTTAAGGTAGTGGTTTCTATGCACAGCGTATACACACCTCTACTTTTTCCATAGGGAAACACAAGCAGAATGGGCAAAAGCATTTGAGAGATTTCATTAACACAAAAGAAGCTGACAGAAGATGATATGTCTTTTCTCTCTTCCACCCGTGCTAGCAGAAGAGCTTAATTTGGAGGTATGCCTCTTTAGGATTTAGTCTTAAATACACCTACTTGCTGTGCTTAAGAGTTAAAGTCAGACGTTAAGTCAGACACAAAGCTGCGAACAAAAATCACAAATAAATCAAACATAAAACATAATTTTGAATGTAATTGCTGGATACCTTTCCTATTGCATACCATAAGATGTTTCCTAGATGATGCAGCTGGGTTTAATGTCCCTCTTTTTCCAGCTGTTAACCTCTGCTCTATCCCTCTTTGAAACCCAGTGACCATGTTTTCATGGAGTGATCCCACCATAATACCCTTCTAGGTCTCAAATCCCTCTTTGCTCCCCACTTTAATTTTAAAGCTGGTTTCCTGCTTTCTGTTCATACCTGTGCAGCCTCAGCAGCTCAGGCCTCACACCTGCATTGACTTCTGGAGCTAGACTGTGGGTAGAAACACCAATGCTGTTTGCAGTCAGCCTGCTGGTTGGCTGCCAATGTTCTGAGCTGGGCTCTCTCCTTTACCGGGGACCGCAAATGCTTCCAAATTAAATGTGCAAGGCACCGCTTACACGCACATTTTGTGAAGGTCATGATCCTTGGTGCGATGCTGGCTTCCTGTAAGGCAGTACATGGCACGTGGCTAGGACAGCTGACAAGTAACAAGTTGCTCTGTCTAGAGGTACTCATAAATGCAAATGTCTTCTCTCCTGGTTTCCTTTGTCCCAGGAGGTGGTAGGAGTTATCAGGAGGATACATCTTCCCAAGTCTGTAGCTCTTTAGATACCTAGAAGCAAGACTGTCTTTTCACATGCTCCTTGGTGTTCTTCCAGTGTCTGCATGTTAGCATAACCCTTATGATAAAAGACTCCAGGAGAATAGACTGTTTTTGCCTTGGTCATGCCGCAGCTGCTATAGAGGAAGGGCAAAAGGAGGTGTCCAGGGCCTAAGTAACTCACATATTGTGAAAATGAAAGGCATGTCTCTGTGACGATTAGGGGTGCCAGCATGGTGCCACCTCAGAGGGCATCTGTCCCTGAGCAGGCAGGCTGGGCAGGTCCTTGTCAGTGGCACCGCAGCCCCCCAGGAAGGAGTAGACATGTTTGTCACATCTCCAGGTGACACACTGCCTACACATTGTGGGCAGAAGAAGAACTTTGTTGATGTAAATTAATACATCATTTACATTGCTTGTGGCAATGTCTTTCTAACTTTGATGCATAAGATGAGAACAAATGCAGTGTCCGTGGAGAAACAAGTGCCTTTTAGATGTACAAATAAGCCAGTTATTTAGAAATCCCTCCCTGGCAGGAGAGAGGGAGAAAGCGCTAGGCACAGTAGAGGCAGAATGTTAAGCAAATGTTTAAGCTTTGTCTCCAAGATAGGTTCTGCCCTTTCTAAAATAAGTGTGCTTGTACCTTAGAGAGGAAAAAAAAAAATATCAAAGTGCGAATACCTACAGGAGAGACACAACATGAAATTCTAGGTTAGATACTTGCTCATTTCCTCAGACTTCTGAGTTTCACAGATACCTCTCCTTTGCATACTTTGGACCATGAAAGATGTTTCCATGGTGACAAATAGATGTTATGTTTATTTACTAGGCAGCAGGGAATGACAATGTCAGCAAATGACATTTCTGTTCCTTCCTTTTTTCTTTTTTTTTTTTTTTTTTAAGGGAGATGTTTTTTAGTTAATGAAACTGACAGCAGCAGCAGCAGTTTTTCAGATATCCTTCCCAGCCCCACTTTGAGTGTGTGTGTGTGTGTGAGACAAAAGTAGACAGCAGTTACAGTGGCTGTGTGATTCTCCGATCAGCCCTCTGAAGCCTTTTGCTCTATTCAGTATGCACATAGTTTCTTGCGAACAGCACTGCCTGTGAAGTGTCAAGGAGATTTCAGGCTTTACTCATGGGAAAGGACCTAAATACTTCTTGCATTAGGTGCCTGGCCTTTTCTTCAACCCTCCCACACATCTGTTCTTGTTGACAGCTCTACTACATTGTCCATAAAAAATGATCTGATAGCTAGAACTCTTGTAGTTGATACTGCTCTGGTAAAAATAAATAAATAAATAAATAAACTTAATATTTACAGGAGGCTGTGGGAAGTAGGAGAGTTTTTCAGAAGGAGGCTTCTGAGAAGAGACCAGGGACTGAAAAAGAAACAGTTTTGGCAGGTTGATTAGTTCATGGATTTCACACCTGTTGAAACTTTTCCTGAAGCTCCATAAAAAGTATTTGCTTTGTAACAGCTGCAGGCTGCTGCTGCAATGAATGAAGAATGACTTGAATGCCAGTCTGAAACCCTCTGTAGCCTCTCAGGGTTTCCCATCAGCTCTGCTGGGTGATGCATAGTTCAGTGAGAAAGTGGAAGGTGATAGAGCCATTAGTTGCTCCTTCTCGCATCTGTCATCTATTTTTCCGTAGAAAAATAGCATGGGACTTGCCTCTCCTAGCCCCAGACAGCTACAGTGCTGGTGCCTGGCTTCACCTTGCCACCCCTGTTCCCTTGGTGGGCAGTGAAGAAGGGACTGTGCTTCCCACTGGGATTCAGAAGGGGTGTAAAATTATTGCCAGGGGTGTTAAGGCTTTTGTGGTTGATCCTTTCCTCCCTCCTACCTTATGTGCTTGAACCAGAGCTCGCTGGTATCTGGCTGTGTCTGTCAAAGCAGTGGAACCAGCAAGACAAACAGTTGCATGCAATATTAACAAGCTGGAGGCAGAAGCTGATGATAATAGTCAGTGGCAGACTGGAGAGAGGTTTCAATGGTTGACTTAAACTTTCAAGAGCAGTGAGTAGGTAAACTCCTACTGTTTTGCTTTTCTTCACACAACTTCAGTCCTGAAAGTGCTGTAACATCTCCAATTTCTGTTACTGGATGACTACAGAAACATAACGATCAAGGAGAAGAGTTACATAAAAACTAAATGAATGTATGGCTGGAGGAGAAAAAAAAATGAACAAAAACCAATTACACCCACTCCTCAAAAAAACCCAACCCAAGCAAACTAACTCTATTAGCTCAGGGACCATTGTATACTGGTTTTGGATAGGACAGAGTTAATTTTCTTCATAGTATCAAGTATGGGGCTATGTTTTGGATTTGTGCTGGAAACCGTGTTGATAACACAGGGATTTTTTCCTTACTGCTGAGCAGTGCTTACACAGAGCCAAGGCCTTTTCTGCTCCTCACCCCACCCCACCCCACCGGCGAGGAGGCTGGGGGGGCACAAGAAGTTGGGAGGGGACATAGCTGGGACAGCTGACCCCAGCTGACCAAAAGGATATCCCACACCGTATGATGTGGTGCTCAGCAATAAAAGCTGGGGGGGTGGCTAACAAAGACATGCTAAAATGGTACCTGCATGTTTCACAGACAACTGATTTTCTCAGCAGAAGCAGAATCCAGTGTCCAGTCAACACACAAATCTACACCAGCTGAAACATAGTCAGCACTTTCCTATAGCTTTTTATAGTCTGGCGTATATGTGTGTATTTATATATATATATATATACACAATTACTGAGAGAGGAAGAGATTGGCCTCTCTATAACTGATCACAAAATCAGTACTTCATTTGAGCTTGGAGGTGTTTTGTTCTTGCAACTCGTTTTTTGTTTTGGTCTGGTTTCTTTCCAAGTGTTCTGCTTTATGGACCTGTCCTCACACTTCATCCACTCATCTGCCTGCTGGACCTTGGACCCAGGACTAGGATTTGCTGTTTCCACTCAAATTTGCAAAAAGCTAACCCAGAAAATGTTAAATACAAACAGAGGCCCATTTGTAGTCCATAGCAGAGACACACAAGAGAATATGTTCTCTCCCTTAAGACACTGTAACCCTGGTTATACCCTCTTTCCAACTGCCAGTGAATTTAATCATGGAGATTTGATCCTTACATCTTGAAAATGTATTTGGTGGGCTTTTTTCCCCCTTTATGTCAGTTAGGTCAGGCCCACCTAAAGCTGGCACATCTCTGCACTCACAGGAATGTAAAACAAAACTCTCACTATTGCATGAAATTAAAAAATGTGGAGTCCTATTCACATCAGCTCTTTCAAAACCATATTTGTGTACTTTAGCAAGGAAGTCTTCAGACTAATGTCAGACGGATCCCTGGGATGGCTATTACATTCCTGCTGTCGTGGGATCAGAAGAGTCTGTGTAGTTGCCTTTGGCCCTGAGACAAAAAACCTTGTGGCATGGTATCAAGAAAGGGAGGAGAGAATAACAAGGAGAACGAAGAAATGACTCGGCCAAGCCAGAAAATGTGAAGTTGGAGTCAAGCCAAAGACAGCCCTGAGACACAATTTGAACTGTGAAAAGCCCCGGGGCAGCTGGCCCGTTGCTCACTGTGGGTCAGTGAGTGCACAGCGGTGCTGGACCAGGGAAGCTTGCACCCTTCCTCCAGCTCACCCAGCCCTGTCTACCCTTGCTCAGGGTACAGATGCTGGGCATCAGCCCCAAGCCAGACTGGAAGCCAAAAAAGGAAAAGAAAAACATGCAGAAGAATTTATTTGACTGGATTTGAATGACTCTGACAAGTGATGAGGTGCCAGGGCTTTTGGTGCACTTGAAGTAAAAAACAGATACTTGATTTTGGGATGTGGTGGACTTATCTGGTCTTGACAAAGGGCACCAAGGCCTCTGAGGAGGAGGCTGACCATGCTTGGTGGATGACCTGGTAAGGGGAAGCTCTGGTGCAATCCTGCTCTCTGTGAATGGCCACACTACCAGACAGGGAAGGTTTAGATAGCATTTACTACTCACCACAGCACTCTCCAGTTTCTTCCTCCCACAAAAACACATGCCTCTCAGATATGGGGGATTTATTGGGGAATTATGTATTCCCATGTTTAGTGTTTTTTAAGGGTCTGGTCCAAAGCCCTTGGAAGTCTTTCAGTTAACTGCAATGGTTGATGGCTCCAGCTCACAGTGTCTTCTATATGGCTTTTACTGAGAACTTCATAATGATGTGTTGACACCTCATAGCATCCCTCTGAGGCTGGGCTTCACAAGGAAATGCTCTCCCAGCTCATTTGTTCTGATGGCTAGCTCACATTGTTTTTCGTGTCAGAAGGGGAAGAAACTATCTACAAATCCAGGTTCTGTGGGCTCCATATAAAGCTAGAAAAAACCCCCAGATTTGAAAAACTGGTCCTCTTACTCTTCCCACAACAAACTTACAAAATAATTTCTCTGCCAGTCTTTGATCATCCCTTGTGGATCACATGCAGGCAAGGCCTGCCTCAACATAGAAAGACAAAGTGGGGAAATGAGGTGGAGGTGGGTGTCACAACAGGAGGGAGGAGTGGAAGGCAGTCTGAGGATGGGCTGACACCAGAAAGACCAGCAGAGGAGCGTGAAATGGACCTCACCATTGGACAGTGGCATGTTCTGATAGGAATTAGAAGGGTACAAAAAGAAATGTTGCATGGAATAACTGGACTAGACATCTGAAAAATACCCGTTCCCATCTGAGTAACAACCTCAGTTACTTCATCATTATGAAGGCTTGTGTTTTGTGGCATAAGACCTTACTGGCTGGCAGAATTGAGATGGAGGGACACCCAAGAAAGCCACCTGCCCTTACTAAGTGCCTAAGGCTTATGGTGTCTGAGGAATCAGCATTACCTTTCTCTATGACTGATCCAGGCAATTCTTGATCAATAGAGATTATGGTTTCAAATCCTGGCCATTTATTTAGACCTAAAACCAGGCAAGGAAATGCCAAGCTAAACAGGTAAGTGTTCTATATAAATCTTCTCACAAGGGCAAATGAGAAGGGAAAAAAAAAGGTCTTCCTACAGTATACAAACTCTCTTTCACCTCTGCCTTGGTTCCTGCAGGCTAAAACATAAGTCTTCCATGTGACTCTGAGATTTTCCCGTTGCTGTATATTCCCAGATTCAAATTTCTCCAAACTGAATCTTAGGAGGTGAAAACCTTTAGCAGTGCAATGGCTAGCACAAGCTGCAGAGAGAGAATGCTACTGGAGGTTGCCATTCATGTTGGATTGTGCGCCTGCAGGAAAATAAGAGAGCTCTCCCCACACAGACAGTTCTGTTGTCATTCAAAAGAAAAAAGGTTTCTTAACCTAAGTGGCCTGATGAGGTAAAGTCCTGTCAAGATAATGGCTGAGGTTGGTAGGATTGGGCAAAATCATACTCTCTCACAGCCTTTAGTTCAATCTGCCACTTTGGATAGGAAACTACAAATGGCTGATTCAGTTTAAAGATGGCTTTTATTTTGTGCATCTGAAAGATGACCATCTGTCTCTTCTCTCACGTCCTTACCCTGTGACCCCCAGATTGTTACACTGCTTGGTCTTCACTGGGAAAAATAGGAATTTCAAGGCTCAAGATCCAAATGTGACTCCAGTTTCTATGCTGACAAGATTTTTTCTTTTCCAGTGGGCTGATGAGAAAGTTCCTTTAAAAACCGTCTGTGTGAACAGAAGAATACATGTGCTGTTAGATGCTTTCCCTTTACATATCAGAAAAGCTGGTCCTGAAGGACCTGGGGGTTTTCAGGGTTTCTCTGTCTCAATATAATAGACTTTTAGTAGTGTGCACTTTTGGTAGACCCAGGCTGCAAGTCAGTGCAATATACTTGATGTACAACCGTCACTCGTTACTGGAATTGCCCTTTGATATGTTAGTAGACCTGTGACCCTTCTGAAAACATTCATTTGCACAGCAACTGCTGGCATATATAGCTGACAGGAAGGGTTGAAATGAACAACATTTGCATTACACATGATCAGTCTTTAAAAAAGGAAGTTTGACAGTAAATCATGAAAAGATAGTGTGCATTTGCATGAGTTGGGATCCTTAAAAAAAACCAAAATACCAAGAGATCTGTCAAATAACTTTAAAATCATAGGCTTTTTCCAAATGCATGTCCAAGAACAGCGTCCACTCTCCAGTGTGGAGCACGCTGCTGCAGCAATCATTTAAAATTCTGCTAAATCATTCTGCGACTCTCTAACCAGTACTAATAGCTTTTAGGCTGGCTGGCAATCTCACTCCAATAGGAAGCCTTGCACAGGCTTCCAGACCATTTATGTGTGCGGGTGAGTGAGAGAGAGCACCGCAGATTTAATTTAGTGCCCTTGGTGGCTTTCAGTAGAATATATATATATTAATCACTTGTGACTTCTGGTTTGGGGGGTGGGAGTTCATCTGGAGTACAGGAAAATCAAATGAAACTCATAAAGATGAAAGTTGTCTTGATTTCATTTGCTGATTTTAAACAGCAAATTGTTTCTTACCCATCCTTGCATGATGATTGGTAAATGTACTGAAATAGGTTATTTGAGTTTCAATGGACTCTCTGGGCAATCACACAATAACTGGAGTTCAGAATGTGCCCTATAGGTATGATTGCCGATCGCATTGCTCAGATAATTTCTGTCTGGGAGAAACACATCGTATTTCGAAGCTGGCATCTTGTAACGTGGAGGCAGGGCCATCTTTAGCTGTGTCTGGCATGGGGTCCCCAAGCAGATGAGAGGCTGTAGCGCAGCTCTGAAAATGTGAGCCATTGAGTCAGCTGCAGGGAATGAGAAATAGGAGTAAATTGTGTGAGATGAATTAGACTCAGTAGGTCTGTAGGCAACATTACTCTGCAGATGAGAATCACTTCATCAGACATTAGGCTTTGAATATTGCACTTTAATTTGGTTGAGTAGTGGCTCTCTGTTGCCCTCAGAGGGCAATTTGTCCTATCCAATGCTAAGGACTTGCATTTCCAGAACACAAGTCATCTCCTTATCTGTGGATAACTCACCTTCTGCCGGTGCCTCTGAGAATGGATGGAGCCTGGCTTAGACTTGCACACCGAATTCCTAGGTGATCACGCCTAGGATCAGAAGTGTCATGCCAGGGGCTGAGTTTGATCCAAGAAGCTCCAGAGCAGAACGGTTTGGTTGTAAGAAACTAAATCTGGAGTGGGGATGAAGCTACAGGAGTCTGTGCTGGTGCAGCTGAGAGCAAGCCATGCCCATCATCTGCAGATTGCAACCCTGGGGGCACATTAGTGATTCTTGTTATCTCTCGCCTGCAGAAAGCAAGGAAGAATTGTATTAAATGAGTGAAAATAGTGCAAGAGAGCTCAGGGACTAGCAGGGACTGGGAGTGTCCTGTGCTCCGAGTTGCATTACTGGTACCCGCAGCCCGTGGGCAGGGCTGCCTGGGTGGCACCGCTGGCAGAGGGGCATCTGCCCTTTCGTCCTTATAACCCAGCAACGCAGTGCTGTGTTTGAGCAGTCCTGCTGAAAATAAAGAAAAAACCAATCACCCAGCCACAGCTGGTGCCTCTCTCCTTCTCTCCCACATAGCTGCTGTTGCCATGGCAGCAGTCATCGCTGCTGGAGGATGCTCTGGAGGGCCTCCTCCTCCTCCTCCTCCTCCTCCTTGCCTGCTGTTCCCACTGACCCAGGAGCATCAGGCTGCTCCCGCGGAGGAGTCGGTGGCAGGTTCCTTCACTGCTTTCCCTGGGGAGCACTTGGTCTCCCCTCGCCCCAGAGCCTCTGCAGCATCACGGGCATTTTTCTCACCAGTGGCAGCACTGCACAGCAGCGACACAATGGCCTGCTCGTACTGCACCAGGTGTAGAGTTACCTCCCAACCTCTTGGTCCAGTCCTGTGCGTGTCACACGTTCTTGCACTTAGCATGTATAAGACCATTTTGCAGGGTGACAGCATTTCTTTGACACTTTCAGCTGCAGAGAACAAGTTTTCTATTCGTCTCGGTGTGACAATGTTGAAATTTGCCTGCCTTTGCCCATTTTTGTGCCTTCATCAGACAGTGGGAGTCAGTAAGGGTTTTACACAATTGTCCCAGTTCTTCCTCAAGACTACACTGACTGTTTGCTGTTTGAGTTGCTAAGCTCCACCACTGAATTTGGGAGCCCTGACAACTCTCAAACACCAACAGGCACATACAGGAAATCTTCTGATGGCGTCTCGTTTGCAGAATTCAGAGTATGTGGGAAGGATGGATCTTATGGACTGGCCAACCCACACCCTGCTTGATGTTAAGCAAGGCAAAGCAAAGTATGTTCAGGCTATTCCTGCAATTAACTTCCACTTTTCTCACTTCTTTTCTAACTTCTTTTCACTTCTTTTTTAACTAGCTAAAGGCCTGGATCAGACCTAAGTATATGTTTAAAGCAGGCTTATGGTTGTGGCTAGCTGGGGCCTTGAGGGATTGTTATAGCAGGCAGACATCCCGGTGTAGGTATTGTCTTCTTACTGCCTTATACTATGGGTGGTTCTCATGCATAGGGGATGAGAAAAGGATGACCTAAAAGTCCTGATGGCAGCTGTACAGCAACAGAAGATTTCTCCATACAGGAGAAATTCTCGGACTTCTTGTCTTCATATTCAACTGTATTTGTTCTCTCTCTGCCCCCATGGGAATTTTCAGCTTTGATTGAAAAAGAATAATTATAGAAGTTGACATTATAAACTTTGACTTAGTTTAAAATAAAAAAAAGTATTTTGAAAAATATTTTCCTGGTTGAATCCAGACTAAAGCTAGACTGTCCATTCTCTGGGAAATTCAGACCCCCCAAAACCCTCATAAAACTTATGAAATTCCCCTCAGCAAGGATTTTCTTAAAGGAGACAATTATAAAACTACCAAAAATGTCTCACTTCAAGGCTTTCAGTAGGAAACATCACTGGGGAAGTTCAAGCGCTGATATCCACGAGGCACCTCTTCCCCAACTTCCTACTGTGGGACCTAGTTCTGCCTTTGGACCCCGGCAGCCCTGTGAGTCCTGGTTGATGACCTGTGGTCACAAGGGCTTTTGAGCTCATGGTCCCTGTCTGGGAAACCTGAAGCTTTTTCAGCCCCCAGGATTTTGATGATTGCTACGTTTAGCAGAGAGAGGAGGGGAGAGGGTGAGCTGGCAGGAAAGCAGACGGTACTCTGCTGGAGCCCCTGCGAGGTGAGTGAAAATCACCATCCCTTTTCCTGAATGGGCAATTTTCAATGGAAAATTGGTTTTGTCAGAATTTTTCTGCCCAGCTCTTCCCTGTGAGCTTTTAGTGCTGGTTCTCCGTGCTCCTACCCTTCCCTGCGGGCCTGGCATCCTGCCCAGCCTGAGAGTCCCATGGACAGCAAGGTCTCCTGTCTGGTGCACCCACTGCATTTCAGAAGTCCAGGAAGGTGATCTTTCAGGCAGAAATGGGGCAAGCAGCTGAGAGCTTTCTAATGGGAAGGGGGAGCCTGGGGTCACTGAATACTCATCTTGCAGCACCCAGGAGTCACTGCACCAGCACTTCCAGCTAAAATAATTTTGGGTACCGGACAGGGATGTTGCTCAAAGGTTCCATTTTTTTGAATGGCAAAAACTTTTCAGTTCTAGAGTAACCAGTGAGCTTTTTTTCCAAATCCGTCTTTTTCCCAAGGGAGGGGAGATATTTTTCATGAGTATTTTCATGGAGCTGAAAACTGGACTCTCTAGAATAAACCCAAAACTTTATGGATTAAAATTGGGTTAAAATGACCATGTGGAGGTGGACTGGATATAGCTTTTACAAAACAGGTAGTGAATCTTTAAAGAAAACCTTTGTGTTTGCTGCAGCCCAGGTTGTATCTCAATAATATTGTCTCACATTGAAGCTTAATAGGGTTTAGATGTTATCTGTACTGGGATTTCTGCTGCCAGCTTCAGACTGAAATAAGCCATATTGGTGCAAGCCATACTTAGCATTAACACTTTTTTTTCATACTGGGTACTCCATTAATGCTGCTACATCAATTTAGTAAAGAACACACTGCAAGCAAGTAGTAATTTAATAGGAAACCCAGAAATATTCAGAGGTGGCTTAAGCCAGAAACTTTTATTGCTGCTGCTGACGGTGTCTTCTTTAAAAGGAAAGAGAGACTGTATAATGAAATGCCTGTGATCACTTAGTGTTGTGCTGTAGTTCTCATGGTAGGGTTCGAACTCTGCTGTTGTCCAGAAAATCCCCTGGAACTTCCACTCTACATTGTTCTGCATATTGTGGTGCATGCTGTTAGGGAGTATTTTTACCCCAGAAATGGAAAGGATGATAGTGGCCCAGATGGTGCTGGTATATCCCATGCCTCTGTCAGGCAGGAGCAACTGATTGATTCTTGAAGGAATTATTCTGAATGTTTCTAATATACACCATGTTCTGTGGATGGGTGCTGTTGGAAAGTATTATTAAAACTAGTAAGTCCTAAAGCATATGTTCTCTCATGTGGCCATGACACCAACATTGTTGTGGTGCACTTGAGAAGAATCAACAGCTTTATTAAAAATATGCTGATCCTGGGAACTGCTAACCTATATGGCAGCCTAGATACAAATTAAATTAATTGATTGTACAAATTAGCCATTTTATGAATAATATTAAAATGAGCATGATACTGCTAGCCAAATTAAAGAATAACACATTTCAAGTGATGTTTATAATTCTGAAGCAGAAGTGCTAGCGACATTATCATTATTATTAGAACACTTCCTGCAGTACTTCTGGTCTGGAGGGGAAAAAGAGGGGAAGCAGTCCAGGATATTATAGATAGTTAAGGAATTTCCTGCTCCTTCATCAGCCATCTTGAACTGCAAATTTAGATCTGTCTGGGGAAAAAGGCTGGAATAGGTCAGATCAGTTGGAAATCAATAAAAAGGAAAAGACTTTTGGTAGCCTAGCAAAAAGCAAAATCATCACCTCAAAGAAAAGAAACATACTCATAAAGTCACAGCTAAGGGAGGAGTGCTCACACACAAGTGTGGAAGCACAGAAGGTCTCAAAAGAATTACCCAAGGGTGAAGGAAATAATAAGTATATGAGGTATTAACATTAGCTATTCTCTTCTGGATCAGTCTTTCAAGCAGTTACATTTTAGAATAATAATTGAAAAAACATGGCTTATAAAAATTAGCCCTCCTGCTTGTGAACACAGTTTTAAGACCTAACTGATTTATTTTGTTTGCTTAACTTTGTTGTATGAATTGGTTACTACTAGTCTGCTAAAGCGAATAACAAGCCACTTGATGAGAATAATGTATATTTTCAGACCTGTAAACCCTTAGACATCATTTAGTCACTCAGATCAAGTCAACCTAGGCAGATTACACTGGAGTATTGAACATTCAGGTATTTGAGACGAAAGCCTGGGCTGCGGGTAATAACATTACTCTTCATAGTAAGTAAGCCTTTTGCAGGAATTCAGTCAGATATCTTGGAAGGAGCAATGGTGATGAGGTGGGAGGTCAGGCAGGGAAGGGAAAAATGGGAGTTAGTACAAATGTTTAATTTCTCACCTGAAATGTCTCACTCTGATGATGCTGAACAACACTGGACATGGCAAAAGTTCTGTTCTAAGCCCCTGAACTGTGATTTAGGTTTTAGACATTACCATTAATTATTGAAACTCAGAAGGCTGCAAAAACATCTTGATTCATTGGCAAACTGACAAACATATGGTGTGTTTTGCAAACCTCTAGGTTTCTGTTCAGAGGAGGAGAACATTAATTGCATACAAATTCTACTGGGAGTTCTGAAACCAGCCGTCGTTAACATTGTTAGATGTCGTATCTGGGAAGCTCAGTGCATTTTAAAAGCTAAGTTAAAAATTCAAAGTTTTTGTAAAACTTTTGAGAAGGAAAGTGCTGAAGTGTAATAAACTCAAAGAAGAGCATAAAAGTATCTGGTGCTCTTTGGTGTCTGGTGTTGGTGTATAAACAGCTTTGCTTATTGATTGGTAGTCTGGATGGTAGGTTAATATTTGTCTTGGTAGGTTAATATTTGTCAGCACTTGGAAACTGGCATCAGAATCTGTTCTGTGTTGCCTGTGGCCTCCTACCAGTTCTGCTTTAGCTATTTGATTGCAGTTTGACATCTGAAATCCTATGAATGTCAAAACTTCAAGTCTAGATTCACTGAACACAGAGTTTAATCAACATTGGCAACAGGCAGTAGATGAAAGAGATTGTTCTGTGATTATTGACACAACCCAGAAAGCCTCACCAGAGAATGCCGCAAAACATCACGTAGAAAATAAATTACCCTCTTTTTCATCTAGGTTGTGGTATGGCAGCTGTTCCTCACCTGATGAAGAAGCATGCTGTCCAGCCACCCCTCTGGCTGAGGATGGGTACATAGATACGGCACTACTGTAGTAGACATGGAGGGACAAGAGCATATAGTCTGTTTTGACCAAGGGCTCTAGGATCATCATGCCTGACGACTTAGCCAACAGGCTTGCTGCACTTGCATTAAAGAAGCTAGTAGAGCACTCACCACAGCCATAACTTGCAGGATGGTTATTCTGTTGCGGCATGACTTCAAAATCTGGAGTGATGGGAGTTGTGATGTCCCTGACTTAAAGGAAAGTCCAGCTGAGTAGCCCATAAGCTTGTCCTATAGCCCCAGCATGCAGAGCAGAGACTAAGTCTGCATAGGAAGTCTCTGGGACATATCGCAGAAAAATCCTGGGCCATGCTGTGACACAAAGGACCTGTCCAATTCACCAGGTCGTTCCCCCACATCGATTCGTGTTGTTACTTTCCCACTTAAATGCCTTCAGTGACTCCTCTGTTTCAGAAGGGTTAAATTCCTCATTGTTTAGCAACTTGTGCATAGACCTAACGATTTCCCTGTTAAGGGCTATCACTACTTTATTCCAGCCTCATATTTCATTGCCAGTGGTCAAACTCTAGAAGCAAAGCAAATCTCATTGTACTTACGTGCACACCCTCGAGAACACTCTTCTGCAGCAGCCTTTGAAGCTGCAACTGCTCAGTGGATTTCCTTGCTTTCATCTTCAATCTCACATTCTTTACGTGTGTAAAATAGTTTAAAACTGAGCCCCACTGTGCTTATAAAATGCCAGGTCATTGACGATAGTAGCACTCATTTGCTGTGGTCAATTTAGTACTAATAAGGTGAAACTGTTCTGCGGGGATTCTTCTACATGGAACATAAACTCCTTTTCCCTCACTTAAGAACACTTTCCTAGAAAATGATTGCAACCTAATAGTTTTCCTCCTCATTTTAGTAACCAGTCTCAGTCTATATTAGTGCTATTTCCCCCAGCAGCTTTCCCTATAAGCTCTATTTCAAGGCACCGAATCAATGATTACATGGTACGCAGTCCATTGAACTGTCCATCATGGGAACCCAGCATGTAATACAGCCCCTAATATCCTCATGCCACAGTAAAAGTAGAATTTACTGCAATAGGCTAAATTCAATGCTCAGACTCTTTTGGGTTTTAGTTTTCTTTCTTTTCATCTAAATATCTTAAAGCAGGTGGGACATCTTCTCAGGTGCCTCTCAGAAATGCTGAGTCTGCACATGGGTTTTCTGACCCTCTGCAAATGCAGTAACAGTGGTAAAAAGCAGGTTTCACACCCTCCTAAAGTAATTTTTCACCCAGCTCTTAAGACTGCCCTCTGCATATATTAATCACACTGGTCACTGCACCTCTTTTACTTTTTTCCTTGTCCTGTCCCTATATCCAGACGATTTCCCAAATTCATGCTCCTCTTGTTCTTTTCTCCTTTTGCTTTCCCTGTAGTTCTGATTCTTCATATTGTAGTAAATTGTTCTTCCATCCACGTTACTCTGAAACTCTTTCAAGAATGCCCTCTATGCTTATTTCTACACTGATTTGCTGAAATCTGTAATAAAATAATCTAAACAGAACTGTAAACAAAACCCAGACACCTACAAATCAATGCAATTCATTCCCTGTCTCCTTCTGGTACCCTGTTTGCACAAGGCATTACTTTCTTCTCTGAGCAAGTTGTGTGGCTGGTACAACTTCATATATACTGTTGATACTATATGTATTTTCACCAACTGCTGATCAGATCTCCCTGATCATATATTGCGTATAGGTGCAGTCACAGCTCAATGGGGCTAGAACCTCTGGTTTAGTGGAATTATTATTAATAATCCAATGTAAAGCTTTCCAGCAATGAAGTTACCTTGTCTGATCTCTCTTTTACAGCATAAGTGGGGTCTCTTGTCTACTTATACTCCAGGAAAAGAACTATATCATTCCCTGATAAAATGACTCTTGTAATTTTATCCCCAATAAATTGACTGTGTGACATCATTAACTTCCTGCACATTCTGTGCGGCCATAAATAACCACCACTTCCACATGGAAAATGGAGGAAGCACTATCCTTCTGGCAGGCTATGCATTGCTATGAATTTAAAAAAAAAAAAAAAGACTTATTAATTTTATATTAATTAAACCAGTATTTTAACAATAACATCATTGTCCCTATGTTTTCCTCAGCAGTAATCAGATTCCCTCATTGTGATAAACTGCCCGTCCTTCGGCCTCATAGCTTACCCACTTGGGAATTGAATTATTGCTTCATAAAACAGAGGGTTGATTATATAATCACTTAATTAAATGTTGTACTCAGTCATTGCTGAGCTATTCCTGAAATGCATTTGGCATCTGTACTCGCTAGGCAAATTTAAACATTGGAAGAGTTCTTTTTTTCAGATGTGCTTCTTTAAAGGTTATTATTTCCCGTGTTCCTTTGTCTGTGTGATCTGGTTGTTTTCCATGTGTCAAGCTCACTCTTAATCACAAAGGAGATGAAATGCTCTTTGTGTTCCTATCTGACTTGCAGATTGCAGTCAGATTCTTGCTGTTACCATTTTGGAAGCATTTTTCTTGCTTCTGTTTGCAAAAGCACTGAGAGGTAAAGAGACCCCACAGTCACATATTCAGCAACTCAGTTCTGAGCAGATATTCAGGACCTCACCAGCGACCACTGAAATTACTGTAATGAGCTGTGCATCAGACCTTGGAAAGGAAAAATCCAGCATTAGGCACAGCCCCAGGTGAATCCCCCCTGTGGACAAGCACCAGAGAGGTGCCAGGGGGCTGTGCCTGAGACAAACCCTTCAGCTCTGCTGCACCCAGCCAACACCCAGACCTGGCTCTGTGTGTGACTTTCCAGTTCCTGAGGGAGAAATACCAATGCCAGCATGCTTTCATAGGGTACAGTCCAGCTGATGTAGGTCCCAAGACCACAGGGGACATCACATATCCCCTCGTGAGCTCCTGCAGCCTTGCCCAGAGCTTTGCCCTGACAGGCTGTGTGGTTTCACCCTTCAGGGACTCAGTGACAGGGAGGGTTAAGTAAAACACTGGCCATGAGACTACACTTCTAAATTACATGAACACGCACAGACTAAGAAGTGAAAGGCAGATTTGTGAGGACAAAAACTGAACATACTTGTAGATGAAACTTCTCAGTTTCCTTTCTTTACCTGGAGATTTCTTCAAGCCTTAGATAATAGGTGCAGTACAGAGTTCATTGACAAACAGTCTCTGCCTCATTATCTCCATCTTCCTGTCTGTTCCTGCCTCCAACACACTCAAGAGTTGCCCCTTACATTTAAACGTGGTTTCATCACAGATTAGCATGGCCACATATCCTGGCCGTAAGGTACAGATGCATAAATCTACCAGAGCAGGACAGTGGACAAGGAGAGCCAGTGGCAACCAATGCTTCTTGCAGGGAAGTCCCATAGTCTTATCAGGATTGGTTCAGTTGTTCATTTTGCCCTAAGGCCTATCCCTAAACACAGCTGTCAGTTCTTTCTCTCTTACAGGAGAGAGAAGATGCTCAACTTGTCAAGGTTCATAAGACTTTCTGCTCTGTCCTTTTCCAGCTTGGGTTTTGCCCTGTGTTGCTTACGGGTTGAGCGGCACAACCCAGGCAATCTTACCTCTTTTCTTCATCACTATCCCACTTCTATGTATGTAACTCCAGGGTCTGACTCAGTCTCCTGCCAGCTTTAATAGGACTCTTTCTGTTAACATCCAGGGGAGAAAGATCTGATCAGTGCAAAGAAATAAGGCAGAAAGCACAGGCTTACTTCCTTTGTTTTGCTGGTATAAAAAGGGAATGTAAGAGCCTTTGCTCTCTCTGTTCCCATCCCTCTCAGATACAGGGATATCTAGGACAGGAAGGCAGTAATACCATTTATTCTGAAACAAAACCAGAATTTCCTTGTACATGTTCATTTACTCAACAATAGGCAGGTACAGCCACTGAAGTAGCATGATCTCATCGCTGAATTAGACCCAGTATCCCTCTCTCTATTTCTTAATTTAAAGAATTTCCCCAGATTGCAAGACTCTGTGACCAAGAGGACAAACTTCCTTTTCATTAAGCTGAATCAGCTGTGTTTTGGCTAAGCATTGTATATTTTCAAATATATTTTCCCCTTGATCTTGTTTAATTATTTCCACAGGATTAACTACGTTCTATTGTGTGTCACTTTCCTCTGCAGGAAGCTCTGCGCTGGGTAGTACGTCTTCTCTTATTATGCATTTGCTTGGAATATAAATTGCTTTTCAATCAGATCTTTGCATTTCTAACAACATCTTCTGTATTGCAGCAGGTGCTTTCCCTAGCGGTTACTTATATGGACTCTAATGGCATGTCATCTGTCTATGCAGCCACTTTGCTGCCAAATATGTAATAGAGGAATTTTCTACTAGCAGAAGCTTCTGGTAATTTTGGTTCTTTAAGGGCTGAGACTTTTTATGTATTCTTACATAGCTCATTTCACTGGGCTTAAATAAACTAAATTAGGAAGGTTTAAAAAGTCCTTCTGGAAGCCTGATCTCATCTCATATCAAACCCTTTCCTTTTCTTCAACTTCGCTTCACGAGAAGGTTAAGAACTGGGGGGTTTTCTTCTGTCCTATATTTTAAACTCTGACAGATTGAGAGGCTGGAGATGAAAACAAAATAAAATAACTACTTTTTGACACAACAAATAGTTAAACCATGAAACTCTTAACTATGGGCTATTGTGGAGGCCAGGAATATAGACAGGTTCAAAACAGAACTAAACAGATGTCTGAAGAATAGATCTGATGGTAGCTTTTAAATGCAGGTAACGTAGGTGCGGCCTCTGGTTGGGTGAGTCCCCGGTGCCCTGCTGGCTGATAGCTGGGGGCAAGGGGAGGGTGGGCTGTGATCACTTGCCCCTGCTCTGGGACTTGGGCTCTGTAAGCCTCTGCAGCCCATGCTTTGGGACAGGGTCCTGGGCTGGATGCTGACTCAGTATAACTCAGGAACCTTGAGGATGCTGACTCAATATAACCCAGGGATAGGGACCAGCCTGAGAAAACTAATGACTAGAAAAAATGCTTAGAGAAGCATATAGTGCCGCTTACAGGAGGTGCTTCTTGGACTCCAGGTTGCTGTTCTGCCAAAAAAAAGCTGCGACCTTGGTGGAGCAAGCGTGGCTGTTGAATGAAAGCGGGGATCTGCTCTGCCCCAACCAAAACCACATGCAGTACTGAGGGCATTGCTATCCAAGAGGAATGAATGGTGTGTCTGCCATTGGACCGCTTCTTTCTCTCATCGACTTGAGTTTCATTGATTTCAGGACATAAACTTACTGGTCCTTCAGTTAATCAAAGCAGTGAGATGATCATTGCAGCAACACGGAGGTCATGGACTCTGCGACAGTTTATTTGTATGACTGGAGGCAATGGGACAACTGCTTAGAGTCTGCAATGTAAAATCCATCTCCTCACCAGCAAACAAAGATCTACAATCCCTGATCTTGTTAAGAATATTGTTGGGTTTTGTACAGTTTCCATAAATGAGGAGATTACTTTTTTTTCTGTTGGGATTGCTTTCTTCTCATCCTGAAGAGTGCCACAAAAGACAACAATAAAAAAGAAAGCAGAGGTTTCTAGGGAGGATGGCAGTAAGGCTGGGGGAGGAACAGAGATAACAAAATAACAGAACTGTGAGTGCCCATATGGTTCTATAACATCTCCTGTATAAGAAAGGGAGTGAAAGAGTCTGTTTTGTTTGTGGCATGATGTCAGCAATCACTATTGCCCTCTTTCATCTCTTTGCTCTGATACCAAATCTCCTGCTATGCCCGGTAAAACACTTATAAAATAGATTTGGCTCTACATGGGATTTTAGCTGCTGCAAGTAAGTTCACAAACAGGAAAAACAAACACCGGTTCTCTGTAGCACTAGGGATGCTCTTTTTAAGCCACATGTGATAGAGGAATAAACATTTTCTATGTACAGTGGGACTTAAAACTAGAACTACTGGGAAAAAACAATATCCTCAGTCCATCCAGGGTACCACCATCTTTCTCCCGCTCTGCCTGTATAGCCCGGAGAGGTCTGAGGCTGCTCATGCACATTTTATCCTTTTGAGGTCAGTGGTTGCTTGTGACCTGTTGTACATCAGTCCCCTGTGAAGCGGTGCCCATGCAGGTAGGACTGAGATAAGCCCCTTAGCCCTAAACTGTGCCAGGGCTGATAGCAGGACCGCGGGGAGGTGGCGGAGGGGATGCCATTGCCACTTGGACGTGCCTTGCTTGGTTCTCGGTCACAGCCTTAGGCAGGACAGAACCAGCGGAGAGCCCTGGGGAAAGCAGTGCCAGTAGGAGCCCTTAGAGCTCCCAAACAGCTCTGAAAAGTTCGTGTTTCCACTCAGCTTGCCCACCTGCATTAAATCAGGGTGTGGGACATTCACAATTAATTCATATCAACTAATCCATGGTGGGGGAAGGGGTGGTATTCACAATTAGTTAATATCAACTAATCCATAGCTAATGGATTCAGGGAAATATGGAAGGACATGAAAAAATAAAGACTTTGGGGGCATGATATGAGCCCCAACTACACTAATGTGGGAGTGACTGGGAAAAAAGCACACTGTGGGCAAGGTTTGGGTTTGATTATACTCTTCTGCTGCCAGGCTGATTTCGGCTGGGTTGAATTTCCTACTACTTTACATACTGGGTTTTTGCTTGAAATCAGGGTGTAAGGAGCTCGGGCTGAGGCTCTTAACAATAAAAACAAGTGGTAGCTATACAGGCACTGGCTTTATTAATTCTTTCACCAAAGCCTTTGACTTTTCTGCTCTGGATCTGCCTTTCTTTCATATCCTTGTCTTTCAGGAACAACTCCACTTGGTCTTAATGGAATTAAATAAATAGTATGTGTCTCAGAAAAAATAGAATAAATCCGTTCTTCCACTTCACTGTTATCTCTTGGGACAGTGATTTCTAAAGATTTTAGTAGCTGTAACACAACACGATGGGACACTTGTAAAACAGAGGTTCCTCTTACTTCAGAGAAAGAAGTTCTTGCCGGAGGGACCACAAAGGTCCAGCTGGATGTTGTCACTTACCCGCATTTACAGCTTTATCTTATAATGACTTTTATTTCCAATATATGCTCTTACCTATTTAAAAATGCAAATCAAACCAAAAACCGTATATACAATCCAGTGCAATAGAGGAAGAAAGGCAATTCTAAAAAGCCCCAGATGGTGGAGCTACTTCATTGCCGGTGACAGTACAGTGCCGCGCAAGTTGTGCTTCACAAGCTCTGCAGAAAAGAATCAGCAACAGCGTAATAAAAGTCCCCAAATGCCTCTGCCGTCACATCCCAGATCTCGTCTTTCCTGACTAAAGAGTATAAGTCAGTGTGCACAACTTTCTGCAACTCTTTCCCAGGCAAAAATTTTGACTCTTCAGTATGTGCTCTCTCTCCCTTCCAGAAAAAATGCTATTTACCTCTTCTTTTACTAGCAGCTCTTTAATGAACTGTATGCAGTACACCGTGGGAAGCAGTGTATTATACATTCTGTAATGACAACATTGATACTGCATCAGAACTTTCCCCAGTAGCAGTTTTTAATACTTTTGATGCAAAGAGGATGCTATAATTTGGCTCTTCTTTATTTTATGCAGAAGTGCTAAGTCCATGAAAGTATATATTGAATTATACTTTAAAATGCACCATATCAGGATGTTTTTGAAGGGAAATCTTTCCTCAAAATAATTTTATTTCTGACTGTAATTCTAGGAAACAACAATAAAAAAATGGCAAGTTGGCTACTCTCACTGTGAATTCCCTTAGTTTTAGTCTCAGAAAGCCCAGCTACCGGTGTCTGCTTGTAAACGTGCAGCACACACACCACTGTGAACTACAGGCTCTGCTCCCACCATGGCAAGTTAACTGCAGACATCCCTAGTGAACCAAAAAGAGATTAAATCCTTAACACAGGCCAAGGCAGGCTCTCTCCCATGGTCCAAATGTCCTGCTTAGCTGGGTGCGCATTTTTACTAGGTGCTGCACTCTGTAAACACTTGCAAAGCAAACAGAGGAGCAAAACAGACTTTTCTTAGGGCTGAGTGGTGAGGAGCTGGGTGTGGGTGAGCAAGCACCTGGGAGCACATAGCTCTCCCTCTCCTGGTGTGCCAGGAGCCCCAAACCCCGAAACTCTGGTGTCCTGCCAGCAAGGGCTGTACCAGCTGCCCACTGGGGCTGGCAGTAACTTTCCTGGGGCAAGCGGGAAAATTGGGCCATTTTCCCTTCCTCAGTGACCTGTCAGGAAGGTCCTGTCCCGCTCATCAGGAGCAGAGGATAGGGAGCCATCTGTCCGGCTGCTGTCCCTCCACCTCTGTCCTGAGAGGCGCGTCCTCTGCAGTTGGATGAGATGGAGGCAAACACCGTATCATGGGGTTTTCCAGAGGACCAGCTGAGATATCGCATCACTGTGGCAGCTCCCTGGGGGCAGCAGGAAAGCCTGGGGTGCCTGCTGATGTTTTCTTTAGATGTTATTAGGATTTATATAGTCATTTAGGGGACGGGCCCAGCTGGCTCCGGGGATTGGATATAGGATGTGAAATTTCCATCTCCAGGTCACCTCACAGCTGTTGGATGGGCCTATGGCATGTGTGATGAGCGATGGCCTGAGGAGGAGACATAGGTCCACACTACACGCATGTGTACATACCCATAAACGCCTGTGCAATTAGCACTAATTGGCACTTGCTTCAGAAACCACCACTGAGCAGCCGGGGACTGAGCGGCCATACAGGCAAGCCCAAACTGCTGTACATCTCTCTTAATAAAACTTGGGTATTTGGCTTGAAAAATCCATTTTGGAGCTCTTGGACTGAAAAGGTTAAGCCTGCCCTGGAGCCAATTTCATGTCTTCCTTTAGTATCAACATTTGGAGAATCAAATAATTGGGCAAAGGAGGACCGGGTAATTTCCAGTGAGTTTATAGGACAGATGATCTGAAAGCCATCTACCTGCCCCTCAGGCTCCCTGCCATGTGTATAAAAATGAACCGATATTAGTGCCAATTAAAAAAAAAAAAAAAAACCACACAAAGAAACAAGCAAAAAAACCCAAGCAAGCTACCATTGTCTTGTGGTAGACAAGTCTGGGGACATAGAGGATAAACTGTATATTAGCTTTAAAAATGCCATCCCTTAAAGTGGCTTCTCTATACTTATTTCTAGACCATATTTTTCCACAGCCTGATGAAGCAGCCAAAGCCATCAGGCTGTTTTCTTTCCACCTCAAATCTCTTCATGGCCAGGCTGCACAACTCCTCTCTGCTTGGGTTCCCAGGGCTTCCCTGGTCCCTTCAGCCCAGAAAAGCACCCTTCATTTCAAAGGCATCATGGCCAACTTGTAAGTATTTTGCTGTCACTGAGGGCCAGGAGAAACCAGGTCTTGCAATCTTCTGATGAGCACAACAGGCACTTTGCCCCGCTCTCACTATGTTGCAGCAAGTGCATTTTCTTGGGCGTTGCTTTGTTGACCAAACGTACCTGGAGCTCACCTGGAGCCAGAGCAAACACCCACTCCCTGTGACTCCCCACTGGCTCTGGCGAGGCTTGGCCCCAGCTGCCCTTGGAGAGAGAGAAAACACATGGAACTGCACCGGGTTGACTTCAGCAGTGCCTGGGTTCAAACCCTCCCACCTCTTGTTGGGTTTATTGTGTCTCTGTACAAGAAGGACTGTGTGAAATACAGAGACAGCGTCATTTGTGGATGGATTGCCCATCGGGGACTCCTGAGTCCTGCGTTTTATCTGCTGCCCCTCCAGCACCTGACAGCATGCCTTGGTCAGGTCACTTCATTTTGCAGCGCCTTTAAGCCCCCTCCTATCTTATACCAACACCAGGTCTAGAGTCACATAGCCTTTTGCTACATACAGCGTGGTCCTAACTGCACGCCATTATCAGGGAAGCTTCTGACTACTACTTTTATGTATACATATTTTTTTATATTTATTATTATTGTATTTGATATAATTTCAGTTTCCATCATGTTGCTTTTCAAAGAAAATTGAAATATATTTGAAATTAATACTGTTAGTACCAGCAACTAACAATCCTATACAATGTTGCATACGGATGCAGTTACGAAATTTCTTTAGTTCATGTAAGGTGAAGGTTAATTTTAGAATGCAGAAAGAGTACCAGAGCCATTAAAATAGTATGGAAAAATGTTACCAGATGAGAAATTGTTCAAAATAAATTAAAACCATGATCTCAGTCATGTCTTTCCGGACCACTTTGATACTAGACTATATTTTTCTTGCCTGTATTCCTGCCAGAGAATTTCATAGCAATCATGCTTATTTCCAAGGAAATCATTCCTTTGGAGGTTAACAATAAGAACTCTTTCTCAAAGTATGTGAAGGTACTTTGCAAAAGCAAAATATATTTGATCCTCTGAAAAAAACCCCAAACACTTCAGTTTTACTTTTCTTTTTTGTTGGTGTAACTACTGGTAATCCACTATATTATAACGTTAGTACAAACACAGTATACTACGTTATTTTGACACTTCTGGATGTGTTTCTTCATTCCCTTCTGAGCTTTATTATGCCACTGTCAAAATAGCTACTGGTAGGAAATTTTATTACTTGTGTGGCAAAGGATGTGGTGCCACAGAGATGAACAAAGAATGGGTCAGCTACAAGATCATCCATCTTTCCCCCTCTGGACCGCACTCCCCCTTCCTCCGCTCCTCAGCAAACTTTGAGGCTCTTCTGCGGAACAGAGCGCTGCTGCAAGACTCAGGGTGGCATAAATACTGTGCTGGATACCTTCCCACAACTTCATCCTTGTGAAGATACTCCTGATGCAACTGTCATTTGCTGGCTCTGATTTAGCACAGTCAGTGTATAGGAAATTGTGAAAAATAAAGCTGGCTATATGTGAAAAATAAAGCTAGCTTTCTGTTCCACCTTTGTTTTTCAAGAGTGCTCCCACTGATTTAAAAAGGGTGGGTAGATGCTTTTTGAAACCAGGTTCCAGGCTCATCTGCCTGCATGTCCTTGTTACTGAGAGACAAAGAAAAGGTTATTTTTTATCACCTCTATAGAAACGATCATCATCCCATATTTTTCTGCAATATTAAGCATGTTTATTAAACAGTACCCACTGTGAAACCTTGTCTCAGGACACAGTTTTCATTTTAGTACAGAGCCCAGGCACTTTGCCCGAGCAAGGCAGTTTTTCATCTCCCAAAGTCTTCCCTTGCCTCCCCTTGAGCAGCAGCAGCATCAACAGCCTCCTGAAAGAGGCTGTGCCTTTCCTTAAATCCCCTCCTGGAGCACAGTTTAGAGGGGCAGCCACCTTTCCCAGCTGCTTTAGCCTGTCACAGAGGGTAGGGCATGTTTTACGAGGTAAGACGTAAAGAAAAGCAAAAGCTGATAGTGTGATTGAGGGGTAAGGCATGCAAACACAGGCTCGTGTCATGAGATGTAAGGTGGGATACTCTGCATGATGATTTTTAATGTCTTTGTCTTCCTGAGTTGAAAGTACTTTAAATACAGAGGTATAGAAAAGCCTTGTCAAGTATTGGCCAAGGACATTCATGCAAAGCTTCAGCTTCTAAGGAATACTTCTAACTAGTCAGCAAAAAGTACCCGTGTCCTGTAATACTCTCCTACCTCTCCTCGATTTACATTTATCAACAAATAGCCTGTGTGGGAAAGCCAACCAAGTATATCCAAGCAATAATTACAGTCACAGTAGCCATTGCCAGTGAACGTGCACAAATGCGAGCAGCTAACTTAACTGAAACCTGCCCCTTAACGCTGGCTTAGAGCCCCCAGGACGGCAGCGTTTCGCATCCTACGCAGGACAATCCAGCAAAGCAGGAAGGATTCGACTCTCCTCCGCTTTCCAGCCATAGACAGGTTTTGACTATGGAATTAACTAGTTCATTTTCTCTATTTTCTCCTCACTGTGTTCTGCCAAAATGCAATTAGACAAAGACACTGCACACAGAGCCTGTTCCCTGCCAGAGGGCACTTCTGAGGAGACAGACAGCGTATATTGAGGTTGCTCCAGGAGTTAAGACTCAAACGATGATTTAAAGGGAAACATGTTCCATTAAGAAATGTTACGTGCAGCTTTGAATCCATCATTTTGCATGCGCTCAGTTATTCCCCGGGTGGCTTGAGCTTTGGCAGTTATTGCCTGCATTATTTTAGCAAATTAAATTTGACTGGGGGGAGGAAAGTGAGAAGGGGGTATAACGAGATTACAAGTCCTTGTTCTCCTCTTTTACGCTCCCATAGCTTTTTGGCTGCCACGCCATCATTCCCGATTCGAGCAAAACCCACCCTGCCGTCTTTTGCCCGAGGCCCTGGTTTGGCAGCAGCTGGAGGGCTGGTGCTCCGGGGAAGGAGGGTGGGAGGGAGCGGTGCAGGCAGCGGCTGCAGGACTGATGCAGGGCTCTGGTGCAGGCGGTGGGGATCTGGTCGCTCCCATCCCCAGGCGCTGGGGGTAACGTTCCCGGTGACGGATGATAGAAAACAAAGAGCTGTCACTGGGTGAACGGGATGTGGCTAACTCCAAATGGTGTTACGGAGTTTCTGTGGTTTTCACTAACAGCAACTTCAATAGGTTACTGAGACTGTGTCCTGAATAAAATGTCAGGAAGATTGGAAATTAGGTTTCATCTCAAGAGATGCGGACAATTTGCTGAGCACATCAAACTCTCACTTATTTTATTTCTGCAGAGTGCCAAAGAAGTCCTTACAGGCTCAAGTTTCAAATTAGCCAAGGTAACAATATTTGGTAAGTCAAAAATCAGGGTAGACAAATGGCAAACATAAAAAAAAAAAACCACACACTGGAACTAACTGTTCGATTCCTCACGTGTATTATTGATTCCGTATAAAAAAAGGATGGGAAATCCAATGTACAGCTAGGTCTCAAGGACATCAGACCCTGGAGCAGCAATGGCAGTGAAGACCAGCTCCTGTACAAACCAAGTCTTGCACTGAGCTGGAAGAGAGGATGGAGAATGGTGTTCACGATACTGTAATACCATTGGATCTTCTTAAAAATCGTATTTACTTTGGCTTGCACTGTCATGAAAAAATATGTTAGCAGAAAAACAAAACTTCTCAGTAAAACAAAGACAAAGTGGGAGTTAAAGGATTAACAAGAGAATTATTTTGTTCTGAGGCAGGTGAGAAAGAACAAGGCAGAGAAGATTGGGTTAAGGACCACCTTGTTTTCCTCTTTGTACTGCAGGTTTCTAGTTTAGGATTCATATGCATTATTGTAAACACAAATAATTTACATATCCTTATAGCACAGAAACAGGCACATATTCAATTACTTTAGAACATGAAAATTTAAAGTGCAAATCCAATTTGCACTTATACCAAAGAAAATCTGAACTAACACTCCAGAAGTGTGAAAGTAAATCCAAACTTGATATATTTAACTTTTGGGGCATTCTAATATCCTATGACCTTACACAAAAAGCTTAAGAATTTTTATTATTAAATATTTATGGAAACAATAAAATGTATGTGCAGTTACTCTATCTAGGCAATAAGTTCATTATTAAAAGAAAATCTTTATTTTCAGTGTATAGATCAATTGCTAGCTGCCTATATTCAGGTAGAAATATATTATTGCCAATTGTGAAAAAAAGTGAAAAACTTATAAGAATTGTGAAGAATTTAAAAAGAATGAAACTCAATGCTCTATGAAGTCTATCTTATCTTAAGTCATCTGCTTATAAAAGCTGCAGAATGTAATAGTGAACAGTCTCTCTATAACTTTTCTGGATCTAGAACTGCATGGTCATATTGTAATTCACAATTAAATTTCATTCAGTTGCTCAAAGGCCTTTAGAAGAGGTTGAAGATTTTATTAAATTCCAGAGGATTTGGCTGTAAGAGAAAATGGAATTGCATAGTATACAGTCTAGTACTCCTATATATAGTGGAGTGACCTTTCCATTATTGGTGGCATCTTCAGTCTCCCAACTCTTGGACATATTTAGCACTTCATTTTCATCCATCCCAAGCTCTGTTCCTAATAAGCAAGTTCAACAGTATCTGTGCACATGAATTAGATAGATAGACTGAATTTCTCTTCTGTAACACCCAATGCAACATCTATTAAAGAAAGAAGAGGGATGCCCACTAATTTTATGGGGAGCTAAATCTGCTGCAAATCAGGATAAAACTGGTGCAGGTGGGAAAGAGTTTTGCAGCCTCAGATGTATCAAAGCACCTGGAGCTGCAGGTACTATGTGAGTGCCTGAGTCCTTTTCTGAATAGGCATTTTAGACCCAGTTCCTCAGTAGTATTTAAGCCCTCAAAGCACTTTGAGTATCTGAGACCTTTCTGAAGGCAGAGGAGTTGCCCACAGGGTAAAATCATACTTATTATCACAGATGTAATTCTCTCCCTGCTTATGAGTTATCCTTTAGTCTTCAGCAAGGTACCAGATCCTTCCCAAATTAAGGAGATTTAACATATGTCTAGAAAACATAAATCCTGGCTATTCTTTCCTCTCTTCAGCATGGCCCTGCCCAAGCTGACTTCTCAAGGAAACTGTAAATACACCATGCCACATGTTATTTGTAAAATGTCTTAGGTCCTCTGCACAATGACTTGATATGAACGTTTTCACACCTTTTCTAAAATTAACTGGAGGCCCATTCTCTGTATTTTAATATTCCTTGAAAATACACATGCCTGGAAAATCAGTGGAACTGTGTGGGATACAGTTTTCCTTCTATCCTAACACTTGGACAGTCTAATGGTTACACAAATAGTTACACTGGAGCTGCAGAATGAGAATTGTATAAAACAGAAATGAAAGCAGATGGAAAGTATGACTCAGCTCCTCCACTCCCATCACATCTCTGAATTACTGTTTTCCCCTAGAGGTGCTTTTGATCTGAAGTGCATCTGTAAAGACAGGACAAAACTTTTGATTAATATTCCTTCCCTTGTGAGCAAAGGTCTCTAAGCAGACTTTCCGTCAGTTATGGCATGGGCAGAGTCAATAGCAGACCAGAGCATGGGAGACTTTTTCACAGATGTGGTTGCATGTGGATTCCTCACCATCCTCCTGTGGCCATATTCTGCTCTCAGTCCCTTCAGTAGAGATCTACAGAACTGATTTGGGAACCACAGAAATATCTACAGTTTACATCTCTAAATCAGAACAGGTTTACGTCCATGCACACTCCGTTAGCAATATTTTTCTTTGCATTGCACAAAGAGATGGATCCCATTCCAGTCCCAATGTTAGTCCTTCACCACTTTCTGTCTCCAAAGACTGGGGTATCAGTGAGGGCAAAAGCAGGCTTTATATTTGGTTGCAGGCTTTAGATTTGTCCACAGCCTTGGCATTGCTTCAGTGTTGCACAAGGACTGGACCCATCTCTACAGCTGGCAGCAGAGCGTTAGCGCCCAGCTAGCAAGAGGAGTGCCTCACTGTCCTGAAACTGGAAAGGGGCTCCCATTCCAGCTGCCATTGTCTTGGATACCAGAGAAATATCAGTACAGAAGACTGGCTTCTGCTTTGGCAGTGTCATTCAGCATGACACCCCTACACCCTCATCTGTTCTATGCAAGGCAAGGCCGATTCAGCAAAGAATCAGGGACCAGATCTGATGCCCCTGTCCTTCAGGCAAAGCAAAATGCATGTTCCCGTGAAAACCAAGTGCTAAATCTGTTTTCTGCCAGTCTGCTTTCCTAAAGCCAGAGCTATTTCCCTGGTCACGCAGCCTCAGCCCAGGACAGCAGGGCTGTTCCCGTCACGTAACAGATCCATACCTTCTTTTTCATTCTGCTCTGTGCCCATCCTGTTTATCTCTTCTGAACTGCATATTGTTTCCCCTTTAACAGCTCCTGCCAGCTGTTTTCTTTTGGTACCTTTTATTGCAGATAGAATTTCAAGGGCTTCCAGGGGGAAGCTGCTGAAAGCACTGCAGCTCTCGGACTCACTTCAAAGCAACTTTCATCATTTTTCACGCGCTCTTTTTAGGACTCCTCTTCTGTTCTTTCCCCAAAACAGATTCTCTCAAAGATCACACTAGGAGATAGCACTATTTATGGCACTTCAGCAGGAGACATCATGTTTTTTGTCTGATTTGGACACATCCACTGTCCTGTAAAGGTTAACAACAGAGAGGTTTCCTCCCCCTCTCACTTGTAGTTTGTTGTTGGTAGGATTTTTTTCCAGAGGAACGGGTGGGAGGGAAGGTTACTGCTGGAATTTAGCTGCCAGAAGCCTGAGGGTCAACTTTAATTTAGTCAAACCTCCCATCATTAAAGAGATTGTAGCTTCTGCACTAGACCAGGCAGACTCATCTGTGGGAGGCCCTGGCTTCACACCAATGCTAATTGTGGCTGAATTATTCTTACAAGCTGTGAAACTTTGTTGCTGAACTTAGAGGAGAGATAGCCCATCAGTTTCACAGTTATCTCAGGCTGGAAAGCAGGAGGGAAAAGAAAATTCCTGCCTAACCCATGCCCTCAATGAGCAGCCTGCCATGCTCCCCAGGCTGATGGCTGCAGGGCAGGGCTGCAACCTTGAAGAACCGGAGGCTGTGTCCTGAAATGTGGTTGGGTAAAAAAGGATAGTAAGTCTTGAAAATAAAGGGTTGAATGGCTATGTTGGATGGGAAAGGCCAGATCCAGCCCATGACATAAAGGGCTGTGACCCTGTGAATTCAGTGCAGGTACACTCCTCCAACAGGGATGCTTTCAGGAAGAGCAAATACAAATGAGGAACTGGTTGGAAGAGCAGCTTGTGGCACCGCATACTGTTGTATGAATCTTCTTGAGTGGCATATCACAGTTTGAGCCACTCAAAAACAAAAGAACAAGAAAGCACTGTCTAGAGGTTTGTCGATTTAAATCCTGGCTCTTCTGCCTGACAAGTGTTCAAAACCCACCTGGACAAGGCTCTGACCAACCTGAACTGTCAAGCTGGCCCTGCTTTGAAAAGGAGGTGGGACTAGATGACCTTCAGCAGCCCCTTTCACCCCAAACTTCTCTGTGATCCTGTGACGACATCCATTTCCTAGAAATCTCATTTAAGCCAATAAAATTCTTCTGGAAGGAGAGAAGGTGTTAAAAAGGATGAAGACTCCTTTCCCCTGTTTTCTTTGTGGAAGGGCATCTATTGCAAATCTGCCTTCCCTCTCCTCTCCAAACCACCTGTAAGACCACTGAAAAGAGAGGGAGCCTAAGGCTGGCTTGGCATGCTTGTGAGGGCTAGCACACCATAACCATTAGCACAGCACAGAAGGTGGCGACAGCAATGAACGGTCAACATGCTTAGCCCTCCTCTCCCATTGTGCATCCAGCATTTAACAAGGTGTCATTAGCTGAGACCACAACCCCACATCTCTTTCTTCAACAAGCACAGCCCAAAGTATCACAGGAAATATGCCCCCCCTGCTGCCTGCAAAGCCAAGGATAGATTTCTGTATTTTGTGATGCAAAACTCTGCAAAGGATGCAGCATCCAGTCAGGACCTGGGGCCAGGAATGAGGCAGAACTTCCTGGGCAGTGTTATTGCTCACTGGTGGGCAGGACCCATTCATGGCTGCTACTTCTCTGCTCTGAGTTAATGGTTGCAGAACTGCATAGCTACCTACCTCCACCAGCGGCATGGATGGTGGCATGTGGAGGTGCAAAGAGGTCCTGGGAGAGTGCTGCCCCATACGTCTGCATGTGAAGCCATGATTGCCCAATTACCCATCTTTCAGTCCTTCTATCTTAATTCTTAAATAAATAAATAAATAAATAAGTGAAAAGCGACCTCTATTTGTCCCTCCTTGTCCACTGTTCAAACAAATGAGCTTAACAATTACAGAACATCTTGTTGTTACAGCTACCAAATGTTCCTGAATGATATTGCCCACACACCCAAGTGGAAGACTGCCAAACATATCATAGATTTTTTCATTCTTAAGCATAGAAGGCTGAAGGGCATATTCAAGTTAGTTGCTGGATCCGTGCCTTTGGAGCACTTTCTTCGGGTCATTTGAAAAGCAAAGGCAAATCTTTTCCTGAATTATAGCTGCAAAGAGTGGGGTAGAAACTTAAGCTGAACTTGAGACATTTGAGATGATGGTCTCCTGGCTGTTTGCTGGCATGGGAAGGTGGTGTTATGTGATAAAGGAGATGAATTTTAGAGGAAGTCCAGCTTGCTTCATGGGTATGGAGATCCTGGGCTGTATTTGAAGCCTTCTACTGAGTTCCTTGTGACCCTAGTTAGTCTTTCTCTGGACCAGGTACTCCACTGAGAGTACTGTCTTACAACCTGTTTGGTAAAGCACTTAAAAGTTTTCATCTCTAAATTGCAAACTGAAAGGAATTTTTATGATCATTAATAGAACACTGAGAACTGCATCATTATGAGATTTTTTTGCTGTTATATAAACAAAAATTTCTTATATAAACACAAAATGTGGGTCCACAGTGAACCCACAATTTACTGGCATTTTACCAGCCTGAAACAACCTTCTTCAGAAACAATGATGAACCTTTGGCAGCAAAGTGCTTTTCTGGCTGTATAATCCCTGCATACTGTATAGGACGTAGATTACTGCAACTCTTTTCTTGCATAAATAAACAGCTATTGGCAAAATACTACACAAAAATGGATGAAACTCACAGAAGCTATAAGCACACATTACAACTAATGGAGGCTTTTCCCAAGGAAAGGCAGCAGAACTATCACACTGGCAAATCTATCATATCATTGGACTATCAAAGTTGTAAGAAATATTCTAGGATACACTAGCATATTAAAAGAGGAGGCCTGTGGCAATTGTAGAGACTACGCGAGCTTGTAGCCTAAGGCTTACTCTGATTGCAAGGAAAAATGATCTTGTCTTCATTTTCTCAAGATACAAACCAAATGCCTTACAAATTGGTCACATTCCATTTAACTCATATTAATCTACATCATGTTGCCTGGGGGGGGTCAAAACCGTGTTTTTGTTGTGTTTTTCTTTTTTCCCTCTAGACCATATCTCTTTTTTTGGCTGTAAAATATGCTGAAAGCTGTACAAAAGACATTCACAAATATGCTTCTCATTACCAGCATGCTCTGTACAGTAATACCTATACAATCATTCTAATGCGTTTTGCTTCAAGTTCATGTAAATCAAGCTTGTGGATCAGCCCATTTTAGCCATATTAGCACTGTAAAAGACTTTGGTCAAGGAAAGAAATTATATTGGACATAGTTTGCTTTTTCTGACTCAAAAGATACAGAGATCCCTTAAATGCAACAACAAGCTCATTAACTGCTGTGTATAGAGTCAGTTTATCAGGAATTTCCAAGAGTCTTAATGCAGGCTGTGCATGGTCCCTAAGTCAACCTCCAAGGAACAGCCTTTAGGACTGGAAGGTAAGCACTTTTCCTCTAACTAGCTTTCCTGTGAAGCATGTGAAGATTCACTGAAAGCTGAATTAAATGCTTCAGACTAATAAGAAAGGCTTTAAGACATGTTAAGATTAAACTAGGCATATTTTGTATGCTCGGGGAAAAAAATTTGCTCTCCATGCCAGTGAAAATAGAGAGAACCTCCTAAACTTATCTTTTGGCCTATAAATATTTGATACAAGGAGGTCAGCTCCTATGCCCTTACTGAGGAAAATGCTTCTTCCTATACCGGCTGGGATTTCTCTCCGGTGTGGTCAGAGTAACATGGCCAAGACATGCCTTTACAGTGAAGATCTGAGCATGGAGTAGAGATACGTGGAGATACCCACAGCTCAGTGGTGCAGGCTTTGCCCAGAAATGCACGGTTTAACCATATGTGGAATGGCCCATCTCAGACCTGGTATCCTGATGTTTTCAGGTCCCCTCTCTGTGATTTCCAGCCCCCAGAAGACCCGGGCTCAGGCAGACATGTTTCAAACCATTCCTTTTTTAATCAGATGCTTAGAAGTTGCGCTAGCTTAGACCATCTCTGTCAGAGGCCCTCCTCCTCCTGCCAAAGATCGGTCCTGGTGTCCTCCTTCCTTAGCTACCCTTTCCAAGCCTCTACAACCTGGAGATATTAGATCACCATTCTCTATTGCAGGGGGAAGGATTTCCATGGAGGTGGAGTGCAATTAGGGCTCACTCACATGAGAACAGCTCTGCTGATGTGCAAGCATCCCCTTTTGGGGCTCCCGAGGATGAAAGGATGGCTTCCCTGGAGGGCTGTGAAACCCATTCACCTGGATAACCCCCCCAAGAAATGCATAGTTCATGGACAGGCTCTAGCTTGGCCTTTGAAGGACATGCTGAGATGCTTCCAGGCTTTGCACACAGTGGGCAAACCCATGAGTAAGCCTCCCCTGACACAGCTCGTGGGCTCACATATGGCTCTGTGTGGAGATGTGTCCCCGCACAGGATTGATTGGGCAAGGTGCTGTGCGTGGACGTGAAGCAGAATGGTCTGCAAGGACCCAGTGCTCCTGGGATGACTTGCTGGACGCAAACATACCACCGAAACTCCATAGGCATTATTATGGTTTTTTTATAATACCTCCCGAGACAAAAAATTGACCCAAGCACCTCACAAAAGGAACCTGAGATCACGTATGGATTCACCACACCTTCACCCTGCCTTGCAAACGCCAGCTTGACTGAGTCACCAGCTGTCTCCCTGCACACTGGTGCGGGGTGGCAGAGAACCAGGCTTGTCATCTGCACGCTCAGTCTCCTGATGCGACAAGACGTATTTGCCTTTAACCCAGGCAAAGGTTTCACCTGCTCCCACTGCTTCTTGATAAAAGAGTCAGCGCATGAAACCATCGCCACGGATATGAACAGATGCAGAGAGGAGAATGGGAACAACGGCAAACATTATGTTCCTCCCAGAGCGGTGCTCCTGTCGCTGCCCGTGCCACATCTGTGTTTTTGAAGGGAAATGTCATAACATTGCTAATCAATAAGAAGAGTGACAGGACCATTTGTCAAGAGCGAGCCAGCACTGCAGCTGTTGTAGTCATCTTCTCCCTGGGCTTTGCGGCGAGAAGCCGAGGGAAGGACCCGATTATTTGCCTGCGGCAGCCCCCGCACGCTCACGGGCAGCCACTGTGCGAGGGCAGCTCCGGCCAGCTTGCTAAGGCGCCGCGCCAGCCGTGCAGCAGTTGGGCTGAGCAAGTGGGCAAAAAGCCTGGCAGGAAGTATAGAGTTTCGAACAAAAGACACCAGACACCCTGCAAGGGAGAGACGGTCCTGGGTGTCGGAGGAGTCTGTTGACCTTTAATCCTGAGACCACTGTTGCATATGCATCACGTTTGAACTGCAGATGTTCCTCGCTGCTCTGCCGGTCAGGGCGACAAGCGGCTGATCTTACCGAGGAGGAGGCAGGGCTCAGAGAGAACTTAATGAAGACTTTAAGCTGTGGGTTGCAATTAAAATGGCCTGGCGGTGTAAGCGTAGGGGGGGTCGCTAAGCTCCTGCAGCTGCTCTGCCTGCAGTAATGGCTGAGAGCTAATGTCCGTGCTGATAGGCACGGCTCTCCTCCACAATGAGAGCAGTCGTGCATGCCGGGGGGCTCTTGGCAGAGGTGACAAAACTGAGCTGCCCTTTCCCACCCCGTCAAAATAATTCTTAAATTAGGAAATTTATCTTAATCTGATGGTCTATCTGTGGGTTGCACTGCCACGGATAATGTTTCACCGCTTTCCCCTAGACAGCTCTGGCCAGTAAATAGAAAACGAATAAATATCGATATAGTGAGGCACAGGGACACAGCCCTTCTTTTTCAGACCACGACCTGCTTTTTCATAGGCAGAGTTTGGCCCTCAACACGGTCCCCACAAGGAAAGCAATCTGCCTCCTCCAAAACAGAGATCTGCTTCTCTGTTCCTGAAAACAGCCAATTAAAATAAAATCCACATGTCACTTTCGGTGTCTGTACCCAACTGTCAGGATGCCTACAGGCTTAAAATGATATCAGCTTGAGCTTGGATTGGACCTCTGAACTATATCCACCAAGGTACGAATATAATATTGATCTCACATGAAGCTCCTGAGTTCAACAGTAAATGCTGTTTAACTAACAGCAAGGACCAGGATCCTCACCCAGTGTCACCTTAGCAGCAGCTAATGCCACCTGAAGGTTGTCTCCTGATGCTCAGGTTCAGACCCTGATGCTGGAGATCAGTGAAGTACAGCCAAACTATTTGTATTCTAATCAAAGTTTCTTCTAAGTGAAAAGTGCCATTTTTTCTTTTATACTACAGGGTTTTGAAAAAAAATTGTCAGTTCCGGCAGTATTTTGTTTCCAGAACTTCTTGTCCCAAAACAAAGCATTCCCATAAGGTTGAAGTGGCCCATGTGAACATTGCTGGAATGGAATTTTTTCAGCTTTCATTTGGAAATTATTTTTTCCCACATGCAATTCATTGTTATTATTTTTACACAAAAACACATCAACAAGCTTTCAAAGCGCAAACTTGGACCAAAATGCTTTGATTTCATAACGGTGGAAAGTTTTGATTGACCCGAAGTAACATTTTATCAGACCTGCATTTTGCACAGAATTTTGCTAGCATGCAAATGTTTCCATTTTTTTGGGGAACTAGGAAAAATATTTCCACACATGGAAAGATCTGGTTTACCTTGATCTTATGAGTCCTCCCTGGAGCTGGTTCCCTCCCTGGTTCTCCAGCTCAGGCTAGAAGCAGGCAAGGTTTTGGCACTGCCCACTGCAACAGCCATCACTGGATTTCAACCCCTTGCAAAACCACTAATATTGCCCTCACAGCCTCCACCAAGGGCGAATTCATTAAAGCTGGGAGGTCTGATCAGAATGCGTGAAGCACTACAGAAATGGCCAGGCCTGAGAGATAATTCGTCAAAGTATTTGTCATTTCTCATCTTTTTAAACATGCTGCAGATCTTCAGGCACCTGAATTCTGGCCCAGCGGTCCAAGAAGTGGTCATATAAAGAGATGAAATTTTGAAGAAAAAGGGTAGGTCAAGAAGGTTGAATTCATTTTAAGGAATGATATAGCTTTCATAACAATATATCTACTGCCTGTAATTTATAACCCAGGCTGCCATAATGCTCCTGTATCCCTTTTTGTTTCTGCGGTTCCAGTCCAGTGAAGAATTTCAGCATACACTTTGATTGACAGGGCAGATGGTAACATTGTTTGCCATTAATGTAAACCTATTATTTAATATATCTGTTAGATTTATTATTTTTTAACAGGGTACTGGTGACTATAAAGTTTAATTGACCTTTTTTGCCAATAAATAAATTGTTGCTGGTTTCAGTGGGGGTTCTACTTTTATCTCCTAATAAAAAGCTGAAGGAAACCTCTTAACTACACTCCTTCCTCTTTCTATTTCCTCTTTCATCTCCTGAAGCCTTTTCTTATGAACAACGTCCTCGAAGAAAAAAATATCCAGAGGTGGAATGAGCACCTCTACATATGCACAAGTTAGGGTTTACATCAGTGAAAGAAATGGGGATTAAATTGGCTGCATGGTAAATTCTGCCTCTCAAAGTCCTCACATCCGTGGGATTGGGATTTTATCCCGGAGGAACACAGGCTTGGGTCCCGTCTTACTTGCACCGGGCTTTGAACCTTCAGGGCCTTTGATGGCACACTCATGCTCCAAGCAAGTGGAAGGGACAGCAGAATCAAGGCTTAATATATTAATGAATGGGAAACTTAAATCAAGAAAAATTGATCATGAATATGTTTGGAATAAGCTTGCCCGCCTTTATTTATGGTTGGGTGGTAAAAAGAGAATATGCTTTGCAGTTTTACATATTTTGCCAGGACTACATGATTAACACAGACACGAGAGCCCAGCAGAGGCTCAGTAAGAGTTTCAAGGGGACAGCCAGCTGCACTTTACCAGAGCAGGCTGGTGTGGTTCCTGACTGCTTTTGAATGGCTTGCTTCCTCTTGGTTTTCTTGTCTCCCTGATTTAAGACTACGTAACCTGGCAGATTTTTATTTTCCCTCTAAGTACTTCAGGCCAAAGCGATTAGAGAGCAGCAAGAGAATACTTGGTTTGGTTATCTGAACCTTTTTTTTGTTTAGCTGGCTCTGGAGGCAAGTCCAACCAACCAGAGAAAAAGAAAAATCTCTTTTTCAAAACCGTGAATTGATTGAGGGAACTTGTATGCAAGAAAAGCAGTGAAGCTGAACAAAATGTAAATTTTGCTGGCTGAGAAAGATTTTCTTCTGTTATAAGCATCTACAGCTAAGACACTGGATTTCCATTTGAGTTGGGTTTTTTTGCATCTGACTTCTTAACTATGCACCTCAGGTTTTCTAAGGACTGGGGTTCAGGAAAGGAAATTTATAGCTCGGTAGGTAGAAGTAATGAAAGGCCCATGAACAGGCATACACAGCGTGTGCCATGCCACCATAAAATTATATGCTCCTCTGGGTAGAATTCCTTAGCTTTTTGCTCTGCCACACATCTGACACAGTTCTGATTGCTTGAGAAGTAACAAACTAACATATTACACATGCAGACCAAAGACACAAACAACATGAGAAAAGTCAAACTCGGCAGTGGGATTTCCTGTTTTTTTGCAATGATCACCATCTCAGACAAGCACAGAGCAGAACCATCATTTCCCCTTTTCTTGTCCTATTCAGTGGAAGCAATTAAAATTGAGAGCAACTTCACTGAAGGTGAATCCGGTGGCAGGCTAACCCCAGTGAACGGGGCCTAGTCCAGTTATTAATGAATTTCTGTCTACAATAATCAGAGCAACACATCTTTTATGTGCTGCAGAATTGCTACATCAGATGAGATCAGTGGGGCTGCTTCCAAAGCAGTGTTTTGGGGAGCTGGAATAGAGCGTTCCTATTGCACCGAACCCGGGCTGTACCAGTGACCGCTCCTTCAGAAACCCCTGGCTTTCCACCAGACAACCAGAGGATACTTCTCGACAGTACAGTGCCAAAGAGAGCAAGGCTCTGACATGCTAATATGCAAAGCCCTTTCAGAGGTGAGAAGGGAATTATTACTTTTTGCACTGCGGTTGCAATGCTGTTTTTGGTAACAGCGTCAGGCAAACGGGCAGGTGTTGTAACTATGCTGGTGTTATTGTGGAAACCCGGCTGTGATGAGCAGTTGGGAGGCAGGGAGGATGGACAAGTAACCTACTTAGACCTGCATACAGTGACTCCATTCCCATGGCAGATTTCATGCTGTGTTCTGCCATCCAGTTAATGGTGTAGTGGAAAGCAAACGTGGGCAGTAATGGGCTGACAGCCTTGGGATGGGTTAGAGTCTCTTTTCAGTAGTATTTCTTCAAAATTCTTTTCAGTGTTATTGGAATAATTTTTCTCCATCTTTCCTATGGGCTGGGAATAATTAATCCTAAATGTTGCTATAACCTATTAAGCAGGTTTGGGGAAGTATGTAGTATTGCAGACTAAGTCCCTCACCTCAGCCTATTTGTAGGAAATCTTATTTGTCCTTTTGCCTTGTCTACAAACGTAAGTCATACCAGTCTGGTTTCTCTTCTGTGGACCTGGAAGGCCTCTTGCTTTTGCAGATCAAAAATAATAAATTTATTTCTCTGCCAGAAATGACTCATTGCCTAACCTGCCTTAACACACACGCACTACATTCTTTTGCCACTAGACTCTGGGTGGAGGTGGTTGTATCTCTCTTCAGATTAGGGCTGTCTCCTTTCATCATATTAGCTTTAACGCATTGAGGTATTCCTAGGACAGCTCACCTCTCCTTTAACATCGTATTATCCTTGAAAAGAGCCTCTGCTAAGCAGAGATGACAACCTATGAGAGCTTTTTCTCATGCCAAGGGAGCCAAATTAGAGGAGGAAACTGCTTCAAGATTGTTTGGGAAGGTGTAGAGCTCACTGGCCTTGATCCACTGAGGCAGCAAAGCATTGTTTTAACTTCAAGCACACAAGTATTTGACTTCAGTGGGACTTTGCAAACCTATAACATATATGTGTATGTGAAGGCTCTCTGGTTCTCAGAAATTGCAACAACAACAATTCCTCTGTGATTTCCTTTTCTTCCAGGCTACCTACCAATATCTCAATTTATTAAACAATTCCTTGCTGTTCTGGCAAGTGACATGATATAGAGCTTGAGCCCCAGAGTCTTGAATCTGTGTCTGACTTGAAAGTATTTCTATTTCTGTGCTCAGCTCCACCTTATCTCCAGAGATCCATTCTTTTTGTTTGCTCTTTTCTTTTTCTGCGCTCCTCATTTTTAGGAGCAGCTCTAAGACTTGCAGAAACAATGCACAAAACCAACAGAGTTCCTGTAAAATTCACATTTTCCACCTTGCCACAGCACAGCATTTTGCAAAACAGGCTAGAAAAAATTTATATTAGATCTTTTTATTTTAATTTACAGTAATGAGAAGAAGGGAGGAAGACATTAGAAGACCAAGCAGCTCCTAGGAGCAGCCTTTTCTGACAAGCCAGCTGGTTTGAAAGCAATAGGACTGGTGACCTCATGCCATTTACTCCAGTGTGCCTGAATCTACCACTACATCTCATTAATGCTGCACTAAAATGCATGAAACATTTTACGATCCTTACACCTGCCTTTCACAGATGAGAAAAACTCTTTTACGTGGCTGAGGAGCAGCTCAGTATCTTGCTGCCATGAGATGGCAAATATCGCTCTGGATAGATATAAATTGTCAGAGGATAATTGCATTAATTTCCATTTGTCCCTCTGATGTAACTGGGCAGTCTTTAGGACAACGCTGAATTTAGTTCTGTGTTCAGAACATTATCCTGTGAAGTTTTCCTGTCAGCCAGGATGGATTGAAAAAAACATGTCAGCTTTACCACTTTGCTCTGAACAGCAATAGCAGCAGCTCTCCATAGACCAGTTACAGCTTTGGGCCTGTCTCCTGAATGTTTCTGCACCGAGCAGACATTTAGTGAGCTACAGGTGTGCTTATGAGATGCTTATGTCAGTATGGGCTTTCCATGGGTTGATAATGTGGTGGATAAGTTATTCTGAGAAGACAACCGAGATAACTACATTTTAAATTAAACACATATGAAAATTTGGGCCACAGAATTTTCAGTCTTGTTTTAGAAAGAATAAAGCCTTATATCTGAGAACTGCAGGGATCTATGAGCACCAGTGCAGGACACTTCCTGGGGATGGGAGCTCTGGTGTTTAAGCCCATTGCTGCTCACTTCCTGCTTAATCTGTGCCAGCTGAAAGAGGGAAAGCTCTAGTGACAGAAATGGTGACCACATTAGTACCTGCCACCTGCGGTCCTTCCTCTATTACCTTGCATGGCAGGGAAGTGCTCTGCCATCTCACAGCAAGCCCTGCAGCGAGCTCACTTCTACCTCTTCCAGATAGTCTTGAAGAGATCCTAACTCTGCATCTGCAAAGGCACAAGGAGAAGAGTCTAGACTGAAGGACACAGTAAGAAAATGTTCACAAAAAATGAAAATACTTAGGTATTTCTTTGACATCAGTAACTCTTCCCATGACCTGTATCACCTTGTTCCTCACCTCCAACATACATAACTCTCAACATTTGAAGTGATGAGATGCTTGTCATTCAATGCAGGCGAATTCAAGGCTAAACCTAATGGGTATTATCCCTCTATCACAAAGGAAAAATGGACAGCAAGACTAGCCAATAGTCATAGAGCATATTTCCTGGCATGTATCTACTCTGTCTTGACTTTTAGTACTTTTAAGAGATGTTAAGTGGTTGACACAAAGATACAAGAATAAAAGAAGTTTGCAGCAGTCTAGCTTTACCCATCATTAGAATTGCCATACCTGTATCCCTTTTGTAATCTAGATGTTTGCTAACTCTGGCATTTACTAGGCAGCCTCTAGTAGGTAAGTCTATTCAAGGACAGGACTTCTGGGTATTCATGGGCTGGAGCAATGGGTGCCCAAAAGAACCAAAAACACCCAAATGGGTGAAGGGAGGCCCTTGTCCCACCCTACAGGGAAATGAGGCTTTCCCAAGGGCAGCACGGAAAGGCCACCTCGCTGGAAGAGTAACTGAGTAGGTGCCTCATGTTTCTTCTTCCTTTTTTTCAGCTGCTGCTGAAGAAAGCTGCAGGGTCAAATGAGGCTGTGAGGACCAGGAAAGACATCCCTAGGCATCAATGAAGAGCTGCCAGGGGATAGGTTTTATGGCAGGCACACAGGGACACCCTGCAGCCATAGCAGTGGGCATCAGCATCCCAGAAACCATTTTCCCTGTCATGGCATAGTCTAACAGCTGAAATCAAGCTCACCATCTTTGGCAGTTCTTTGACAAGTAATTTTCTTGCCTTCCCTCTTTAGAAGATCTTTCAGACAAAACGGCCTAATGCTCTTAGTTAACACGTGAGCAACTTACTCAACCAATCTCTGATCTCCGAAGAGCACTATAATGTTGCTACAAAGCTCAGAAGAATATTCCCCAAGGTTTCTGAGATGGGTTTCAGGATAAATAATTTGCTCGAACTGTCTTCCCCTTTTTCTGGCAGACTCAGCTCAGCCATGAGTCCAAACAGAGATATTAAACTAATCACCAGCTCCTGGGAACAGAAACCTTCTCCCTCTTCCAAATACACCAATCCCTGTTTGCCTACCAGCCTTTTCTCTTACATGGGAATCTCAGCTGGAAATAATTGGCAGCCTGCACAGCTTCTGCTTGCTGCAACTTTTAACCCTGAGCATTCCTGATCAGACTTTGGGAAGTATTCATCTCATCACTGATCCAAGTGGTATTTAAAATCAGCAAATGCATATTTAAATTACAGAGAAAGGCAAGAGTTTGGGTTCTAGATCATGGTTTTTCTGCTGTAGTTCATCTTATGTGTTCAGAGTTATGTGAATCCAGCATGACCTGTGTATGGGCTTCTTTAGGAGAGATATTAGAAGCTTGGGGCTCCGACAGGCCTTGATCAATTCACTTTACAAAGGACTAATCCAATCAGACACGGCAGTAGAGAAAACACAGGAGTATATACTGTCAGTGAACAGGAGAGAGATAACATAGAATCCATCCTGGCAGCAGAAATATTGCTAATGCTGCTGATGGGCAAAAAACTCCTGCTTTAGGTAGTAGCTGTGTCACTGAGTCATCTCCCTATCAGGAGTGAATGATGAAAGGGTATGGAGGCAAGGAGGGGAACACAGCATTGGAAGGACTTGAATGTGCCTGTCTTCTGCGTGCAAGGTCTGCAGGTCTGCTCTCCTCAGACTCAGCCTATGCTCTCCATATGCCTCAGAGTAACTGGTATGGAAATAGGCACCTTGCTGATAATCCTGATTTTCAGGCAATTTTTTCTAGTGTGCAGAAGCAGATTCAGTTATTCCTCCCCACCAGTCTCAGGCTGAGATTTCAGCTACTGAAGTGTTTCTTCTTTGAATGTAAATTCCTTGGTGTGGTGCTTTACTTGGCTTGTAAATGAACACAGAAAGTACAAATTCATAAAGTAATATTATATGTGCTTTGTCTTCTGTCTTGGTATTTCTCTTCACATTGGCACAACAGCATGTATGTGATCCAATGGCTCACATTGGATTGATGAGGTAAGCAGCATGTTAGGATACAACTGACTTTCAGCTTGACTAGCTAGGTGCCTCTTTAGAGATGGATCAAGTGGGAGTGACTGCCAAGTCAAGTCTGAAGCAAAGCGCAGATGGGTATGTTTGCAACTATAGCAAAATATCTCTGCCACCATACCCCCGGAGAGTAAAGCACAGAGAAAAATTGCCTTGTGAAGATACAATCATGTACAAAACACCCATCCTAAATCTTGTGACTCCCCTACGTCTAAGAATGGCCAGATCTCCAGTGTAGCCATTAGGTTTCAGAGGTGCTGGTGCAGTAACCATCTGCACAGGAGTGTTCCAGAAGGAAGTGCTCTACAGATACATAGGAAACCAACAGATAATAAAAGGGAGATGCATTTATGTGGTTGTCTGCCCATATATAAACCCTTCTTTTGCAGAGCTCTCCTGTGGCAGCAGTCACCAAACAGAGATGGGGCCAGATGCTGCAGCTCAAGAGTACATAATGCCATTATGGGGCCTTGCAGGACTAACTGCTTTTCTTGTACCTTCTGTATTACAAGCAGCTCATATGCAGGACTCGTATGATATCCTTACTTCTTATGGATTGGACTCAAAGGTAACACGGGAGGGAGCACATACTGGCTCAGAGAGGCAGGGAGGTGGGGCCCAGCTTTGCATCAGGAGAGTGGGCTCAAGGTATCAGCAGCTTTCAGGAGACGTACCTGGGGAGGCAGGTTTCACCAAGAGCTCTGGGGTTTACCTGCAAACGTGACTGCCTGTTGGACCAGCCGAGAGCACTGCATCCCAGAGCAGCCCTGCCTCCACTCTGCCTGGACAGCTGAGCCATGGGCTGCTGGTGGGCACGCATGGACAGGGGCATCCCTTCCTCTCACTCAGGCTTGCTCTGATCCCACTCATGACACCTGAGACAATGCAAGGACCTTGTCAGACAACCCCATGAGGTCAGGTTTGGTTTCAGGGGAATCTAGAGCAGCAGCCAGAAGACAGCAATTACCTATTGCATTTTGTGCCTTCCTGATAATTAAAAGACAGCTTTTTGCACTTTTATTTATATTTTCAGAAGTTTTCATTTGGGACACATGTTGTATTTAGTTTGCCTCACCATTACCATCACTCTGATTATTGTTATAGCCCTGAGTTGTTAAGGGAAAGAGCCCTTTGCCCTGTCTATTCTCACACCTGAGTTGTTAAGGGAAAAAAAGCCTTATGTTTGAAAATAGGCTGTGCCCTTCTAAAATGTCGTGATATCATTGATCTAAAAATGGAAAAAAAATTAAAATACAGTGATAAAACGATAGTCAGTCACAAAATCTGCAAAGCAGAGATGGCACTAGTACTCACTTAAATTAGGAAAGAATTCCTTGGGTCCAATAAAAAAATAGTAGATAAAGAAAAAAGCTTCACACTTTAACACATGAATTTCACAAAGTGTGGTTTTGTTCCTAAAGTTTCTGGATAAAGTTTGAGCTCACAACTCTGATGAACTGCCCTTATGTTCCCAAAGGAAGAATTTCTTTTTCCCTTGAGGGAAATGAAAAGTCAACAGAAGACAGTGTTGAGCCATTAGATCAGTGCTCAGATCTAGCCAGGCTTTGAAAAAGGAAAGCATGCATCAACACTAGCCTTTGAAGACCCCTGTTGAAAAAATTTTGAATATAACAGGGTAACGATAAGGGTAATAGTGTGAAAAGATTTCAATAGAGAGAAAAGAATCAAATATCTGAACAGCGAAATGCTAGTTAAAAATAAAGATAATCACGGAAAGATGATTAGGACACTGCAAAAAAATTATACACACCAATTTGAAAAGGAAAAGCAATTCTTACTCTGTTAAACTGGGCTTTTATAACATTTCACTGCTTCTAGATTTGCAGAAATATTTCTGTACACTTCAAATCCCCCGCTATTCATTGTCTTCTATGCTAGATGGAAATTGAAAAGACCGTATAAACCTATGAATAGGGATGTTTGCATGTATTTCCTATTTCTCATTTCACTCTATGTTGGTGAATTGTATAATCAGGATATTTCATCTGATTATTTTTTTTCCCAGTCAGTACAATAAGTACATTTCAAATCAAGTTTGGTATGCACTTCCTGATTTTCTTTTGGAGGTCATTCAAAGACAATATCTACATTGTCATCTCATTTCATTCTTTGAGGAGAATCTATTTTGTTTGAGCCAACAGAGATCTCCCACTAAGGTACAATAGAGAAGAACATTGTCCTACTGTGATTAAAGCTGTGTTCAGAGCAACAGTTCCATTTGGCAAAGGATTTTGAGACTCTGACCTTTATCTTCCGCTCAAATTGCAACTGCCTCCTCCCCAGCCCCTGAATGCGTGAGTTGTCTTTGAAATAAGAGAAAAGCAAACCAAAACAATATTTTCAGGTAGGTTAATAGTCTTAATTTCTTTTTTTTCTCTCTTTGAGCTGTAGTTAGTGCTGGATGAGAGTTTTGTGGAGCAGACAAATGTTCGTAATGAAGCACTCTCTTGCAAAACCAAGCAATGTCCCAGACAGGTGTCACTGGGAGACGACCTCCACTATGGGCTCTACTTGCTGGTTTTCCACCAGCTTATTGGCGTGGCCGGTGGGACACTGAGTCTTCCCATTCCCTTAGGGTGGTGTTACTTTTTGAGCTGACTCCGGTCAGTAACTTGCAGAGTTTCTGTGCCCTGTAGCTTCCTTCAATCTGGGACAGGAGCCCTTGGGTTGGTCATCCTCCTTTTAGAAACAGCAGGGAAGCTGGTTCAGCTCTGCAGCTGGGTATCTGGACACTGTTAAATCCTTGGCTTGTGCTAGAGCTATCGGGGCTCCCAGGGTCTCTGCCTGAAAGACTTTCCTCCAGAAAGAGGTGAGAGGGAACCAGGAGCCTGCAAGCCCTGGATGCTGGGGGATTGAATCAGCTGCCTCCGGGAATGCATTCTCTCAAGCGCACGGGCTCTCTGAATATATGTAACAAAATGTTTAAATTATGCCTAAATGAAACCCTGCCTGATTTTCCATAGGTAAAATGAATGACTGTATCTTTCATGCTGAAAGAGGTTCCTTTTTACCCTAAAATGGCTATATTTATCATGGAATGCACATTCTGACTTTTGAATAGTGAAATTAGTAACTTAAAGCTCACATTTTTTAAAAATGCCTTTTTTTTTTTAAATTGAGACGTCAGAAAAGCTCATTTAAAATACTGAAAACATAGTGAACAAATATTTCCTGTTTTTCTTCCAAAACCTTATTTTGGCCAAGTCAGATCGGTTCTGCAAAACATTTTGTATTTGATGAAACTGCACATTCTGAGGGAATGACAGTCTGCCAAAGTTTTGGGGTCCAGCTTATACCGCAGCTCTGACAGCCAAAGAAGGGCTGAGCTGGGCAAAATGCCATCGGTGGAAAAATCCCATAGATTTCTGTTTCTTCCGTAGGATTCATCTGGATGGTGTGAGGAAAATGGAGCTCACTTTGTATCCAAGTCCAGGGGTTTGATTTAGCTCTACAGAACCCTTGCAAATGTCTTTGGTGCCGTGCGGGTTTAAGTCAGTCTGCCAGGACACGGATCGTTCTGGCCCCTGCCCAGGAAAGCATTTAAGCACATGCTTAACTGAAACCATGCCATTAGTCCCCTTGCGGGCTGCACAGCCTAGGCAGCTGAATGGGACTTTTCTGCAGCGTCTGGTCCTGGGGAGCACATCTGGGGAACACATTCGGCCGTGTGAACTGTTACACTCGGTGCAGGTAGGGCTGCAGTGCAGTCTCAGTTGGGGTTGTCTCTAATGATGTACATGTATATCATCTAGCATAATGGGGCCATGACCTACCCTAATAACTACACACACACATACAGAGCCTGCATAAGAAGAACGTTGTTCGAGTTGTGGCGTAAAAAGCACACAGAAATAACTTGTGGCATACCCTGACTGAAGTTACTTAATCCACTGCCAGAGGGCAGAGGAGGTGTACCGTAATGGGGTAATTTATCTTTAGCCAGGGCAAATGAGGCGCTAATACTAGGAGTCAGTCTGCCTTGAGGAAGCTGAGAAAGGCTTTTCTTTGCCCTTTTTTCATAACCAACGAAGAACATTAAGCCATTTATGAATTATGCCATGTTTTGTCCAGAAGAATGTCAGATAAGTAATTGTATTGCATAATACGCTCTATTTACTGTACCACTTACAGGCTGTACCGCTTAATACTCATAGGCTTTTTCAACCTCAGATTGCTAGGTAGACATAGACTTGCAGCTGGCAATGTCCTTTACTCTCTGAGATTATGGTCTTCTAATAAAAAACTACATTGCTACTTTGCCTCCAGCTGCAGCAACACAGATAAAATCAAAGGTCAAGTCGCGGTGATCCTGTTCAGATCTAAAATTAATGAATGCCAAATTCACAAATAGTTCTTAATGCAAAGACTTTTCGGAGTGAAAGGGTTTTTTTTAATGTTGTAATGATATCGCTTGTGCCCCCAAAGCACCAAGAGCTCAGTCACGGACCTGTGGGTCACTGAGGCCCTCCTGGCTCCTAATTGTGACATGGACCAAAGGACAGCACATGCTCTTTGATGAAAGGGCTTGTATGGAAAATGAGTAATTTGGCTGGAAGTAGCTGATGCCAGGAGCTGCTTGGAAGCAAGTGGTAACTTGTGGATACCACTCCAAGGTATGGCTATGACCCGCTTAGGTAGGAGAGTTATCTGAGTTATAAAGCCCTTACAATCAAATAATGCTAGTTAGCATTCGAAGATGCTCTCACTGTTCACAAACATATACACCCCAACTCTTCAATGCCTTGTGTTGTATATAGCCTCCTGTTTGGTGGGAAGCAACAACTTGAAATGCCACTAAACCAGAATGAAATGTCATGCCTTTTGCATTGTTATAAGGTCTTTGCAATGTAATGGACAGGGTCGCCAGAATAATTTTTGGCAGAGTATGGAGACCTGGTGTCCTAAACACCTACTGTGGCATAATGGCACTCTCGGCAATTGCAATCATCAAGCCACAACCTGGAAGCTCCATGTTAGTAAAATGGGAATCTAGGGAACAGGGAGAAAGTATTGAACACTCAATGTTTTTTCATAGTTTGACTTCAACAGGAGACACAGGTGCCCTCTTACTCTCCCAGGATCCATTGCATTTTGTTTTAATATTCCATAGATGTCTTGTAGAGTTAGGGTTGTCATCTTGGCTATTACAATGAAATGTCAGCAGAGAGTCTGTGAGAAATGCCCTGTTAGCTTACTGAATCCCACACCCAGCTGCTTGGAATTGGCTGGAGACATTTTTAGCTTTTGAAATTAATAATTTGAAAATGATGCTCTCCCTGCTCCTAATGACTTCATTCTGTCTTCAGAAGTAAAAGGAACTGTTCAAAACAGCAGTTGCTGCATCAAAGTAGGTCTCATTAAGTGATATTGTAATGCACAAGCACAGGTACTGGTGTCACGGATGCTATTTTATAACTACTTAACTGCAGAAGTAATGATACAGCAGAAGGTGGGAGTGAACATTAGCAGTGATCTTTATTCTGCTAGATGTTCTCAGGTTATAACAGATTTTCTCTTTGTTGTACATTTGCTGCAATGAACTACATTAAACCTCAAGAGCAAAAATTAAGAGCAGCTCCTGTCACATGCATAAAATGTAGAATAGATTTATTTTTGACAAGGACAAGTTTCTAAAAAGAATATTATGCCATGCCAACAAAAATGTAGTAAGCTCTCAAACCGGATTCAAGCCAATCTCTTCAGTAAAGCCCTGGTTAAGAGAAAGACTCGAGGTTGCCAGGTTTTTTTCTTAATTGCGTTAAATTAGGAGGTAGTGTTGAAAAGAACGTTTCACAATTTAACTCATTCTTTGTGCACATACAGTAACTCCTTGCCAATGCACTGTATTAGAGACATCATTTTATAATGAGATGTGAAGCAAAGGGAAAGACATTCACAGAGGTTATGGGAAGAAGACCTGGAAGGCTCACATGGAATTTCAGATCCACATCAAACACTGAAAGCAATAGAAAGTTCTCTATGCATATTTCACAAACAGCCAGTAGCTCCAGTTTTCCAGTGCCCTGGGTTACGTTTTAATCCAAAGGCATAACACTCTCACTGTTTAAATAGATGATCAATCAGAAAGGCCATTCTTGGGTTCACTTACACTCCACATAGCCATGGTCAACCATTCAGTACCTTTGACCCGACCTTTGAACAGAAAAATGCAAAGACAGCAACAGCCGGGTTTAGAAAGAAAAGCACCTAACAAAAAGGCAGAGAAACATTTTCATAACAATAGGAACTGTTGCATAAAATGCTGACTACAAGCTAGACACAGAAATTTGCCTATTACGGGAAGCAACTGTTCAAAGGGTTAGTCAAATTCAAGGAAAGTTTTAATATGCAGCAGCTGCTTTAAGCAAAAGCTTGCAGGGGTTAACTTACGACCATGAAAAAATTATTAGGTTAATGACTCTGGTATGTAATAGAGACTGTCTTTCTGTTGTGACTGTGCTAGGATATTGCCTTTGCCATTTTTAAAGGCAATGTTCTTGATCTGAGATTGAAAATACTACATACACACAGCACAGAAATACGGAGGTAATTCAATCGGTCCTACACTGGCCACCTTTTCTTAAATCAGCACTTTGAAATGAATGTGCCTTTCAGATCTGGCATGTGTTTGTTATTTGTGTGGTTTTCTAGAGGTATTGTGATTAAAATACCTGTTTGCCAATTGCCTCATTTGTCTTGCTTTATCAGATTACAAGATTAAATTACAGTCTTCCAACCTTTAGGGGAGTTTGGATGTAATTCACTTCTTCTCTCTCCCTCTCTCTCACTGAGATTACATTAATTTCTAATTCTGTGAATAAACTTTAGATTTATTTCATGGAAAAGTAATCAAACTGCTGTTCACAAATGAAATATCTAGGAAATTATACAGTAGATGTTATCAGTCATGTGGGTCTTGGTACGGATTTGGAAACTAGTACATCTTTTTGTATGTGCTATCTTTATTAACTTACTAGTTCTACAAACAATTAAATTATCACCTTTTTGAAAACTGGGAATCCGAAATCACATCTATCCTGTAAGTAGGGAATTCAGTAAAAAGTTCTATAGGGCACGTTTCTTGCAATGGTGAAACATTAATTTGTATTTCTTAGCCCAGTTTCTGGGAAGCATATGATGATACACTCTTGATTATATAGAAGTGGTTTCTCCAGCTGGAATTTCCCAAAAAAGAGGAAATAGAATAAAAACACAAGAACGCTGCAATGCACATAGTAATTTAAGATTTAATGTTGCACTCAAAGAGTCTGGTGGAAAAAAAAACAGCTTAAGATAAATCTTCTAAAAGTCATCTTCAGTGAGCACTCAACTGTTCACGTTTTACACTGATACATATTGTTGCATTTTGGAAAGGATTATTTACTTCTTGCAACATATGGACTCTACATTCATCTCTAACAAGAGTTGTTATATACATAAATATCTATGCTTTACAAGATGTATTTCAGGAACTAATCTGCAAATTCTTCAGTTTACACCCATAATGAGATATCAGGGTCGCTTCACCACCAGCCTCCCCAGGGTGAGTCCGTGCATAAATACCAGTTTGTGCAAACACGTGTGTATGTGGTGGGGCCATCACCTTTACCAGCCAGTTTTGAATATTCATTCCTTTTCCTTGAACAAAGAGATAAATCAGCATTATAGATGCAACACGTTTTTATTCCTCTCCGTCTGCTCAGTTTTGCCACTGCCCGCCTCTCAGCTCGGGGTTTGGGTGGCGCGGGGACAGGAACGAGGCGAGGTGCTTTGCTCCCAACCCATGCCCTGCAGCATCGCCAGCACCTCTCACGTGGGACCACTTCCCTGGGGCACCCCAAGGAGGACAGAGTGGGGACGGTGACACGCAACCCATGGCCCCCTCCTCTCCGTACCAGCACCCTTTTGAGGTGGCTTCTACAGCAGCTGGCCACGGGGCATCCCTGGGTGGTGGTCCCCTGCAGTGCCTCCCAGGGTGTCCCTCACTCCTTCCCACGCCATCGGGAGCTGCCCCTGGGGCAGCGGTGTCCGAGCCACGTGGGTATGACAAATCATCCGGGCACCTGCACATCCCTGGGAGTGCCCCGCATGATGTACAGTGCCCGCCTGTGCACCGGAGCAGGAGCAAAACCCTGGCAGCCCCAGCAAGCAGCAGGGCAACACATCTTTGTTTTGCGGTCAGAAAGACTCTGACAACCCTGTCCAAACAACCCCATTGGACAAAAATGCAAACAACTTCACGCACAGGAGGTCTTCTTGAAAATGCCTTTCATTTCTGGAAGGGGAAAGATTTGGGATCTGGGCTGTGGTGAATTAACATGCTGACCTTTTATCTTGAGAGGCCACCGATGTTTGAAGACAGCCCGGTTCTTGAATGAAATTACTTTGGGTGGTCCTGGTCTGCTTAGGAGAGACATTTTTTGTTGTGCTGAAAATAAGGGCATGAGAGTACACAGACATAAACACTGAATTCAATCTCTCTGCGAAGCAAGGGAGGGGGCCTTAGGCCAAAACAGAGGTGCATTAACGAGCTTACATCAACCAAAAGAAATGACTAAGTACCTGTGAGTTATATTGGTATTAACTGAGATTGTCATGTATGGCTCTATTGATTTAATGTAATAGAAAATGCACAGCGTGATAAAATAAGGTATTAACATCCTTTTATCAGCCAAAAGTAATTTTCAAGCATGAATATATTGTGAGTGTATGAAATTGAAACTCACAGACAAATTCTGAGAAAATTACTCTTATTATTGGCAATTTCAAATAAAAACAGGAATAATGATGTGTTTTATGTCTGTGTTTACAAAGCTCCCCCCACCAGAAACTTTTCAGTACCACAGACTTGTAACAGGTAGGAAGTAAGAAACTCTGTAGTAAATCCTCGGCCTTCCTTTTCTCATATCCAGCTCTCCAGAAAGAGAGAGTATTTAGGAAATAGGAACTTTTGGGACACAGTGCAGATCTTTGCACAAACCAGACTACCTTTCCCTGTTGTCAGATGTTGGGGGTTCTTTTTGTGTTTCCTTGCCTCCTCTTGCCATAATGGATCTGCGAAGCGATATCGCCTGATCACATTACTTTCTGTTACCATATGTCACTTAAAAAACAAATTTTAGAAAACCTGAGCCGTACAGCAAGCCTGCTGGCTTCTCAACCTGCTTTGACATATGCAGGAGAAGATTTAAAGCTGTCAGGTTGTTGGATGGTTGCCATGGGATTGCAAAGGGGGAAGAGAGAAATCCCCAGGCAAGATGCAGATGGACGGGCTGGCTGCGGTGCTTGGCCTGACCTTGTTCTCAGGGTACCCAACTGAAAGAGTACCCCTGAAGATCCTGTTTAATATTACTACCTTTAAGCCTTATTTACCTTGACATTCTGGGCAACTTAGATTAGGAAATCAGCATAGGATATTAGTCTAAATCAACATGCAGACAAACACCTGAAGCGGCTGAATTGCTGTCTGAACTCTCTGCCTGACCAGAGCAAGTATAACTCGTTACCCTGGGGTAAATATACAATGCAATACACGTGGGAACTGTACATGCGTGCCCTTGCCATGTCTGCTTTCTATTTGGCTAAACACACATGAAACTGTCACCGGTGCTCCTGCTTTTGTTGACCTCTGTGCTATTTGAACTATTTGTCTTGCTGGTTGGAAATTTTCTGAGCAAAACAGACTAATTGGCCTTGATTAACAAGCATCTGGTGTGAGTACAAATGGTTATTTGAGCAATAATGAGAAAGAACATGGGGAAGTGAGTTGGCAGCCTAATTTCTGGCAATTGATCTGTTCCCCATCCCCAGGCTGCTGAATTCCTTTTTCTGGCAAGGTGGGGGAGGTGCTTCTCCACAAGCAGCCTGTAATCTGGCTTTTTTTAAACCAAACTGCTTGGCATGCTTTCCCACCACTCTGCCAGGCAAACTGGGGTCTACAGCCCGGTCCTTAATGGTATGCCCAGCGTGAGGGCATGTGAAAGCGGACTGTGTCATTTGCAGCCACAATCTTCAGAGGAAATGATAAATATTGCAAAAGCAGGAATAGTTTTCCCCTTATCTTTGTATCTGATTTTAAGTCTGTAGAATGGCCATTCCTAAATAATGCCTAAAATACATGTGTCTTGGATGATTAAAGCTTGGGAGTTGGGATTATATAAGTAAATAAGCTTTCTGAAACTCCCAGCTACAGATAACAAAGCATAGGCTCAAAAATATATTTCTTATTTCCTTTAGCTGGGTGGGTTATTTCCCATTCCTTCGGGAGGGAAACAGCTTTCTTTTCTCACATATATGCAAATGCATAGAAGATGTTTTTTAATTTTTCCAGTGGTGCAACTGTTTATGTTCTTTCTGGGGGAAGACAAGCCTTTCACTGCCTTAAACTTATATTAAATTGTCAGCAGGTATGATATGGAAGGAGCATGATGTATTTGTATTAAACTTGGTAATGTATCCAGCTAGTATATGTATATGAAGCTGGTCACCTTTGTCAATGTGATCACAGGATGAGGATTCTTACTGAGAGTCAATTTCATTATGAACGTACTATTATAGTATAGGCGTATAGGTGCTAGCTGGCTGCATTCCCCCTGCTCTCAACAACAGAGGCATGGAGAGATAAACTTGAGAAATGTCTAATATTTTGTCCAGCAGAGCACACAAAATCCTGAGGTCTTTTTCAGAAATGCTGGCCTTTTAAAAATAGGAATGATTTGATTTCTTGATGAAAGCCAAAATTGAAAACTTTAAAACTTGGCACTGATGAGGAAAAATGAAGTTTTTCTGAACTGTCAGCATTTCAGAGCTGAAGCACATCTCCCTGAGCAGCACTGATCTTGAAGTTCTCCCCCTCGTAGCATCATACCTTTCATAAGGCCAGCAGACCATTATGGGCCTGAATTACATATTTGTAGCTGCACAGATTTGCTTTTTTATTCTATTTTTCATCCAGTATAGACTTTTGCAATGTGCATTTATAACACTGTTAATGAACACATTTTACATTTCTGTTTGGTTTATTTAAAAATATAGATAAGAAGTCAGTTTGAGGTGCTACATGGGAGACACTGCTATGGGGCACAAATGGAAAAGTCCAAGCTTCAGCAAGTACCATACATCACCATCAAAATACTAAAAAAATATTTATTTTATTATAATCACTTTAAAAATGAAAAAGAAAAGTAGCATCTCAGAAAACAAGCTAGTCTTCAAATATCTAAGGAATCTTGAGGTAAAATGTTCTGGCTTAGCATGTCAGCAATAAGGTTACGCTGGGCATCAGATTGGCAGTGCGTACTGGCATGTATTTCTTTAGGTACACATTTTAAAAAAGCATGTGCAGAAATTGCTCTGTTTAAAAGTCCAGTAACTGGAACTGAGAGCAGATTTTCATCCCACTCTCCTAATTTTTGCAGAATTAAAGGAAAGTCATCTGCATGGAATAAGCACAGATATACGTTACTCCTACGGATGCTAGCCATGGTGCATACCTTTGTTGGAGCATTTCTTTACTGCTTTGCATGAATCAGGAATGGCAACTATTTTATCTCGGGAAGCAGATAAATGCGGAGGTTACCAGTGTCCCTGCGAGCACTGACGCAGTATGCACTTGCACAGAGTGCCCCATCTGAAACATCTGCCTTGGCACAGGACAGCCCTTGCTCCGTGTTGGTAAGCCAACCTGAGGTGAGCTTTTTAATGTGTGCTAATTTGATACTGAGTTGAGGGTTCTTGGTTTCTATGCTGCAGCTTTATAAATCTCTCTGTTCTACTGCCGCCCCTGTGCTCTATGGAAGAAGCTGACAAGTAGCAGTTGCAGTGCCGCACGATGATAACCTCAAGTGTAAAATTTCCACGATAACATGTAGTCATGGTAGGCCTACAAGAGACAAAAATGTGCTTCTGTGTTTGGGAGATTGCCAGCTGTGGAAGGCAGAACTGTCAAGATAAAATATCTAAGGAATGAGGTGTTTAAAAGAGAGTACGGGATATCCATCTTTCACTAAGATACATTAGGAAGCCATTAAGGAAGAGGTAAAGAAGTTTATAGTAGAATTTGCTAGAGACAAAAATGTGTAAAGCCTATGATTTAAGCCTGGTAACTGACAGAGCAGCACATCTGCAGCAGCTGAAAGATGCCTTTCTAAACAACAATTCACTAAAGGGATGGAGGGGCTGGGAATTGAACTAAATGGATCACTTCAGGAGCAAGTATTTTGGGCCCTTTCATTCACTCTGCCTCTTACCAGTCAAAAAGTAACATTAAGGCTTTTCAAAGAGAAAAACGTGTCTCGAACTTCTTTCTCAAAAGGCCTGAGGGGAAATTTGGAAGGTGTTTTGCAGCTGGTTCAAAAACTAACGGAGGTCATCGGATTCCAGCTGGTAACTGCACAGAGCAGAATACGGACTTTTGTATATGCAAGACTTTCCTCAGTTTCCCTCCCCTGCTTATGTTTACATATATGCATATGTATGATTCAACATGGCAGAGTGCATGGTCTCCTTTAGACAGCAAAGAATCCCACGCAGATAACAGAGCTTTGCTCCTCCAGCCCCAATCTGCCCACGTTCCCTTCATTCCCATGCTTTTGTAGCTCTAGCAGTCCAAGTCCCCTACTACCACACTACTCTCTTTTTAGCCCACAGATTTGGAAGCATCATATTTGATTTTCATTGTTTTCTCTAACCTTAAATCCCAAGTGTAACATAGGCTCAGCTTCCTGGAGAATTTGGAAATACAAGGAACAAAGTAAAAAAATGTAAGTAGTGATAAAAATCTGCTGGCTTTCAGTAGGCAACCTTTATTGCTGTTGTAATCCTACAGCACTGACATCATCAGGGGATTCAAAGGAAGGGGAGGTTTCTGTCTTCCCTGACTCCAAAATTCACTCCCATCTTTGATCAAAAACAAGCCATCCCAAATAAACTTCAAGACCATGTGTTTGCCTGGACTGCTGGATAGGGCTGAAGTAGATACTTTGAATTTTTAGCTACCTAAAGGCTGAAATGGACCCTAAAGTCTTCTTTAGTAAAATTAATAAAATAATAATGTGTGTATTCAAGCCTCATTCTGGTAATCACCATTGTATTTTCCTAAATAGCTGAAAGACTCAATATCACTTAATCACCTGAGGTATCCATTCTCTCCCATTATTAAAAGAAATGGTTCACAAGTCTAAAATGCGGGGAATTATTTGTAATGGAGATTGTCTGAGACCAAGAAACCAGAATCGGAGCTAAGGGAGCTGACCTTGTTTAACCATGCCTGAAATACAATGAAATTTAAATGACAGCAGGCTGAAATTTATTTTTACGTTCATGTATTCTTGGAGTTAATTATTTTTCCAGCATTAACTTCCTATCACATTACTTTTTTTTTGGCTTCAGCTGGACCTGTGTTAAGAAAATATTCTAATTTATAAATATCCTTTCTGATTACAGAGGAATGACATAGTATTTTCATTTTTGACCTTGTGATTTTCATTTTGTTCTAGATTTTTAGGAGACCCAAGTATCTGATAAACATCTTTCAAGCAGCAAACTGTTCATCACTCCAATTCTGTGCTAAAATATCACCGCACTGATGACTTCCCATCCATTTAATTGGCTGTATTTTTCATCTTCAGGATGCTCACTGGGACAAATCCTCCACTGAGACAGCTAGAGCCCTGCCAGCCTGCATCAGCTGAAGATACAATTCTCCCTGAGCAATGCAGCTCAGCACATTTGGGTTTAGTGTTGCCCCAGTGTGAAGGATCATCCAAAGCCAGCAGCACCAGGGGAAGAAATGTTGGGCAGAGAGGGGCCTGGAAGGGGTGGGCTTTGCTTTCTCTTCTTCAAGGCAGGGAAAGACTCCATTTGGATTCAGCACATCACCACATCTTCTAAAACTACTGAAATGCTGCAGGGCTTGCTGGAAGACTTAAAAGACAAAGGCAAAAGCAGAAGCTCAGGTATGCAGTAACCAATAAATTGCCTGATAAAACAGCAGCAAACATGGTTAGCTACAGCAGTTTGTGGGGCCACGGCTAGTGAGAGATGTTAATGACAAATGCAGCAAGAGGGAATGCCTCGGAACGGGCAGAGCCAGGAGAGGAGCCATCAGCAAGCTCAGCGAGAGGGAAAAACACCACTAGCGATGGGCGACGAGTGCATTTAGCAGAAACAGAGGTTGGGACCTCCCTTACCAGCAGCAGAACAATGCCTGCCTGGATTTTGGATAGTCCCAAAAACCCTCTTCTGTGGCGCAGAGCACCCCTCCCACTGGTGGGAATCGTCCGTGGCAGCAGCGGTGGGGAGGACGGGTGGGGAAGGAAGGTCGGGGGCCGGTTTCCACCGTGAGCCTCCCAGCAGCAGGAAAGCCTTGCCCTGGCTGAGGCTTTCCAAGGGCTGCTCACCCTGGTGTGTCCAAGGCTTCCCAAAATGATGTTATTGTCCCCTCCCTCCCCCTGCTTCTGATAAAGATCTCTCCATTAAACCCATCTGCTTAGTTCACTGCTTGGGACCAGAGGCACAAATCCAGGCTCTGAGAGTGCTGCGTGGGGGCCTGAGGCAGGGTCATTGGTGTTTATTTATTTAGAGGAAGGATCTCTCAAAAATTGAACCCCAGCTTGCTTTTCTGCACCAAAAGGACCGCAATGTGACGCGTGCCTGCAAAATAACCACATGGTATTAAGAGAGATTTTAGAAGGAAGAAGCTTTGGCCAGCACTGTTTAGAAAACCGTATTTACAGTTGTAAGACCAAGGCCAGGTCTGGAGAGAGCCAGGGTAAGCAGTCACTCAGCTGCCGGAGGAAATGAGCCCACGTCCCGCTGCCTCCTTTGCCTTTGCCAGAGGGCTGGAGAGCCGGGCTGGCAGCTCTGCTGTTCCTGCCGCCGCCGCCGCTGCCAAGATGGCATTTGGGATGTGTGAGAGAGCAGCCACCATGGGCACGGAGGAGTGGAGAGAGGGAGCGAGCACCTCCTGGCACCCCCGCACCTCCCGTCCCAGCCGGAGGCAGCGGCAGCAGCAGGAAGCCTCGAGCCCCGCAGCTCGCGCTGGGCGCTCAGCCCAGGCGTGCTTGTACTTTTCCCCTTCCTCCTCCTTTGGCAGAGGTGGCCTGTCGTCACGCTTGGCACGGCTGAAAAGTCTTGAACCTGCTTTGCAGTGAACGTGGCTAAAATCTGGCCTAATCCTGCGTGCTCCGGAGGGGTCCGTTCCTGCGCGAGAAGGAGCACCCCAGGCAGAGTCGCAGCCTGCCTCTCTGCTGGGATAAGCTGTTTTATGGACTCAAGAGAAGCTACGCCAACCGACCATCCTGCAGTAACAAATCGAGACAAAATGATTTTGGGCAGCAAAGGCTTGCTTTTCCTAATTCCACTGGTGCACTTGAGTAACTGCACAGATTTCAGCTGAAGGACTCTCGATTTGCTTCACTCTCAACTAAAGCAGAACGAAAAGGAAAAGGCCAGCTTGCCTGCTGGTGGCTGCAGAAATAGCTAGGTTGACATCAGTCTCCTCCAAGCGCATGGTGAGCTCTGAGATTGTGCGATAGGCTAACACGGCATTTCACACTGAATGGCAACATCACCTTTCTTGAAAATGGCTCTGAATTTCCACCTCAATCTGATTTATGGGAATGACTGCCACACAATAAAAACCAGCAGCTTGGTGCCTAGCCAGGGACAGGCCTCAGGACACAAATGCCCAGGTTATTTTATTGGAGACCCTTTGTACTCTTTGAGCAAAAGAAGTCAACAATTAAAGATCCTAAAGTGAACCACTGCATATATGAAGGGTGGAAAGGAGGAGCTCTTGGTTTTGGGGCCCCACCCCTGTAGGAAGAGGCCAGTTTAATTTGGATGGCTTCTACCTCAGCAGCAGCAGAAGCAATCTTCCCTGGGTGCCGTCTGCTTAACCTGGACAGGAGAGCGCTAAATTAAGAACAAAAGGGGAGAACAAAAAGAGGGCACAAACATTCATTTAGCACAAAAATTAATACGTCAAGAACAAAATAAATCAAGACACCCAGGGACATTAAGCGAATAAGTTCCTTAATTGCTTGTACACTAATGCCAGCGGTCTAGGCAATAACAGAAGGAACTGGAAATGATCTTTTATGAGCATATATCCAACTTCAAGACGGCCTTAATGAAACTAGGGGGGAATTCTACTTGATCAGAATGTTAAAACCATTGGTTACAATCCGTTTAGGAAGGGTCAGGTTGTGAAAAGTGGCGTTACAAGTTCTGAATCACTGACAACTCAGCAGTAAAGGATCTGCAATGTCTATGGATCAGTGACTTGAGACAAAAAATGAGAGATGAAGTATAAATTGCAATCTATTACTGACCATGAAATAACACTGGAAAACAAGGAGACTAGCTCTTTAAGCTTTTATCAATACACTGCACTGAGGAAAAACAGTATTACCACAGGAGAAATCACTCTGAGAGACACAGATTGAAAGTTTCTTGCTGTAAACACTATGATGGTCTTAAGAGTTTATAGAAACCTCTCAGGTCAATAAGTCTTTCCTCTTGCATGGGGAAATTCTGTATTAGACATAATTTTGGGAGAAGAAGAGGTATTGATCACAGAACTAGTATGGAATTCATCTTATTTGATTTTATTTTTAAAGTAGCATCTAACCTGCTTGTGTCTTACCTAAACTAGACATCTCAGCTCCTTTTACAATCAATGGATGGAGCTAGGTATCTCCTGGAGATGATCTGTCCCATCCTAAGAGAAGTAGGTAAGCTACAAGGAATTAGTTCTCTCTGGAATGACGAACTCTTTTAGACCAACTATCTGCAGAGCCATCCAACTGGTTGGGCACACCCAGTCTTCAGAAGGCAAAATCTGGAGGAGGTAAATCCCATTCAAAAAGACCCCAGTTGCCTGGGTGTGCCTATTGCTAGTGGGGCTTTGTCAGGATTTGGGTTAAATCCCGCTAAGAGAAAATAGAGTATCTTTAGTGACCATTTTGCCTCTTTCTTTTGGCTGACAGGAAACTTTGGTCCCCTTCTTCACATAAGTGAGGGTGACATGATAGTTATAGTAGCTATAGTAAACAGCATCACCAAGAACTCAAAAGATGTGTAGAATCACACTACTTTTTTTTTTTCAAAACTAATTTTTTAAGAATGCAATATTTTTGTGTTAAGAACACAACTTAAGAATAACAGATTTCTTGTAGCTCTCTGGAAAATTGGGGGGGTGGAGGGGGAGGGTGTGTTCTTATCAGTAAAGACCATTTTGCTGCATTTTTTTTACTTTCTACAAAATCCTAAACCTCTTTTCTGTGGTCTGGTGCTTTACTGTCAAAGTAAGTACTGCATTTTTTTCAGCAATCTCAGATATTAGAACAGTAGTTTAACTGAGAAGTTGCATATCACAGTAACTTTTGGTTCTCTGGTTTTAGCATTTGGCAAAGTCTGTTAACCAGGGAAAGTAACCCTGTGTAGGAGGGGTGCCGCCACTGTCTGGTAGCATATACCTCTCAAAGAGCCTTGGGATCTTCCCTCTCCTTACCGGCGGTATCTCAGAGCAAAATGAGAAGGGGGTAAAGCCTCCTCTATTCCTTGATGCTGTTTAGACACTATTTTGGCCCCTTGTTTCAAGCCAGTCAGCAGCAGGGTAACAGGGAGGCTATGACCCAGGGCTCACGAAAAGCAGGGGAGTGCTAAGGTGAGGTTTATACTATATTTATATGCCATCTCACTGGTCCAGATCAGGTGCTCTCCAGGCTCGGTCCTGAGGGAGCAGCCAGCATTCAGTCACAGCAGACTCTCAAATGGATGCTTAATTTTCCATTCTCTTTCATCTTTACATGTTTAATTATCTGCCATTCCACAAGCCTGCTTTATTTTTGCTTGCTTTAAGAGAAACAGGAAACAAACATAAAAGTATGTACGTAATTGGTATAAAAGGGAAAAAATGGGATTTAGTTCTCATAAACTTCTGTTTGTTTTGAGCAGTGAAATAAGAGAGAACTTTTATAGATGGGGTGACAGATCTGCACATCCGCAAACCTTCACCCCCTCAAAAAAGAATGAAGATTTTATTTTTGTGACAGGGGAAAATTCAAACACGCACCTGGTTCCCCACTTATCTGATGAGCCAAACGAAGGCACAACTTGTCTTTCCATCTGGGCTTTCATCTCGACTTTCATCTGGACATTTCAATTTCCCTTTGAAGTTGAGTCTGTGTCTTTTGATTTGTAGTGTTTGAACAGGAACGCCGCTGTTGTATCAAATGATTTCAGGGAGGGAACAGCACAGCGCTTGGGCTTACCATCAGTTCAATAATAGCAACATCACTCACGTATAACTTTGTTTCGCTGGCTGATATTAAGAAAAATGGTTGCTTGCAGAATGATGCACAGGTCTGTCAAATATACACACACATGCCCTTTGGACTGAAAATGATTTTGTTTTATAGCACCAATTCGATGATACAAAGTTCATAAATTTGTATTAGGAATGTGATTGCATCATTCCGATCCTGTGGTGTGAAATCACAAGAGGAAAGAACCCAATTACTGCAAAAAACCGTGGAAGTTTTGCGTAAAAATCAATGGCAGGATATGACCCATAGTTTGAAAACTTTAAGCATGTAAAAAGGACTTAAATCTTTATGATGAAGATTATGGTCCTGGCCTCTAAAATAATAGCAAGTATTAACTGCACCATCTCAACAGTTTTACGAGACAATAATCTGGTTCTGAAGTGGATAAACTACGAGGTCAAAGACTGGGCAGTTTATCTCAATGAGAGACCTGGAATATTGCCCACTAAAACAGAAGGATAGGTAGTAGTATCAGCTGGCTGCAATAAGTAATATATATTAAACTAAAATTTTAAGTAATTCAGCAGGAGCAGCCATAGGAAAACTAGCTATAATCATTAGAGTAGCCAGAAGGACAGGTTTCAGGTTTTGGACTCAAAGCTGGAAGAACATTAAATTTGTAAATATCTGGTAGGCAAGAGGACTCACCGGAGAGCTGATTTATTTGCATCTGCTATAATGCCCCAAGTTTGTCTTAGCCTACAGAAAATATTGGGGGGTGGCAGTGATGGATATACTCCATGTAAATACAGGATTAGGGGCCATGAAAGGAAACAAGTAAATGATACCTATGTGACTAATTTTCTTTGTCATGCTGTACACAACACACTGCTTTTTTTTCCCCCTCTGGGTAACACCCCCCTTGTGTCCTGAAGCAAGCAGGATTCAATCACTGGAATGATTTCAACAGAACTCCCAAGGAAAGGGAAACCTTAAAAATGAGTTTGAGGTAGCAAGTGGTTATGCTCTGCGTGATAAGTCTCTTACAATATTTCTCTTTTGAGGCTTGAAAATAGAGCAGGTATTAAAAAAAAAAAATTACTATAGAAGCGGTGGAACAAAACTTCTTGAATGTGAACTTCATAAGACTTTTTACTTGCTGCCAGGTTCTGGTTCTGCCTTTGTGTTTATTTGTCTGCAGACATGTTCTTTACATAAGGACTGTAGTAAAAATAAGTTTAATGAAAAGGAGCAGTAAAATTCCTAAGAATGCTAGATGTGCAGCAATAATCAGATACAACAAAACCACAAAACCTTCTGAAGGTGTGAGAAGGGCCATGATTTCTCTTTCCAGTATGTTGAAATAAACCAGCCCTATTTTAGTACAGGATAAGAATAACATCTAAAATGGATTAATGTTGCTCTTCAACTTAAAGACAATGATGAGGCGTTGAAACCAAAGGGGGCAGGACCTGGTTCTACCCATGCTACACTACTCATGCTGAAGAGTCGGGTTTTGGCTCCGTTTAATGGGAGAAAAGACATTTTCACCATGTCCTTTGCTGATGTCAGTAAACTTGCATCAGAGTAATGAATAGCAAAGGATCAAGATCCCACCCTCCATCTCCAGCACACTCTGGAAATGCTACCACCCTGTCAAGGGTTCTGGGCACAGTCCTGCAGAACTCACATTTCCTTCCCCTGCAAAGATCCAAAATTAAATGTGCTCTTTTATTGCTTGTTACACAAAGTTGTGCACTGAGAAGTGTTTTGAGCAAGCTTGCCTTTCTCTCTGAGCAGGGAAGCACTGCCACATTCTAGTGGTCGCTGCTCACGCGCGGGACAGGCAGGTACACACGGCAGTGCCTCTTCTCAGCTGCGCTGCAGAGCCCCGAAGGCAAACTGGGATGCTGGTTCCCAGTATTAATAGCATCATTCGTGTGCAAATAGGAGAAACGAAGTGTGGAGCAGCAGTACAGCTCTCTTTTACCATGTCTACTAATTAGGTCCAGTGGTGGATTAAATGCTTATAATTAAAAAATAAAAAATAATTAAAAAAAAAAGAGACCTTGCTGCTTTCTGTGACAGTTCATTCCAGGTAACGTATTACCAGGAGCACCTGCTGGCATAGGCATTCCTTGGCATGAACAAGGATAATTAAGCCTGATATCAGCCTACCTCGTTATGAGTTTGTTAGGGTATTTATTATTTTCTCCATTAACGTTGGTGGGAGTCCCATCTGCACATGGAGAGGAGAACAGACTGTGGCTTGAGTCTACTGCTTGGCAAGTGTCCAGTTAAGTTAAACTTCAGAATTTGTCTTCAGACTGATATGCGACAACATGTTCGATAATGACCAGTTTCAGCTTCAGAGTGAAACTGAAGTTGTACAGCTGCATTCCCGGCATCCAAAGAGCAGCTCACATGTGCAAAATATATTAGCTGCAATAATAGGAGTTACTTACATTAAAGCATCCTGAGAGCCTTATAGGAAACCCTTCCTCTAATGTTAGCAAGATGATTTATATATGTATCTGCAATGTGTCCCTAAGTTCTCTTTTCAGGAATCAAAGTGTACTAAAGTTTCACATTCCCAAGCTCCTTTTATTTCAACATGAAAGTGATTAAAGATGTTTATCTGAGCTAGAGAACCTTAAGACGGTACCGCTTTCATTGTAGGAACAATTAAATCGATCCCAGGGGGACCTCAGCCACACAAGAGAGGTATTTGAGAACTCTCCATTAAGCCACTTGCCATTTTCTTAACAAGAGCCCCCAATACATAAACAAATAGCATAAGTGTGACAGGAAATACAACTGAAGGAACAAGGACATTTGCTAAAGGAACTGCTTTCCTGATTTTAATGACTGTGCAGGACTTTATAAGGATGATTTCCCTCCCCCCCCTGCTTCTCATGATAAAGAGCAGCTATTCGGCTTCTTTGGTTTAATATGAAACATGATTTGGTGTAAATTAAAGACACTGGCTTTGCACACAGAAAAAAAAAAACGGTTTTGCAGTTAAATTCTTTGTTGTGCTTATTATATTTCAGGAACAGAATTCATTAATTTTGGCCATAATAGTCGAAAGGCCAAATCTTACTCACTGACCAAGCTTTTTGAAGGAAAGCCATAGCTCCACTTCACAGAAGGAATCAAAGCTTTCTGTGCTGGATTTACAAACAAAAGTTGTATTAACAAAAAAAAAAAAAAGATTGGGATTACAAGTGCTAAACCTAATTTTAGAAATCTGCATGCCCAAGACCCCTCTCCATGGCACAACAGCTATCTCACAGCATGCCACTCCAGGCTCCGACAGCCAGATGTATGATTGCCTGCTGCTGTTTTCTTCTCTCGTTTCCAGGGTTTATGGAGGGACACAGGGGAGAGGCCAAGCACAAAGCTGAAACCCACGTACTGCACTAAAATGGACAGTAGAAAGAGCCTCGCAATGAGCTGGCAAGCAAAAAACTGGCAGAGGATGTATTGCTGAGAGAGAGCAGCAGCCCTGGGACCGCTGCAGCCCAAAGGCTCGATTTGTAATCACTCCACTGCCTGAGTGTCAAAACCATTTGGCCCTCCAGGGTTTATAGAGTGATAAACAACTCTGTTTTGTCATTTCATGCCAAATTCATTGTATTTCTACAGTGGAGGCTATAACTAATATGTAGTTAAAGGAGATGGAGAGACTCTGGTCTCTTGAGTTGGCAGCAGGAGTGATTTGGAGAGCAGCTAGCTCAGCTGGGTGGGAGGGTGAACTGTGACCTCTCCAGCTGCAAAGGGAACAGGGCTAATGGGCTCTCTGGGAAGCCTCTGGAAATTAGAGCTGCAGAGAGGGTGAAACTTAGGTGGAAAGGAATATCAAGGTTCTCTCTTCATCACACAGCCATCAGCAGGAACCTGAAAAACAAGAACTTGAAGGTAAAGAAATGCTTGGACAAGATGGGCTTACCTGAAAGCTGGTACAAGGGGAGCAATAAAGTGAAAGTCACTGAACCAGGCTGAAAGTCAAGGCTCTGCTTGCAAAGGCTACCTGAATTGGAGATGAGACAAACAGCAGGCAGTTGTACTGTCTGCAGTGGTCACTACAGGCCAGCCCAGCTGATGAGAGGTTTCCAGGGCTCAGCTTCTTGAAGGTGCATCAGTCTCTGCTGGTCTAACACGGTCACTGAAGCTGATGTTCAATTTATGGGATGTTACCAAATTTCCAGAGCAGGATGGGTGCCTAATGCCTGTTGAGTTCAAATCATATCCACTTCCAGGGGAATTAAATGCCTGTCTTACACTGGTGTTCATGTAAATCCCACCAGTGACCTGTCTGCATAATGGAAAAGAGATTTTACTAGTCCATCCTCCCTTGATAGACCTCCAGCTCAGTTACTGCTATTGACCTCTGGGAAGCTGGCCCCATGCTACCCTCTCATTTCATGGACACCACTGAATAATGAAAATAGGAGGAAGTGTGCCTGACCTCTAGGTCCCAGCCATTGCTGCCCACTGGTTTTTAGTAAGGTCTTGCCAGGCTAATAAGCCTGGTAGTTTCTATTTTTGTGAGTAGGAACATTTTTCCTTCATCAGGTTTCTCCAAAGCTTTTACAGCTGTAGTTTGTTTCCTACCTCTAATCTCTCTGTGGTGTCTGTAATGTTACGTTTAGAAAATAACAACACAGGATTCACCTGTTATTGCATTGGTCTTAATTATTTTGCATGGAAGAAGTTGAATGCTTCTCAGCATAGGATAAGAAATTTTGCTGCTGCTTAGTGTAGCATGATACTAGTACTTACTGATTTGGGGGCAAGGAGTAATCCCTATATTCATTGGACATTCATTTAGACTCTTCTATAAAGCATAACAACAAACTGGTCAGTAGGCTAAACTCCAAAGAGGCCACAGGCTTTGAACAAGTATAATTCACTTGCATTTCAGGGGCTCTAAGATTTGCCCCAGTGTGACTAGCAGCAAATGAAATCAGCTCCCCATCCAACCCGCTCACTATGTCGGTAATAAAGACAAATACATTTGATCAGATTCCCAGCTGGATCAATAGCAATTTGAGTAGCTGGGAGATCTCACCCACCTTGTTACTGTGAGCCCAATTTCCATGGGGATTGCAGTCCAGCTTCCCTCAAGCATGTAGTTTCGTGTGCCCAAAAATCTGCTTCTTCATGTGTGCAGATGGCAAAATCGCATTCTTGAAAATTAATCACTGAAAAGTTATTTGGATTATTTAAATCAGGTTTTCACAAAGACTAAGCAGATACAATTCCCTACAAATCAGTATTGTTGCAGCCATTTGAGCCACTTAAAGTGAAATTGCTACTGACCTGTGAGTAAAGGCTATATCTGTACCAGTACGTTAGCTTGGCATGAAAATTCAGGCTGGGGCCCAAACTCCCTGATTATCCACACTGTCTGTGGGCTGGCAAATACCCTTGCTTTAGCCACAAGTGGATAAATTGGCTTCCCAGGCAGGATCAGACCATCACTGGGGAAAATGGGTTCGCCTTTGAGCTCTGCCTTTACAGGCGGAATGACCACAATTGCCTCGATTGCAAATTTGAGCACAACTTCCCCCCAAAATGTAAACATGAACTCAGGGTCCAAAATTATGCTTACCAACAGCTCTATGTTCCTAGTCTCCTGTACATACCAGAAACCTTTCCAATTAGCTTTAGTATCAGTCACGGGTAAAATAAAAGAGAAGCAAACACCACTGATCCAAACCCCTGTCAGACAGATGATAGCAATCACAGGAAGTGTAGGGGGGTTTGATTCTTTATTTAAATTTTCACTGACTAGTTTGTTGGTTTGGATGGAGGAAAGGGAGAAAGAGGGGCTGTGTCTCAAGTGTCATAAAAAACCATTATAATTGCAGTATCATTTTTTATCTGGAAAAGAAGGAATCTTAGGAAAAAGTATAGAACAAGCTAAAATCTGGTACAGATCCACCAATTCCCTAAACCAGAATTTCAGAAAAGTTCAAGGACTTTACATTTTTGTGATTCAGCAAGTAAAACAGGTCAAGAAACACCCAGGAATTCAAGGTACTTGTCAGATGTGTGCTACTCCTCTCCTGTATCAGCTATACCTCCTTTGGATTTGGCTGGCATGATATAAAATGCATACATGAATTTTAAAAATCCCATAAAATATCTGTAATCAGCTTGGCATAAGGAATACGATTTAACATGTGTGTGTCTAGCAGATAACAGAATGGGCCCCAATCCTGACTGGACCCTCTGTCCTACTAGGATGCAAATAAGTATTAACAATCAATAGTCATTTCAGCATCCTTCTGCCAGACAGCCTTGCCCCCAGAAAATATCTCCAAGCCGTATCTCTTGGCTTTGACTAGGTTCTTCCAGCTTTTAGTCTGACTTTGAAGCTAGAGGCTCTATGTTTTCTAAACTTTGTAGATGCACAAATGTCCCTGCTGCGGGGCTGTGTATCCAGGTTAAGTTGATGTTTCATGAGAGCATGTTGGCAATAGAAACACTGGGTGAAAATCTGTTTTCCATTTTGATCCAGGAGCTCAGACATAATCACAGCAGTGTTCTCTTTTGAACATACGAATAATGAACCCTAAACATTATCACAATTGACGTTCCTCTTTCCAAGTGCTCTCTCTCTTGGCCAAAAAGAAATTCTCCCAAGAGAGCTCTTGTAAATTTAAGATTTCCTTTCTCATCTTGGCAGATGCCAGTTATAAGTAGGTAGAGTCACAGTCTTAAAAAGAAAACCTATCTTGCCCTTCAAACATCGACAGCTCAACATCCAGAAATGCTGTACGATTAAACAAGTGATCTGTGAAGGGACCCTGAAGCCTGGAGCATATGTAAGGCATTGTTCACATCTATTTGCCTCTGCCCTGGGGCTTACACAGTTCTCAGCTTTGGTACCAGCAAGTATGAGACACCTCTTGCCCTCACTTGAAAGAAGTAAAACAAAATTCTTTGGTCTAGGAGCTGAAGAAGCAGAGATGAGAGGATTAACGCAAACACAACTCTGCTTTATGAAGAAGAAATGGAAGCCTCTGAGGACCACTTCAGGTTGCTTCCACAACAGGCTCAGACCATCCATACAAGCTGAGATGCCTTGAAGGCTCATTTCTTCTCAGCATCCGTATCATGCTCACATGAAGGGAAACGCCACTTTACATGTGACCACTTGCGCAGTCTGCATGGCTGTTCCAGCATGCTGAGCCTGCCCTCGAGTCTGCTCCTTGCCAGGCTACAGAAGGCAAATGTCCTCGCCAAGCAAAGTTGCCCAAATTATTCTTCTCGGTGCATCACAGGATTAGACCGTCAAAGAGATGCGGGGGTGGCAGAAGGTCAGCTATGCAGCATTCGCCACGCCGCCTGTATGCTGCTATTTCACACTGGCTCTGTATGATAATATTAGTATAAGACTATAAGAATAATATTTATTATCTTATTTTTCTAAAATATCAACAAAATGTCAACATTACAGTAAGTTTTCAAGAAATATCTTTATTAAATTCTCAATCAGTTCACTGGAGAAGGAGACCAAGGGATTTCTGCTGTCATCTACAGGTCACAATACAAATAGAAAATATGTGTGTTTTCTCCAGATGCTTTTGGTGCCTGTGTTTCTTTGCATCCCAAAGCAATTGCTTTGTTTTCCAGCTGGGTATTTTGAAGACTGTCATCATTTGTTAATCTAAAAAGCTAGAATAACCTGCCCCTGTCACCATCACTGTCACTGGCGTTTTGATATGTCAATATTGTATGCCGCAGATGATCGTCCTTAAGAGACAGTTGTAGTTTTACTGTGTACTGAATGCAAGCTACTCCAAGGACATCTTTACGAAATGGTGCTTAACTGAAATTGGTCCCAAGTGATGCTCCATCTAGAACAAAGCCACCTTTAAACACTTTCTTTGAAACTTTCTCAGAGTCCAGCTTTTCCCAAGCTTCCTATTAAAATCTTTACCTGAAAGGGATGAATTGCTTAGCCCATGTTCTGGCTGCTATAGTATACAGATCAGTGTTTACATCTCTACTTGCACGGAGTCTAATTTATAATTTAACACTGTTGAGACCAGTCTGACAATGTAAACATGGTATATTGATGACCTGCAAAAAAGAGAAGCTGTCTTCTATGCCAAGTGCCTGTGGCTCTGTTTATGTTGGAAATGCATTATTAAAGAATGTGTGTGGTCAAGCTATAACCTTTCTAGTACTGAGGTATCCATTTTACTCTGGGTCGTTTCTTTGTTTCTCCTCACAGAGTCTCCTAATCCAACAACTGATCAAGTTTCAGCCTTTCACTTCAACTCCCCCAATTAAGATAGCATGATACACGGTGTGACAGCTTTTTCGGGCTCTCTGAAGCATGTGTGGTGTGCCTTGTACTTGACAACTGAATTAGACTAATTCTGGGATCAAATATACTATCCAGGTAGTGCTGAACAATTTATTACCAAAGCAGCAATTTATTGTCATTCCAGCCCCTGTAAAACAAAAAGTCTGGATCAGTTATTCTTCATTAAAATCGACATGACAACTGCCAGAGGACATAATGTCAGTCGGACTTGGACTTCTAGCTAGAAATAGCGATCGGCGGAAATGAGGAGGCCATCTCAGTCCTGGCCAGATCACCTACTTCTCTGTACTTGGTCCTGGGTCACCTGTTTTTCTCAGCAGGTGTGGCAATCGGTGGGCTCAGGAAGCTGTGGTGTTGTGTATGAAAGTGCTCACTCACATCGCCTGCGTGAAAGCTGTAGCATTCTTTGGCCACTAATTATACGTAAGGGAACTCCTAAATAAGCTCCTTCCTTTTATCATCCTCAGAAGACATATTTATGGTGTGATGACCCATCACAGATGCTTAGGGAAAAGGAGATGCTATTGTACTAGCACTGAAAACTGGGCTCTGAATGGGAGGAACAGCAACCTAAAAGCCTTTGGCAGCATTATGCCATAACTAGGCTGGTGAAGAAAAATTATTCATCCTGCCATGGAAATCTCATGCAATGAACCAGCCTGCAAAACAAGCAGAACACGCTTTGCTTCCTGAAACTGCAGAGAACATCCCATTTGACCTTTTTGTCCAAGCTGAGGTTTCTGCAATGCCAGTGTGTTGGTGAAAACATGAGGAAGTGTTATCCTGCAAGTATTCCTAAGAGAGCCTGCCAGATGTTTCACCATCAGCTGAAACAGCTTCTCTTTGTTTTTCTGAAGAGAGACTCGCCAGCTGACTGAAAGGAAAGAGGAAGGGGAAGAGGGAACTGGTGTCCTTCCCTGCGGCTGCTGGGGTTGCCTTGTTTCTCATTAGAAACAGCAACATGTCACTATGCTTCAGGAGGTTGACAACTGTCTACAGTACCAATGGTGCATGATGATCACTCCTGCCCTACATCCAACATTATATAATTCAGTATTTCGATGCACATATTTTATAGCATAAAGGGATTTTTTTTTAAAAGGAAGCCCAAGGTATAGCAAGGGACGTGGTGTGAGGAGCACCCAGCCACATACAAGCAGAGCCATCTGGTTTGTTTGCCCACCTCCAGTGTTGCACGTGCTCCGTTTTGATCAGTTGTGCAACAAAGAGGCTTCAGTTAACAGCTCTGAGCCACAGAAATTAAACATATTTCTACACTTCTTTATTTTTTAAGAAATGTCTACACCTCAGCAAATTTATCTGCTGAAATAAATAAGATTACAAGGAGAAGAATGATCACTGTCAGTTTTGCAATGGTGTTTGCAAGCAATAATCAAAATGTAGGCGATTAATGCAAAAGTACATTTTCTGTGTGTGTGTGTGCAAGCAGTGAACATATTTAATTCGTCTGACAGAAAGATAACAAAGCAACAGTGAACTAACCTTACTAGCACATATCCAGGTTTCCAGGCATCTAAATTTGTAGCAACCCATTCAGCAGTAAGGGTATCTTTTTGGCGAGGTTGCAATATAACTGCATCCTGGTTTTGTTGTTGTTTACTCTGTGTGACATCTATTGACTCAAATGAGCCATTTTTTATTCCTTTGTAGACACGAGAGTGAATTTAGCACAGTATGTTATCACAGAGCTCCTCACAGACAGTGCTGACAAATAGCTATGTGGACAACCCATTCAGGCTGTAGTACTATCCATCAGCAATGACAGTAGCTGGCAAACCAGTGCTGTTTATATCAATTTGTTATTTTCTAGGAAGTTACCCAGCTTCATTATTATTGGGGGAGATAAAACTAAGATGAGAGGCCAAGACCCTCATTTGGTTCTTAATGCACTCCCATTGCTTTGATGTATTACAGAGAGCAAAATTGACCGATGTGGTAGCTCATTACATAGGGAAAAACATACACTAAAATAACATATTTTCTTTACCATCAGTTCAGTGACAACTAACAGTGGTCTAGGAAGGATCCAGGGCCAGTTATTTAAAATATAGCCCCCCTACTTGGTCCTGCAAAAACCCCTGGGTTTTGTGATATGCCCTAGTCTTTAGGTGCAGAAAATTCTCTAAGATACAGTGTCTTAAATAACAAGTATATTATTATAATACCCCTTGTGAGCCAAAGTGTTTCACTGATTTTAGCACAGCGTTGCACAGCACCACTATCACACCACTTCTGCAGGACATTCTTCCTGGCTCACTGTGATACCTGAGCAACAAATCCTTCCTCTCTCTTGCACAGTAGGTGGAAACCGCAATTGCTTCACCAGACATGGGGAATGTGAGTCACAGAGAAGCTAAGTGACTTTCCTGGGGACCCATGAGACCAAAAGAAGTATCTGGAAAACCCAAGATTGAAAGATTGAATCCAGATTCTGACCTGAGTTACACTCTGGCTTGAGGGGGATTGTAACTCAGGTCATAGTTTGTTTGTCATTAGTATGTCTTATCACTCACATGGTAATATCTAGGCAAAAGAGGCTACCATTCTGTGACAGGAGCTGGAGCTGGAGCTCAGGCAAACGGGGATATGCAGCTGGGTAGGAAGCAGAGATGGTTGGGGTGTCTGGGGGATGTTCAGAGGACTGCAGTCGCTCATGGCGGCTATAGCAGTAGTGCACAGAGATCCATTCATGGGCTCTTTGCACTGTACATAAAATAGCAGTTATATTGCATTAAAAAAGGCCCCAGGCAATTAAAACTAAGGTTAAAAGCAGTCTAAATCCGTATTAGCTCATTGCAGATTTAGCCCTCAAAACTGATGTTGTGTCATCATGTACACATGTTGTTAGACTACTGGTATTACTCTCTCTTCCAGCCGTGATGGGTGACAGATAAATAAGCAAACATGGTATTTGATTCTCTAGGAGTTTCCTAGTATATGTGTGGAATCATCTTTGGCCTACAACCCCTCATAAGTGAAAGGCTCCTCTCGCTCATTTGATTCCTGTGTTGGAATATTGGACTTGGAGTCCTTGAGGGTGGGATTTATCTACCTTTAGACTTGAAGAGAACTGGGACAACATTTAGAAACATAGGCTATGATTCCTCTGTCCTGCTTTAGATGTCTGCCATAGGATGCATTTAGTCTGATGAATCCCAACCCAGCTCATTTTATCTGTATTCAATCCTGGACCATTACCTGTCTCACCATTTGGGAGCCAGACCCAGGATTTGACTTCACCGATGCTATAAATAAAGTCATATCGTCACTAACGAGCAGAAAAACACAGAGCTTTGAGTTTGTCTCTGATCCCAAAGTCACCCTCCCTGGCAGAGTGGAGTCCTAAACTTCTTGATTCACTACTGTCTCAAAGAGGGAGACCTGGCTGTTAAATCACACACATCGCTCCCTCATGGCATGGATGTTTCTCGAACCCTTACGTTCATGCTGGGACTTGCTCTGTACCTGCTTATTTGTAGGAGATGAGAAGCTCAGAGTACAAGGTTAGATAGCAGCTAACGGGCACAGTTGCTGCTTCTTCTCTCAGCTGTAATTAGGCAGCTCTCCTAATGTGAGGCCAGAACCATCCTTTGAGCTGTAAAATATTTGTCTTTCATTATCTGTCACCCTCTGACTTTTAGTTAAAGAGATGCTCCTTTTCCTGGAACATGCACATAGTTAAGATCAATATCATAATCCTGTCTGACAGCTACTCGAAAGCTCCTTTGTGTTGATTAGGTTTTGGCAGCTGAACAGAGCTGCCACTGCATTTTCTTTTAATACTGACTAAACGATAGGCTTGACAAGAAGTAAAAAAAAGAAAATAAAATTCTCTTAAAAACAAAAACCAATTAGCCCTTTTGTTACTCCGCTGAAGTGGAACAGATACTTCAGCTGCTGGTGGTGGTACAAGCAGAAACCTGCTCCTAGTCCCCTGCCACCCTCCAAGGACAGATGGATGAATGGTAGCGGCTGGCTTAAAGATGTCTTCATCTGTTCTGTTAGGAAGGAAAGCAGGGGTTTGGCACCAGCTTTTAAAGAAAATAGAAGGTGCTAAATTCACTAAACTTTATTGGTTTGAATGTATAATAATGATAGTTTAATGGCAGGAAAGAGGCAGATAATTAGAAGTGAGTAGCTCTGATTGCCCTTGTACACCACCCCAGATAGCTTCTCAACACTCCTGAATCCTTGTTTGCTTTGTCTGAAGCTGAAATCCCACAAGGTCTGGATGTTACCAGCTGTCTCGCTAACTAACTGCCAGCACTTTCCCTGAATGCAAGCTATCAGCTTCCACAACATCAGCATCCTCCCTTGAGCTCTTCCTCGCTGTCTCTCCCTGTGTGATTGCTTTTATCTATTGCTTGCAGGAGCTTCTTCTAATCATATTGCTTCTTGCCTCCGAGGGTCAAACACAAGACCATTGCTACCTACACAAATGGGGAAAACTGTCACCTTCACTAGACTGATAAGCATTTGGCAGGCAGGACACTGTGAAGTAGAAGAGCAAACAGCCAGCAATCTGCAAACACCATAAATATGTTACAATCTCAGCAGGAAGATGGGCACTATATGTACCAAGAGGCCTTTGTTTAATGAGCTGTCAGAAAGCAGGCATGAAATTATGTTTGAAAACATGTGCAAGCTGCAGAGACAGAGCCGGGGCACTAAAAAACCTCTTTGCCTTTTCTGTGGATGTTTGGAATGTCTTATCAGTTTGAGAACTGTCATGCGATGAGAGCTATCATTAGCAAGGTAATAGCGTTTGAAAGCTACTGATTTTTCTCTCTCAGCTCCATTTTGTGACCTAAATGAGTGAGAGAAAAACTTAATGTTTCTGGTCCGCAGAATTTTTTGTCCTGAAAACATAGCCAGAAACCCCAAAGTGAGCATACCGGTAGGAGATAAATCAAAATCACTGTAAATCGTAAAGGACTAACCGTGGAAGTCAAGAATATTGTTGTTAATCTTGTGGAGATTGTGTTCATATTACCCTAATGCAACTTCCACCACTCATTTATTTCAATCACCCCCACAGAAAGCATCACAGTGCAGGTGACTGCTACATGTGACAGCTGCACGAGGGCTACCAGCGGTCAGGGCAACAGTCTGCAATTCACTGGTAGTCAATAGCGGTAAAACTCTGTGAAAAATATGATCACTGTAGTATATTAACAGTGTTAGGGTCACTTTGGATAGGCGTAATAGGGTGTGCAACAAAACAGAGCTTCCACTGCTGCTAAATCATGCAGAACAAGTTGCTGAAGATTTAAAACAAATCCTGAAATATCCTTCGGGGTCACAAAGCTCCTTCTTGCTGAGATAAATTGAATGGTTTTCTCCATGCCCAAGCATCTGTGTTTTCTTTGCTTTTAAGAAAACTTTTTGCTTACTCTTTGGCTGCTTGAGCATTTGTGGTCCACCCCAGAGCTGAAAGGAGACTGTGAACACTGAACTGAATCAATGTCAGTCAGGAAGGTATTAATTCCGAAAAAAAGTCTCCTTTTTCTTTCCTTTCTTTTCTCATTAAGGATGTGGATCAAAATCCAAAGTTTCTTGGTCAGATCAACTGGAGCCCAGATCTAATCTGTCCCTGTTCTTCCGAAACCCCGAACAAACTGATTTGGGGGGGGGGGGCGGGACGGGACAAAACAACAAAAAGAGCAGCACCCTTACAGGGATCCTATCAGCTTTTGTCTCATGAATGAGTCAGATCACCAGCAGTGTAGTTTCACTGATGTTAAAAAAATATATGAAAGAGAAGAAAAGGAAGGCTTGAAAAGCTGTATTTTTAGGAGTTTTGTAATGGAAAATGTGATGTGCAAGTAAAGAGACTATTTTGCAGAAGGGATTTACTCTCTTTGGATTTTGCCTTTTCTTTAATTAAAACTGAAAAAAATTCAGATGTTGGTCAACAGGCAAAGAAAGAAATGTTTCTGCCATGAAATGCCTCTCTCAGTGTCATAATGTTCGTAGTTTGGTGAGCTACTTGTATGTGGGCTGCATTTATCTACTTATCCATGTGTCCCATGATCTGCCCGCCCCTTCTCCCTGAGCCTCCCCATTGCACCATGGAAGATGTAGCCTAGCAGGGAACCATTCTTAAAGGATAATACAGATGTAACCCCCCTGCACTTCACCTATCCAACACTGAGTGTTTCCAGATAGGAGGATAAAAACCATAAATCTTTGGGTTTGGATTTTTCCCGTAACAGTCAAATATTTCTGTGGGGAAATGTTTAATGTTTTCCAAGCAGCTTTTTCAATGTTAATGCTTTGCCAGTGTAAAGCAGATGAGGACAAAAACCCAACAGATAAATCTTCTTCCCTCTGCTTTCTATTTGGTGATCTGAAATAGGTCAAGCTCTACAAACATGTTTCATTTTACCCCTGCTAATATGCTTCAGTGCATAAGCCTACTAAAGCAGTGTTTGCTTGTACTAAGAACATAAAAGCATGCATACTATAGAAACAAAAAATATCCTGTTAATTCATACAAGAAACTATTTTGTCTGACTTTGAACAGATCATATACTACACACAGGAAATCCTTTGGTACTGTGGCCTTCTCAATGATGTAAGCTTTCATAAAAGACCACACCATTTCTTTCCTTCTCCTGAGAGGTTGTCTGGCTTCTGAAGAGAGTACTCACTCTTTGAATCAGAGTTAGTCCTGAACAGCAAGGAGGTGGGCTAACAACTCTTAGGACCAAAGGGAAACTGAAGACCTTTCCATTGTGCAATTTTTGAAATTGAAGCATCTTATATTGGTTCATAAGGTGTTCTTTTTCCACTTTATTTTCTCTTCTCCATGCCATTTTTGCTACTGTCTTCAGTATAATAATTAACACATAGTATTTTGCTGAATTTTGCGGGTTTTTTTCTGCCTTTCAAAACTCATTTTGCAGGGTATTAAAAGGAAAAATAAAACTGTGATCTGCCATAGGTACAGAGAAGGATATTTAAATACTCTTAATTTTTGAAAATGCCTAACACCATAAAAAAGCTTCACAAAATACTGAATTAAGAATCCTCGGGCAAGCCCACCAGCACCTCCAAGGTAACTACCTCTCCACGAAAAATGGAAGGGGAAATGCTAGAGATTGATGGGAAAGAAAGAGGGGCAAGCAGAAAAAGAAAAGAGAATTGTCATTCACAAAGCAGTTTGTTCCCCCTGTGATGCTGTGGCAGACAGGAACAGGATTTAAAGCCAGGAACAAGAGGTAAATACTGAACTTAAGTGTTCAATCCTAAGCAAGATAAGAAGTGCTTATAGCTGGAATTAGAGAAAAGATGTTGCAAGACTGGAACATTAACAAGAAACAACCTAAAAGAGCTAACACAAAGTATGGAGACAAATACCTCCGTGAGAGGCTTGAGGAGCTCAGCCTGTGTTGTCTCTCCAAAACAAGACTGAGGGTGATTTGGTTATCTCCAATAGGGACTAAATGCCTGGTACAAAATAAAAGCCTTTTGATATAGGGAAAGAAAGTGTAATGGGAAACTGTAGCTAGAAACAGAAGACAGAGAGATTCAGAGGAAAAATGCGAGGACTTGTTGAGGGCCTCGATGCTGAGGCAGCAGTTCTGAGTGACATCCATGCTCCCCATTTGTCTCCTCAGTGATGGTCATAGCCTCCAAATAACAGAGAATAACTACCAATGAACTCCTCAGAAATCTGCCCACTTACCATCAATCTTGTGCAGAGAGTTTTTCAACAAGCTGAACCTCAGCTGATGGATCATACATCCTGACTACTTGGAGATTACCCATTGTGGGCAAGTGAAAAAGGAGATGCATGTTACTAGCATTTTTAAAATCACATGCACCTACAGTTATTCCACGTTCCTTATCACACAGCAGGCCAGTGACACCATGTTTCCTTCTTCGTGGTCTCTACCTAGCTTTCATAATCCAGAGGACAGCAAGAGGGGACTAATTAGGACCCTTATGATTTCTTTGAGTAAAAGAGGTAGGCAAAACCAAGCAAATTCCCATAGACTTGTTTGAGTTTCTTCATTCAGGAAAAAGGAAACAGCTGCCCAGAGTGATCCCACCTACCCCACGGGCTGGCCAAGGTGGTGTCACCAGCTGGAGACTGTCCAAGCTTGTTGAAGTTGTAGCACTATGGGACGGATGCACTTCCCCTTCACCCCACACCAGGGGACCACTCCAAGCAGGTGCCGTGTTTCAGCCGGGCAGGACCGGGAGCAAGAAGGTTAGCCGTGAACAAAAGAGAGGAAAAAAGAGGAAACAATCAGGAATTTTAGGGACCGTACATCACATGGCATGGCAAATATTAACAATTGCATTTAGGCCTAATTGAGGTGCTGTAAGATGGTCCGTAACCTCACCTGAATGGTATCAAGAATAGTGAACTGGGACCTGTTGAGTCACTAACTTCTCCTGCCAGAGAAGGGAAGGCACAGCAAAGGGGCTTCAGTCTGTGGAAAACCACATGTTCCCGTGAAGGCACAGAGCTCTACTCTAAGGCTCGAAATCCCACTTAAGCCCATTTGCTTAGACAGTGGAAAGGTAGGCGCCTTTGAAGGCCTCTGAAGAGCAATTCAAGAGCCTGAAAAAAGTGCTGAGCAGGGAGCCAAGGGCGCAGGGACTTCAGCCAAGGGAGCTTCCCAGCCTCGCTTGGTGTGAGGTATTGACCACCTCGGCCAGGAGCGGGGCCAGGCTCCCTCTCCTGCCACTCTCAGCAAGGCAGGGCAGGGCTCAGCAGAGCAGGTAGTGCGGTAGGAAAGGCCACCGGGAGCCTCAGCCGGCAGGGACCACGCATTTTCCCCATCCTGCTTTGACAGAATTGGCCAGGGATGGAGGCATCTTTCATTTCCCAGTTCTGTTTTTGCTGCAGAAGACACAGCTTCTTTCTATTTTTCTAGACTGGCTGATCCCAGCGTGCTCCAAATCCATAAAGGAAAATAGGAAATGATTTTCTTAGTCCCTGAACTGACCCGTGGGTCTGACGATCCTGCTAGGCTCGGCAGTTTCTCTGCTGGCTTGAGGAGTGCATGTTTATGCACCTGGGATCATGCAGCTTGAATTATTCTTTTAAACATTTTCATAGAGAGTGGCAGTGTAACAGAAATCACTAAACAAAATGTACATTGTGTGTGACAGTTAGCAATGGGCCGGTTCGCAGATTGTTAAGGGCTATTGAAAGTCACGCTTATGTTTTTCTTCTTTAACATTTTTCAAGGACAATTTGATTGCATTTCCCAGAAAGGTTAATATAAACAATCTGCTCCCCTCATTTTTATGAGAAGCATTTAAAAGTAAAACGTCCTGCTGTTATTTCACTATTGCCTATGTTATTGATGGCTGAGGATTCCCAAATAGGTTCTGAATTTTCGCAGCTTTGCTGATTTCTGGGAGAATTGTTCAAAAGTCCACTCCATCTCATTCTCTATCCACAGCTGCACTGACAAAGGCACGAGTTTCTTCAATGTTTCCTTGAACATGGAAGGGCAGGTTTAGCCATATGAATGATAGACGTTACCTCTGAACTAGTCATTTAAATGGCCTCTATAGCCACTGGAGGGGCACAGAAGCAACTCCAGGCATCAGTTTGGCTCATGTCTCGTAGGTGCCAATCTTTAACATAAGATATTTGCCCTTTGGAAGTGCCTCTCTTTCTCCACTGACAATAAAGTCAGTCAAAGTAACTCAGACTGAGCCACCCCTGTCCTGTCCTGGTTTGCTCCCTGGCTTTGCCTTGCAGACCGGTTGGTAGGACCCCCTCTGCTGTCACCATCTCCCAGGGTGACCAAGTGGCTCCAATGCTTACTCAAGTACTCTGCACTTATTTAAAAAAAAAAAAAAAGAAGAAAGAAAAAAAAGGTGGAGTAATTTCTGAGTGAATAGTCATGACTATTCTTAGGCCAAATTTGCAAGTCCGCTGTAAGTCTAGAACCACAGATAGGTTTCCCATCTAGTCCGTATCTCTGGTTGACCTTTCACGTTAATACTGATAGTTTATTTGGATGCTTTGACCAGGAGCTTGGACGAGGTTATGTCTAGAGGTCCCTATGATTTTCACATAATCACACAACCTTGCAACATATTACCTACCCACCAGTCATTCAACACACTCATCTGAACACCCAAGCGGGATGTTACATTGGTTTTGTTATATTTAATTGCATGTGCTTTTTTTCATGTACAACTTTGATAATAGAGCTCAAATAGATAAAATTGTTCCCTCTCGGTAGTCAAGTGTAAAGACTCCCCACTGCTTTCTCACCTGTAAAAATAACCTGGACATGTTGCATTAGACAGCAGTGGTGGTATTTTCAGAACATTTTCACGTCTGTGTTCTGGCTGTGGGCCAAACTGGGAGACTACCCTGACAGCTAAAACATCTGATACTGAGGTCAGTAGCAGACCTGTCACTGACCTGAGTGGAGCTAGGCTCTGGGCCATTTTTTTGTACACATGTACCATAAAACTACCCACTTTTCTGCTGTAGTAGCAGCTGAGTTATCCCTCAGTTTCTGTCAGAAATAGCTGCATACCAGCTTGGCAGTTCCTAGCACTGAAAAAGCTGATTTATCCATGAGAGCTGCACAGATTTCAGAGCAACACAAAATGATCTCTCCACAACATAATCTTTTAAGCTTTAGTTAAGTCTAACGAATTATTCTATTTTAAAACTAACACTACTTTAAGAGGACTTGATTCATAAGGCATATATTTGTGACAGTCAGGACCTTTTCCTCTCAAGGCAGGTCAGGTCGAGGCTTTGCTCTTAGACCCACATATGCATTTCCCATTTCATCATGTTTACCTGTCCTTGACATTCAAACAGATGCATATAGCACTTTCATTCAGATTTGCTGGGACATATTTGATCTTACTACTGTGGCCACTGGTGCATAAAAAATATTCTGCCAGTTTCCATTAGATACTTGCTGGCTGCAGGCACTGAAATGCAATAGATCACTTTAGATTAAAAATTACAATGTGTGCAGGAACACGTGTGTGCACATATGTGGAAGGATGCCTGGTTGTGTATTTAAAAGTGACTTTTTTTTTTTAGGAAAGATTAATGCTCACAAAGCTACAAAAAAAAACAAAAACAAAACCACCCCACTCACTACAACTGTGTTAAAGCAGCATTTACTACACGTCTCCAAGACAAAAGGAAAATGCGATAAAAATTCAACCCCCCAAAATCCAGGGTGTTGAATTAGGTAGGCGAGCTGGAGCCAAAAGAACTCCCTGTGTACAACGTGACTGACAGTGCCATGCCACACAAGCCTGTTGTGACAGATCCCACGATGACACCGCAGCCTGGCACAGGGGGTGGCAGCAGGGACCACCCCATGTGTGTGAGCCGAAGAATATTAAGGGAACAGCGGTCTTTGCAGCAAATCTTCACCGAGTGATAATGCTGCTTCGGATCTTTCCCTAACAGGTCTGATTTTGAAACGCATTCACTCCAGCGCTGTAGACAAGTGTTTGGGCATAAGCTGTAAAGCACAGTTACCAAGCCAACACGAGCCATCTCCCACGTGCCACCAGCCCACCTGCAGCTCAGCCTCCCGGTGGCATTTCTGCACAGGCTAGATGCTCACACCTGGAGGGTGAGATTAGGGTGGGCTTAGCCCTTGCCTCCGGTCTCCCTGCTGGCCCCTGCCCTAGGCTTCCCACCTCACCTCCTTCATCCCTCCTCTCTGCAGCTGCCACCTTGGTGGTGAGAGGAGGAAGAGGAGGAGGAGGAATCCATGGAGGAGGCACTCGGGCAGTGGTGCAAGTCCCCGGTCCTCAGGAGGCATCCCTCCCCCAGCCCTTCTCAGCTGTCTCCTTGTACCCACTCGTGGGATCTCTCGGATCTGGAAGTTGCTCTTCTTCCATGTGTCCCTATATGCAAACATGTCCATACAGAAATATATTTAACATACATACACACTCAATGTGTAGGTGTGCACATGATACAATCATTTGCTCTCAGGAGCTCTGAGCATCTTCAGTGGTTGTTGGTTTATTATCAGACCTGGGTTAGACAAAGTTCCCATTAAAACCTTCCTGTAAGGGACATGCCAGGCCTGTCATTCAAGCCCTAAAATTTTCAGAAGTGACAAATGGTTTCTGATGCCTCCAATGTTTTGGTGTGTGGCTTTAGACACATCATAAAAATCTAGTTTTCTGAAGAGTGGTGTCGGTGCTCTCTAATAATTAAGTACCTAGAAGAGGCAAACCAAAAATTAACAGTAATTTTCCAAACTAAAACTCTCCAACACTTATAGAGCCTTCAAGTGGAGAAACAGAAGATCTTACTTTACGCTGAGAAGATTATAGCCCACATACTGGTGAGAAACTCAAATACATCTTGGTAAACATTCCCTATATAAGCAACATTTTCCAGAGTCTTTCATTCACTGTATCAAAGCCCCACTACAGGACAGCTAACATATCTAAAATATACTCCCAGCTCTCCATGACTTACTCACAAATCATCTGCTTTAAAAGAGAACTCTCCAAGTATACTTCACAAAGTTTTCCATTTTGCCCTCCCAGGCAGCCTAGCAACATCACTGGCAATAAATAATGCTGCAAAGGAAATTCTGTGTCAACTAGGAGGGTTAAAAAAAACGACTGAAGAAAATGTACAAAAAAGTATAATTTATTGCCCCTTAGCATCTGCTTTTATCTGTACCCTTTTGAGAACAAATTAACAAGTCCTGCATATCTCCATATGTTTCTGTCTATGGAGCATCATGGCTGTGAAGGTACATGTTCATTCGGACCATAATAACAAACATTTGTTGTACACTGGAGAATGTGAGGATTATATGTTGATGATACTTCTATAATATGATAAATCACTGCAAGAAAAAAGAAATATTATAAAAACCGTAAGAATTTTTTTTCTTTTTTGTCTACAGAAAGCAGCCCAAATCCCAGTGTTTCATGTATAGTCTTCAGGTCACAAAACCAGCTGCTTTCAAAATGTAGATGATCCTCATATGCTTAATGAAATCCCTCTTCGAAGGTCAGTAATGAATTTACATTGGTTTTTTAACAAATGTAAAATTCAATTTTAGTGTCAGAAACAGAATAAAAGTGACCTTTATTCTGAATAAAGCTTTTTTTTATTTTCCCTTGGATATAGCTTGTGTATTTATGTACATATGTATATAAAAGATTTTGGCAATTCAGCTGAAAATCCACTCAAATCTTTGAATTAAGTTCTCAATAAATATAGGGAATACTAAAATACTAATACTAATACTAAAATTTAGGGTGCAAAAAACCAGTATTGGAAAACCCATATATTCCCCCCTAAAGTAATGGTGAACAAATTTAAGCCAAACAAAATTTCCAGTGTAGTTTTTTTTTTAAAATATCTTTGCTTTAACTTTAAAATCTAATACGGATATAATTTCTATACTAACAAGAGGGGAAAACAATAATAATACGCTTAAACAGAATTTAACATACAATTCGATTGTCTTAAGTCAAGATCAAAGTATAGTTGAAACATGGCTATAAATGACTCTTATCTTATGGCAGACGAAAATACATATCTCTATTTAAAAATGTGGATTATATGTGCCAGAATCACAGCTCAGAATAGCTGGCAAAGTTAATGGGATTGTATTGAATTATGCTAGTTTGGGATCCGCATCTGAACAGAAAGTGTCAGGGGGATCGTTTACTTGAGCCAGACACCAGCAACAATTGCAGAGATAATATTTTCCCAATTGCAAGGGGGGCCTTTAATCACCCGAGACCTGTTTGTGATGTTTTGTTAACAACCATTACTCCTGCTTGGTGCTTTTAGGCACTTAAGCATATTTCTGTAAAACTATTAACATATGAAATTAATATACAGTGGTAGTGCCAATAGAAATCCAGCAGAAAGCAATATTAAGACCACCAAACTTATGAGATGGCTTAAAAAATCATAAGACTGGATAGAAGCATACGCAGTTCTCCAATTCTTCTGGTTTCTGGGGCTTAACAGGACATTCAACTTTTCCATCTTTTTTTTTTTGTAAAAATAAGGTTTAGAAATGTGGGCAGGGGAGGGGGAGTGTTAATTTGGGCTTTTTTGATAATGAAATCTGCCATCCTCAGCCAGATCCTTCCAAGAGAGTGATAATTAAGAGGAAAAAATAGCACATGTTGACAATAATTGCTTGTAGATACCCTGAGTCAGTTTGATTGAGTTCTGTGACAAGGTTGTTGAATATGAAATGATAGCCAGAAAATTATTTTTATTATGGAGAAGGAAATCAGCCATGCTCACAAAAGGCATCGTAAGTGCTAAGTAAAGTTGATCATGCGCTCATTGGAAACCACAGCAGTGTCTCCTCTCATTAATGATTCAAAATCAAGAATTACTTTAGCGGCTCTAGGAATCATATGCTTCAAGCTTTAAAACACATGTGGGGCTTTTATTAAAGCAGATGAGTTAGGAATAGCATTAAAAAATTAGCCTGATACTTCGCTATTTTAACTTCCTAAAACATGGAGATTTGAACTAAATCAGATCAGTTTGGTTTTGCTGCAATTTTCTGCTCTGCATTGGTATCTCAGAGTGATTTTTTTTTTGTAGGACTTTCATCTAAATGGTCCAGATGCCTACAGAAGAGAGAGGCTAATTGAATATATAACTTCTGCCTACAGTAAAAAAGAAAACCTTTTAGCCACTCAGCTGAGAAGTCCCAGCAGGATCACTCTCTGGACCACATGGCTGAGACCTGCCCCCATCTCACAGACAGACGCTTTCTCCAAATCTGCCCAAATCTGCCCAATTTATCAAGCCTTTGAAAAAAATCTCACTTGGTGCGTGTTTGGTGCAGACTCGTTAGGTTTGGCAGCCTCACCCCGGCCAAGCTCCATCCACGCTCACCGGGCTGGCAGCCAGGAGGCTGCCCCGGCACCGGCCCTCTGCAGCTGCCTCCCTGCGTGCTGCAGTTATCATAGGCTTCCCACCCGGCTCCTAAATACAGGGGGACTCAATATTGCCTTTTCCTTAACCACACATCCTTCATTTGGCCACATTCACCATCTTTCAGCCTACTGCTGTAAAGTAAGGTCTGCCTGAAAAGGGCTGTCTTGAGTTTAAAAGCTCTCCCTGGGTGCTTTGATGGCACTTTTTCCTTGCCTGCAGCCATGCTGGGAATATGCAAGGAGTAGGAAGGAGTCTTGCATTTCAGCCACTTGGCTGGGATTGAAGGTCTCTGGGGGCTCTCCCTAACCTGCCACAGCCTTGGTGGCTGTGCTCCACGGAGCCTGTCACTCTGCCCCTCCTTGGCTTTCCCCCGTACCACGGGACTGCCAGTCTGTCCCCTCTACTCCCATGCCTCCTGCAAGCATAAATGAAAATTTGTGGTGGTTTTAGGGGAATATAAACACATTAAATGCAAGGGATTCATATGTAATCTCCACATGAACATCTGAAAGCAGATGTTTAAGATCCCTTAAAATTGGATGCGTATGGCAGAGGGAGAGGGCAACTGGGTTCCTGCAAGCGTGTGTCCAAAGACAGACAGAGGCTTGTGTGCGCAGTCCCTGTCTGTGCTGGAGGGTGAATTGGGATGGCCACTGAGGAGACTGCTCAGAGAGGTAGGAGCAGCTGCTTTCCGGATGCCCTCAGCATCATGCAGCCCGATGGGCTCAGAATAAAAAATACACGGCAGCCCAGAACAGAGGCAAACTTTATTAGAAGGGGGAGTACCTTTTATTAAATCGTATGTTAACACTGAAAGCAAAACCAAACAAAACTTTCAGGCTTAGAAGAGCTTCTACATGCCTGACAGAAAGGTAACAGACTTCCTCTACAAGTTGGAAAGGATTATGCTAACTTGATTATTTTAATCAATAGGATAGTTTGAGAGAAAAGGGTGGTGTTTCTACCTCTCCCTACACAGTCTACATTTTATAGAACTGTGACTACAACATGGTATATAACATGCTGTGCGTTTAAAATACATTTATATGAGGCTCCCATAGAACAGGGAAGCATCATGCAGCAGGGAGCAGGAAATTTTTACACACATCCCGGAGGCAAAGGCTAGCCTGGGGGGACTGACAACACCTGAGTATATAGGTGCATGGTTTATCACCCAGGTGTTGTCCGGCAAACAGAGCGAGTTGTCCCATGCAAAATGAGATAAGGGAGTTTCCAGCTGTGGCATCCTTTTTTTCCCCTGCTCTACTTTTCCTTGTGATACTGAGACACCCAGGGCCACAATAGACTCTTTACACCCAGCCAACTTCAAAACAGTTTCTATCTCAGATTACCAGAGTCTGCAGAATTCAGCTGTTTTCAGAGCAGTCAGAGGTCACTGCAAATCAGCAGTCTTTGAAAAGTAACCTGTCAAGGCATCCACTTCTCATGGCTTACCACATCTATCTAAACATATCTATACACAAAATGGATGACGTCTCCTGCTGCCCTCTCGAATGGTTTAGTGTAAGACCTCTCTGTTTTCTCAGCCTTTGTACTGCTCTGATACACAGGGCCAGCCAGCAGTTCCAATTAAAAGAGCAGGGGAAAAAAAGAGTGGGTAGATCTTCTTCCAGATGGCTTTGAAGAGGCATCAATCTGGTATAGAGATTCATAAGACCCCAGACAAGTAGTTAGATAAGCCAAGACTATGCTTTAAGGCTAAAATTACAGCATTACATCAAACCCAAATGTTTTTTCAATATATTAATTACCACAGCAATTTGGCTGACTGGAAAAGGTGAAAGTGTAAACTTTAATTAAAGAAAGTCAAGGACAATACTTATAACTTTTAATACTTTCCCATTATCCCTATTGTATGCTAGTCCATCTTATCTTCATTATCCCCTAACGTTACCCAAAATAGTGTGCACCTGTATACACTTAAGCATGCTCTAGCTGGTAGAAAGGCAGGGTAAAAAGCTCCACCATTGTATGAGAGAGTTAAACAGCCACACAACCTCCTCCTTATAATGGCTGCATCCTCCCCTGTTTGATCAGTGGATGCTAAGGTAGGAATGTCTCTTCTGACACTGGGTTTTGCAGGCTAGATCTCTAGCAGATTGAGAAATCGAGAGCATTCTGCATCAACATCTTTTGAGAGGGCTATTATTGCAATGGCCATGGCAAGGCTAAAAGTTTGTGGAATCCACACAGGACAAGTGATTTCTTATGTTCCTGTGAGGACATTTAAGAATAAAAAATAAAAATACTGTTCTGTACAAACACACGTACCAGAGTCTGCATTTCCGTAACACATGTATTGCATAGTGCAAATACAGAGAAAAATTTGTGTGTTTGGACAGACAGCAGATTCTTATCTTCCAAACACCTCTCTCTATACAGAACTAGACACATGATTTTTGAATACGCGGCCCTGCCAGAGACTTTGGCTGCTGGAATGACGTGGTGCTGGGGCAACCCCATATCATAACAGCTTGGTGTCTTCAGGAAAGCGTCGCATGGGTCATCCCATCCAAGCATCACGTTTCCCTCTCGCAGTTACAACAACAGGAGAAAATCCTCTGCTCAGAAACAGCATGGATATTTTGTGACCATCATCACTGGTCAGTGAAAACGCAAACAGGGAATGCTGGAGCAGGAGGGAGGAATTTGCAGACCTCGGCACTTCCCAAGCCGTGTCTGCACCCGCTGCTTCGGTGAGTGGCTGGGGGAGAGCAGCAGCAACCGCACGAGCAGTGGGAGCCCGAGAGGCCATGCCTGCCCTCAGGTTGCACTTAGGGAGCTTGGGGGGGCTGGAGGAGGCTGATGCCGTGCTCTCCCCACGGTGAGGTGATTTCCCCACTCCACGCAGGCTGCTGCAGCCGCCGGGGAGTTCCTGCTCCAGCGGTGAGGGCAAGGGGTGAAGGGGGTTGGTTGCTTTTGCAAACACGGTTAACAAAATGTTGATATATGCTTAGCCGTTGTCTCCTTGTCACTAGTCACTTGCAGTTATAGGTCTAGATGTTAAAAATGCCCTCATGAGGTGGAGCTGATGAATTCCACTGTTGTGGTCGTCTTCATTTTCAAGGAGCTCTCTAGGTTCATGGGACTGCGGATGAGTGTCTAGAGAGGGGAAGGGTATAGCTTTAGATTTTATATGAAGTTCAGTTCATTGTGTAAATATGGGCAACTTGTTTCATTTGAGACAACCCAGGGTATCCAACCTACCCTCAAGAAGATCACGGGTGTCCCACAGGTCCTGTGCTGCATCTGCCAGCCCTGCGTGGACATCCCATTTTCCACAGGCCATTTCAAATGGCCCTGGGCATCTGTGCTTCAGCAAATTTCCTGAGTTCACAATGTCCTCCTCCTGTCAGCTAGCTATCTCACAGTAGGGGAGTGGTTGCCTGGGCACAACAAAACTCAGGGGGAAAAACTTAAGTGATTTTGCTGCAAGATAAAAATGGAAAGAGTGTGATTCCCCTGGAAAGTGTGCCATTATCATTTTGGATTTATAGCCTGTGCCTGAACTACAGGTGAGAAAAGTTGTCCACTATCAACCCCCTGAAAGATGGGCATGTCCCATCACGATATTCTGATGCAGATTCTCTAAAACATTTCTTTCTTCTTACTGATACCTTTGAAAAAAATCAAGAATCCAGATTATAAGAATGAGAATAGAAGGCCTCCTTTTAGGCAAGAATAGAGCTTATGTACTGTTTAATGCAGAGTAATTTTAAACCACTAAAGAAATTTAGTAATTTAAAATCACATTAGGAAAAAATATTTTCCCAGTACCCAAATTAGACCTGAAGGAACATACTTATTCTTGGCACTTCAAGAAGTGCCCCATAGCTCTCATGAAAGACAGTTTTAGGTTATTGTCTAAGAAAAATTAGTTGAAGGTAATGTATAAACTGATAAATATAAATGTGTTAAGGAAAAAAATGGTCACATTTAAAAATGAAGTTAGTTGGATTTTGTGACTTTATCTAGGGGGTGAGTAACTCCATATGGAATCTCATCAAAGGCAATCATTTCCTGGAAAGAGTAAGGTCAAAGTTCCCCAGTAAGGATGAAGCTTCATCATGAGATGAAAAAGAAAATCTCCAATCTGATCAAACTCATCTACTGGACATCAGGCTGGATCCACAAGTCCTCCAGTTCCTCTTTGGTCCATGTAGGCTCAAAGTGCCCCTAGAGAGCTATCAGGCTCACTCCTTGGCTGTCTAATCTTTTGTCTGAATAGTGGAAGAGTTTGGATCTGCCACCAACAGCCCAACACATCCTTCATGGCTGAAGGTTGGTTTCCCAGCTCCACTGCCACGGATACTCTGGTTTACAGTGCTACCCCTCAGATGCCTACGGCCACTCAAGAGAGTGAGACATGGTCCTATGAAGGATATCTGTGACAATCACTGTTTGTTTGAAACACCACAAAATATAAGGAACCATGCAAATATTATTCTCAAGAAATGAAATTGTTTGACGTACATAGCAGTGAGAATCCACTCACACTATGTATACAGGTCCCCTAAATTGTCACAGGCTACAGAGGGAACCTTCTCCCAGGTCCTGTTCCCAGGCTAGGACCAATTTGACACCCAGGGGAGGCTGCCTCCAAAATGCCAAAACTGACAGCCGTATTGACACTTCAGCATGGACAGGGTTTCAATACTCTCCAGACAGGACATTTTCATCCTAGACTAACAGTGTCTGAGAATTAAAGAGACCTAGGTAGACTTACCACATGTGCTGCTCCACTGGGCTTTGAGGCTGATATAAGGGGATCAGTGTCAGTGTGCTCCTGTTTCAAGGTATGCAAGACTGTAGTTGTTTCATATCTCTGAAGACAGATCTGTTTCCCTTTGTTTTTCCATCATCTTACCTAATAATCCACATGTGAGAAGGGAGGTATTATGAAGATACAAGTAACAGAATAAAAGTTATGGCCTGTGTTATTCAAGAAGTCAGACTCGGTGATCTAGTGGCCCCTGCTGGCCCTGAAATCTGGAGTCTCTTCTGACTGGCACCATCAATTCACTTGCTGGAGAAGCCTCCAGGCCCAGGCAATTGGTTCATCTTTCACGCTATCCTGCACTAATTGGCAGTAATGAAGGTATGTGTCAGTGTCCACTATGATCCAGTGTGTTTTAGGGTAACTTCAGAGTCATCCTAGCAGTATGAATGCCATCAGCCCACAGATGCACCATCAAAACCGAAATGAGAGACTGACTTTATGCCATTTTCCCTCATTGTCAGCGAAGGTTCCTAATTTTCTGGGTGAAAATTTCCTTCCAAAAGTAAGTCATCTTCCATAAGTTGTTGAAGGTACAAATGCTCATATGTACCTATGCAAGATTCAGCCTGACAGAGAAGCCGTTAAGTTCTCTGCTAGCTTATTATCAACCCAAAATTATGGATATCATGTTTTGCAGGCATTAAGTGATGTTAAATTGCATGCAAAGAGTAAGAAATAGAGTATCATCTAATACTTCCTCACTCAGTTCTCCACTGCCTTATTTGCTCCACTCCACCAGGAGTAACTTTTCTCCCAGAAATATTCGCAGCATGGGAAATTTCCTTAGCAGGATGAGAGTGGATGCAATGGCCAACCTTGCCCCCTCATAACCCTCTGTGTAAGGTCCCTGTAACCAAATGTCAGTGGGACGGGGCATTTTGGCTATTCTGTATTTCATACTGGGGATATGGAGAGTGTGAAATTAAATTAGAGTTGCCTTCAGGCTAGCCTCCAACTTGCACGGATGGTTAGCTTTCTAGCCAAAACCAGAGTAACAGAAAACACAAGAGTGATATAAACAAAGAAATAATACTAATCAGCCAACGAATTTCTTTACAAAGTGTGTACAACACTTCTCCCCCACTGCCATGTATACTTTTGGTACTCTAAAGGAAAGGCCAAAAGGGGAGTAATAAAAACACCCTAGGGTATTAAGAAATTGGCTCATAAAATAACTACAGTAACAATGTCAATTATTAGCTTTACAGTACAAGATAAATATAAATGGACTATATCCCCAAACTAGCAAAATATGGGGAATCAATCTCAATAAAAAGAACTGTTAGGGTAAGCTATTTGGGAAGCAGATACAAGCCCTGCCTGGCTTAGAAACATTAGCCTGCCCTTCTCTGTAGTGATTAATGTCTTCTGCTGCCAGACAACACTGAACTTCACAGTGAGTGAGGCTTGGAGGGAGGTATTTGTAATGCCTGTCTGTAAACTCCAGAAGCATTATGACTTCTGTGGAGGAGAAATGAACAAATCTCTGTATTTCTGCTAGAAGATAGACTCTGCTAAAAGAGAAATTAAACATATTTACAAGACAGTGAGTTATGATAGAAACCTGACCAGGCATTTCTCAAAGTCGCTGGCATCATCCTCTGCTGACAGTACCACACTCCGAAAGCTGAACTCCAAGCCTGTTGTGAGAAGCATAGATGTTATCACAGCACAAAAGTGTGGGAATTCTGATTTTTTTCCTAATCTTTTTCCTCTGGGAAAATGGAAATGGCACTTTTTTTTTTTTCTTTTCTTTTACTTTAGAACAAGACTAATGGGCACATTTTTTGAAGGGGGAGGTAGTGGTGGAGTTAAACCAAAGTTGGCTTCTTTGCAGGTCAACTCATCATTGATCTGTGCTTGCTTGGGCTGCTATGGCACCTCACCAGTCTCATCACTCAAACATATCATCCCTTTATTCACGTCCACAGCCAGACTAGCTCTCACATGCCAGCTGTAGTCTCCCTTCTGCTTAATCTGCTGTAGAGCGGCTTGAAAGATGACTAGCCAGAGTGCAGCATGGGAGACAAATACCCACTGGGAGACCTGTTGAAAGATGACATGAGTCACCCCATTTCTTGTTCCTTATGGTACAGTGAAATGTCTATAAGATTCTGCTGGAGTTCACATCCTAGTTATAATTTTCTTATCATTTTAGGGTGATATCATCGGTAAAAAATGCACAAGTGACTGAAATTAAATAGAAGGCTAGGCTGTTGCTTGCAGCATGACCGCATTACCACGTTACTAGGGAGGGAGAGGGAACATAGAGGGTTTTTTCTTTTATCGCTTTTGGTATTCTTATTTCTCAAGACAGGAAGGTCAGCTTTTCCACAGCATCCTGCTATGCTGTTCTCTTTCAAGGCATTAAAATGCACCTAGGAGTGTACTCTCTGGGCCTCTCTGGTGAGCTCTTCCCTGGTTCCCAAGGTCCTTGGAACAGAGAGATTCATTAGCCAACACCCCAAGGCTGCATGAAAATGGTCACCACAGGCTCGACTCAAATAGTTCATTGCCCAGTGCTGCTATTAAAAAACAATTTGTTAAATTGTATGACTAGAAAAATGCTTAAACATGTCAGTTGTTCTAATTTTTCAGGGGGGAAGGAGGAATATGTTTTAAAGAAGGTTCATAAAGCACATAAGAACTGATTTTAACCAGATGGCTTTTCAGTCTCAGGTAATTGTTATGATCAAGACAGTACATTTCTGAGGCACCTCAAGGACAATTTCTGTTCCAAGCACAACCAAATTATGTAGAAACAGAAGGCACTATCCGTGGCAGGTGAGATTCACAACTCTTTTGCGTCATTACTAAGATTACTAAATGTAATGCTATGCTGACTTAAGGAAAGTGTAACGATTATGATTTAAGAACATAACCCTAATTACATTAAAATAAAATAATAATAATATAATTAACAAAGAGACACTTCTGAAGAGCAATTTTCATTCAGAACCAATTTTCCTGTTCTGGGCAAAAGTCCATCCTAATCACATTGAGAGTCAATATATTACTCTCTGACTTGAGGCAAAGGCACATCAATTCTTGACAGCTTCTGCAGATGCTCTGTCCTTCTGCAAAAAGCCCTTCAGTGTTTGGACAGGGTGGTTTGCAAAAGGGTTTCATGTCACAGTTATTACGTAAAGTATAAAATCCCTCAGCGGAAAATGCAGTCATCCTATATAGCAATGTCATTCTCCCTTTTATGCATGAAATGTATCTCTAACTTGATCCAAAACAGTCAATGGCTTGAGGGAGTGCTCTGTATGTGGCAGAAGTTTTCCATTTTCTGTGTTGCATTTTTAAAGCTCTGCAGACATTTTACCACAGGGCTCTGGCACATGAAGTGGGTTTGTGGCTTTGCTGGGGTTGTTATTTCAACCACCTAACAGCAAGGCTAAACAAAGTCACCAGTGTCTCCCCTTGAGAAGAAAACTGATCAGACCCACACCCTAGTATATGCCATTTCCATGAACTAACAGTCTAGAAAAAGCAGCTACAAGGGAAAACCAAAAGTTTCATCTTGTCTGCAGCCAGCAGTCTGTGCAGACTGTGGGGTGCTGGGCAGCTTTCTCCAGAGGACCACAGTTTGTCTGCCCTGTCCTCACGCTTGGCTCTTGGCCATGCTCACAGGCAGACTACCAGACAGGGCAGACTTTGGTGTGACCTTCCAACAATTCCTGTGTCCTGATGGGGACTAAGTTTATTCAGAGCACATCACTAAGTACTGGCACATGCTGGTCGCAGCGCATCTGTATGTCTCAGCTCCACAGGTCACACGAACCAACAAGGCTGAGCGGTTTCTCAATGAGCTTCTCCTCTCTCCTTTCTCTGTCAGCTTTGTCCCTTCATCTTCCTTTTTTTTTAATTAACATCAAGAATGTTTCATTAACATACTCCATTAACATCAAGAATGTTCTCTTGCACATTGTCCCCTGGCCCCAGCTATAGTAATAAAGTGATCGGCCTTGGCAAAGTGGCCCCAGACATGAATGTGGTATGCACTGGAAACCCCGTGGCTCCCAACCTCAGCCAGACCTGAGGAGATGGCTGAATAAACTTGAACCGTGTTACTAAAATTGTAACTCCATTCTGAAAGCACATTTGCTAATGCACAAGCTGCTTTCCAAATCAGGCAAGCCAGTTCCTGTTCCCAGTGCACAGAGACAAAAGACAGTCCCGCGTCTCAAGGTACAATGTTTTTATGAGAAAAACAGGGGGAATAGCGCAAGGAGCTTACATCTGTGACTGTTTGCTCAGCTATTTTGGTAACAAACCACACAGAATATAGTCAATACAAACTTCAGCCCATATTCATAGCACCCATCCTAGAAAACAACTTTTCATAAAAAAAGCCCTGAATTCTCTTTGGTATGAACACTCTTGCAACGTACCAGAGCTAATGCTGAGACATGGCTGTAGCATGGCTTCATTTTTTGTGTTGTATGGGTAATAAATTATTCTTTCTGCTTTGGAACCCAGATTTATTTGCTAAATGTCTTCATATCCATTCAAGTCACACACCACCCCAAGGTTCTTAAACACAACAAATATTTACAATTTAAGTCACATCCCACAAACTAGATTATATTGCTTTTATGCCTAAGCATGAACTAAAAGAGACCAAAATACTCTTACAAAAGAAAAGCTATAGGGATGTGGTGCAGATTCTGAAGTTTTGTAAGTTTACAAAGAAAGAGAAAAAAGACTCCAAGTGGAAAACCATCTTGTTGATATAGTAGCTAAGTTAAACTAGACACTTCAAGGGTAACTTACCATTAGAAGTCCCAGAGGTGGTTCTATTTACCAGGGAAGGGATGGAAGGGGTAAGGGAAATTAATATTAATTGGGTTTATTTAGCTTGGCCATTGGCCATAAAGTTCAGATAAAGTGCATTTCCCAGCCAACTCTCGTACATGTAAAATTTCACCAAGTCAGATGTAACTTATTATGTGTTTTGTCACTTCAACACGAAAAAGAAAGTACAAAGCTGTACAAAGAAGCGGTTGCCCTGCTTCTTTTGGCCATATTAGATGCTTTCATTATGCAAACATAGCTGTAAGAAATATTTTTGTAACAATCCTGGCATTGGCCATCCAAAATTAAAACTGCAAACATGCCACTCTGACTCCCCTCCTCTGTAACTAAAGGATCTGAGCAAAAGCAAATTCTCCAGAGACCTTAATACAGCAGAACCAAGCCTCTTTTTAGTAAAGTACTTTCAAAACCTATGATTGCTGGGGGATGAAGGCTTAAAGGTGAAGTAGAATCCCATGAGCAGGGCAATCACTGGGGCTTCCTTTGGACTCATGAATTGTTGCTGGGCTTGTGCACATTTCTTGTGGCCAGTCACACAGAACTGGGCTGGCTCCCATTAGACAGTCTAGATCATGAGAAAACTAGGCTAAAATCTTGACCTCTCAGCATGGCAGATGACACAGCAAATTTCCAGTAGGGCAGAGGGATGGGATGGGGATGGGATGGGATGGGATGGGATAGGTGCTCATTATTCCACTGGCCAAGTACCCTGTCTGCTGCATTAATGCTCTCGCTAAACAAAAAATGGGTAACTTCTCTCCCAGCCTTGTGCTGTAGACTACTTACTAAGCTGTGTGCTGCCAAGAAGATACAGCTTTGGGGGAGCTGCTTATTTTTATTGTAGTTTTCAGAACATGTAGAGCAGTGACTTATGCTGAAACTTTCTTCCCTTCTCTTGAAATTGGTTTCTTGTCACTTTTATGGAACAGAATTTATTTGGTACTTTTAAAAAAATGCAAAAATATCTCCATGCTGGTGCCCTCATTACACTGCACTGTGTGTTATCTCCTGACATCATTTTTCTGCGTCTGTTCTTGAAGCGCAGTGCCAGTGGGAAGCTGCACTCATGACATAAAAAGCTTTTTAGGGGTGAAAAAGCCCCTGTGTAAGAGAACAAACTGCTGTTTGTTGTCTGAGAGCACTCTTGAGAAAACCTTGGCCAGAAACTTGCTCAGAGAGCAAGAGAAGAGCAGGTCAAGCTGGAGGAACATCCGAGCAGTAGTGGAATGCATGGGGTGAATTTACATCTCTGGCAATCTGGGCTTCGGTGTAGAGCTGCAGTACATTCCCCCATGACAGCTTCTCTGCCTGTCACCTACTGTAGGAATGTTTTTCCTGAGCCATTTCCTGAAAAGGAACAACCCAGCTGCCTCATTTACTCAGTGAATACATTTGGCATCCAAAGAGGTTGGACGACAAAGTTTCACCAGTTGCATTTGCTCAGGCAAGGACATTTGGCTGTCAGTCCACCCCCATTCCACATGGCCTTCTGCTAGCCTGTTTGTTGATCTGGCCATAGATGTTGTTATGTTTCAGATTGTTGGAACCATGACTCACAGTTTCCTTTCAAGAGGGGGAAAAAGGAAAACAAAACCCAGCAAGCTTGCTGATCTTGTACTTGATGTGCAAGTACTAAGCTGCCCTTTCCCAGGAAATAGATATATCTTTCACGCAAGGGCCTTGATCCAATTTTCAGTCAACAAGTGGCCAGATAACAAAATGTCATGGTAGCTGGCAGTGCCTGGCAGCTTTGCTGGCTGCATCAGCTACCCTCTGGCTTCCAGAGGCGCCTTCGGCTGAAACCAGCCCATGGGCCTGGTTTGCAAAATGTTTTCCACCTAAAACTTTCCCAACATGAAGCCACAGTTTTCAAAGCAGGAGGGAAAGAAGCAGTCTAAACTTAGGTTCCTGTGTCCTTGGTTGGATGTCTGAGTAGGCATATGATTTTCTGAGTGGACTGAACAAACTATGTTTCCAGATCCAATGTGACCTGTTCAGTCCCAAGAAGTCCATCTGTTAATCCAGGGACTCTGAAGTAGGCTGGAGGACAAAGGGAAATGCCTTGCTGGCCATCTGCTGGAAACAAGATGAGGGATGTGGCTAGGAGAAGATGGCTAGTCCAGGCCAAAACCAGGGATTGGATTATGACCAAGAAGACTTCTGCTGAGGCAGGAGGCAGAAGACCTGGTGGAAATCACTGCCTGTCAGCATTCGCTGTGGTAGTTGTCAGCTGTCCCGAGGTCTTCCCTGAAAGGCAGCAAGCTTACAGCAGTGTCCCTCCGAAGTGCCACCAAAACCTCATTCCTCTTCCCGCTCCACCCTCCTTGCATCTCCTCAGCTGCAGACCTGCTCCCCAGTGCACACCGTGGTCACACCAGAGATGTGAGTGGGAACATGGTGCTGGGACAGTGTCCTTATGTCCCAGCAGGGGCATGAGGAGGAAAGCTTGAGAGGCATTGCTGCTCATGAAGGGAAGGGCAGAAACGCACGACAGTTTTAGACATCTAGTCTAATTGCAGGTACCCAGGTGTGTGAGGCACAGAACATATCAGCATACTCATTTCATAGGTGGGATGTGGAAATGCCGAAGAGAAATGGCTGTGCCCAGGTCACGCTGAGTGAGGGGAAAAGCTGAGACTACAGGTGAACCCAGCTCCATCCCATGCTGCAGCCACCAGGGATGACATGGGAAAAGGGGACTCTTGTTGCCTCAGCCTTCCCTATGACCAGCAAATTGCAATCTACAGCAATATCAGCCTGGCACCTTTCACCCCTGCTCACTCCTCAGGTTCAGCAAGAAATTTAAGCACATGCTCATTACTAAACACAGTAACTGAAACCAATTGGAGTATCCATGTGCTTCCAGTTAGGCGTGATTTCCTCAAAGTATCTCTGGCAACGCTTGCTGCAAATGTACTTCACACTCGGAAAGAAAATATCTGGACCAATACATACCTAGGAGGCAAACTGCTGCACACTAATCCTAGCCTGCATGCTTCCTCCTGCCTACTGAAAAAGAGTTATTGAAAGCACAGGGTTCAATAAGTTGTCTGTGACCCACACATTGCTCAGTATTTTACCCTGAGATCATAGCCACAAAATGAGCACAAGAAAAAAAAAAAAGAGGAAAAAAAGGAAAGGAATTCTACATCCCACCACATTCATCCAAGTCTTTGCCAGCATCTCCAAAGAGCAGAGTTTGTTAAACAGAGATTTAAGTTGCTGATAAGTTGGCTTTGACGAAAATAGAGGATCTTCTGTCCTGTCTTTAGATAATGCTCCGTAGGGTCCTGTGGCAGAATGGAGCTTTGAGAGGCACTGCCTGTGGAGTTAAAGAAGGGGAAAGCAGCAACCTCTTCACTGAGCCTCCGAGTGAGTCAGTAGAAGGATTTATTACTCCACTGTATATACTGCTTGTAAGTAGTTCATCTTTCTCCCTCTGCCTGTTTATTTGTCTCTTTTACTGTCCCTAATGAAGAATCCCAATGTTATCAAGTCTGAATTACAGACACTTTATGTTTCTAACGTTTATTCTGCTGATATCCCTTCTTTTCTGGTACTTTTGGCTGCTGAGATGCATTTGACCTGCTGTTGGGAGGAGATACAGCTGCTAACTGCATTCTTCACTCCATCTGTTTTCACTGATTGGTATAACTCCACTAAAATCAGTGAGACAGCACTCCTATCAAGCTGGTATTACACAGTTTAGAATCAGGACTATAACCTCTGGACAATTTTGATTTTTGCAATTAATTCAAGATCCACCACCCAAGTTTTTCTGTGGCACTTCAAAATCCACCCGAAAGTGCTAAGCGTTATGTAGGCATAATTTCTTGGACAGATGGAAAATTGCCTATAGAAGCATTTGGCACAGGTTTGCAGGCAAGCAGTGCACTTTGGTATACAGCTGGCTCTCGAAATCCAGTACTTACATCATCTTTGCACTGAGAGAAAGGGGGGCCCTGAAAAAGCATGTTTCTGGAGCTTCTCTGGATGCTCAAACCTGATGGGAGAGTTCCCATGACAGGATACACTTTGTAGAGCCAGCAGTAAACGATCCACAAATTTCTTCAAAGTCAGCAGGACCCCGCGGGGCACTGTCTGTCCCTTCCTGGATGGCGGCTGTCTTGCTTCCCTCAGTTTTATGGGTTCTAATCAATTTCCACCCGTTACCCTGTTTTATGGTTGTGGCTGATAAGATAAATTAGTCTCTTTTTTGGAAGTGTCACAGTTTAGAGAGCACACGGCTGTCAACCGGAGCCCACTGTTCTGTAGGCTTGTCCACTCCATGACCTCATGTAGCATAAAATAGAAATTAAAATTTTTTTAGGACTTGAAAACGCACAAGCATCCCCATCAGACATTCCTTCAGAGACTCATGTAAGATCAGAGCGATTGGTTTTTTGCTCAGCATCCCACCCCCCATGGTGCTCGCTAGCTGTGGCCTGTGTGCATATCGCCAGCACATGTGCACGCACGCGGAAATGTGGCGAGGGGCAGGTAATTAGCCCTTCTGGGGGGGACATGCCTTTCTCCCGAGAGCAAAACAAGAGAGCTCTGAGGATGGGAAGGAGAGCAGATGTAAGCTATCAAGCAGGGAAGCTCGCAGTCAGGACACGAGGGGTAACGTCTGACCAGCCTGAAGCTGGAGAGACTGGTACTCGCTTCATCTGAGAATACCAAAATGCCAAAGACAACTGATGGATCAACTGAGCTTTCATTAACAGAAAACTTTTCAGATCAGACAGGCTATGCGAATGGCTCACTGAGACAGGATTTCTGTCGTACGCGCCATTCCGCTCTGCTCATGCCCTGTAATATCACAAAAATGGCCCTCCCCAGGGTGCTTTGGCAGGGTTTGGGGATGAAAGAGATTGAAGGGGATGCAAGAGCTTGAAGGGGATGAAGGCTCACTGGGCACTTGCAGGGCAAACCAAAAGCGCAACTCACAGCACTTCTAAACACACTCCACCCCAGCTGCAGTCTTGTCACACAGAGATGGTCCTGAACGACGGTCGGCAGGTTTTTTCCAAGCATGTTCACCCATTCCTCATGAAAACTGTAAGTTGAGGACAGTAGTTTTCTATAAAACACAACCATTCCTTTCCCTTTTCCCCCACAGGGTTAGCGCTTGTGCTGACTGTTGAAAAATCAGTCATTAACAGCCAGGAAATGACTTTGCCATCAATCAGAATATTGCTCAGCCATGTTTCAGCTTTTTTCCCCTTTCCCTGTGTAATTATTCTCATCCTCTGCTGATTACAGTTTATAATAGCTATAATTCTCTCAAAATCAATCATTACTTGACTTAACCACAGGGTTACCAGTAGAAACATGAAGGAACACAGATATCCTGGACTGTTTTTTAATTATTATTCTTATTTAACAACACACAAGCTTTTAGGTAGATCACATTTAACCTTCCTCTTGGCAGTATTAAGCAGCAATTATTTTATTTTAATTTTGGTTTAAATCATGAAGTGTTTGATTACATGGCCATTCCAGCCACACCAGGTGTTTTGATGACATGTTACTAGCATGTTATTTTGACATGCAATCTCAGTGGTTGTCCTAAATTAAACCACCGTAAAAGGATAAATATGTCTTGTTTGCCAACACAGACTCCGCAATCAAAGTAAAACCAAAGTACCTGATTTTTTTTTATTAGGATTATAGGTAAACACAGTTAAATCAAAGGTTAGTTTATGGTCCTGTAAGGCAAATTTTGAGTACACTAAATTAAAAACAATACTTAGATTTTAAAATCACATTTTTCCTGAACAGAGTGGAAATTTGTAGCTTACCGCACGCAATCATATTCCTACTACAGCTGAACAATGGGTTTCTGTTGCACCATGTGTTAACTTGACACCACTTTGCCACTAAACATTTTCTCTTGCCCATATATTTAGTTAGTTTCCCTTACTGATTATGTGGGTCTCTCATGCAGAGAAAGGAAATATTTAAAAATTGAAGGAAATAATTATACAGAATAACCAAAATTGGAAGCTGGACTGAAAAGCAGGTGTAGAGTCTGAACTGACTTTTAAGCTGAAATAAAGTCTTAATTTAAAATAGAACTTTTGCTTGTTTGTTTTAATTTGGGTGAGGAACAGTAATTTATGAGAGTATAGCATTTGATAGGGAATAGGAACTAAGTCAGGTGTTTCGAGCCTACTCTGTATAAGGATATGACAGAAATACACAAAGGAAGACATTTTCCACACAGAACATTATGATCCTACAGTTCCACATATGTTCTTGCAAAAAACCTATTCAGACATTTTTTGTGAACTATTTACATATCAGTTTCCACGTGTAATGGCCATGTCATATGTCTGGCTCCTCTTTATTTACCAACTTGCAAAGAGCAGTATATTATTGTTAATCTTGCCCTGATGAATGGGACATCTTACATATTTTGCTTACAAGGGCAAATCTGGGGGAAAACTCACAGCAGTTAACATACAAATACGGTATACCCATAAATTGTGCCCTTTGTAACTATCTGCACTACAGAAATCAACTGCTCTGGCATGTCAAAATAGAGTACATGCATTACTGGAGACACTTTGCCAGTCTCAGATCATGAATAGCAAATTCTGATATTAAATAGCTAACTATACTGGGACTAATGTTCCCCTGTGTTGCCTCAGATTTGTTCATAAGACTGGTAGGAAATTTTGGAACAAGCCCTAAATGAAAGAGTTCCTGTTTTATCCAGCCTTTCTTCATAATCACGTGATCTTGCATTTCACTAAACCCCATCTCTTCTCAGCTGCCCCCAACATGGGTGCAGCAGCAAACTGCCTGTTGGAGACCACTTTGGCAAAAAACAACAGAGGAGGACCACGTTTCTTTGGCAAATAGCATGGCAGCAGGCCTAGCCTTGAGTAAAAAGTCACTTGGACTGCATAGCCCATCCAGTAAACTGCTTTTTCTCAGCCTGGTCCGAATTCTGGTGGGGTCGCTGAGGCTTCCTACCGACCCCAGCCGCCCTCGGTGTCCGAGAGGAGGAGGGTGCTCGGCGAGCCCTGCCTCTCGCAAGGGGCTCTGACATAGCCCAGGGGTCTCTCGGTCGCATGAGAAATGGTTTGTAGGCTCAGGGCCCCAGGGGCCATTATTTCAAAGTCGTGCAGCCATCGTGCAGCCGCACGAAGCACCTCCTGCCGCGTCTGTGCCTTTCAAGAAACAAAGCTGTGTTGTGAACTATTGGGGATGTTAATAGCTTTCTTCCCTCTAGAGATTTGCTCCTGCTTTGGCCCCAAATATTTCAAAATAGCTGAAGCTGGCAGTAAGAGCCATGGGAAGAAAAAAGTGATGCATGTTAATTTCTGGTTTAGACATGATGAGAATTTCATTCTCTTCATTAAAATTCCCCAGTGCCGATGGGATGCTCCTCTGATTCATGGACTATACCTTGTAATGCTCCTCTGTGAGAGATCATATATGCAGCCTGATGTCTTTAAACAGTTTTGTTTTCTTCTTCCAAATACTCCAGTTATCATTCTCCTGATACATAATACGCTGTCCTTCCAGTTACATGGTTGCATGCTTGTGCAGGAATTTCAGGGCATGTTTTTAATTTCCTATAAAAAGACTGAAGTTATCATAAATAGCAGCATGGAGACACACGGTGAAAGGTTTGCAGAGGAACCTGCTACTAGTAAATAGAAAAATAAAATGCAAAAGCAAACTGGGATTCAGACTGACATGGGGGTGGGTTGGGGGGCATGGAGGAGCATTTGTGTACTCCGTAGAACAAACAAATAATCCCATCTAGTCATCCTGAAGGAATGCCTGAGGAGGACAGACAGAAGGGGTCAATTTCTGGGTAACCAGATCAGTTGTTAAGTGACTATTAAAAATATCCCATCTGTGGGAAGCTATGGCATTTTGCCACTCAGAAACAACAGCTATATACGCTTATGCCATTTTTGCTTAGACAAAGAGTGGAAAATTTGCATTTAACATGAGCAAAAGTAAAATCCTTAAAACACAGCACTGTGTGGTCTCTCCTTAACCTGCTTAATCAACTTGGACCATAGCAACTGCTTTCCAAACATACAAATAGAGCTCTTAGATATCTAGAGATAGAGGAGACAAAGGCATTGAGGATTCAGAGTAACAGGCTGCAGAGATTAATGTTCCCTCCCACCCTGCAGAGTATTTTTATTCTGCTGTGATTTTTAAGATAAACATGGAAGACAAACATGCAGTACTTTTTCCACTGAGGAGGCGTTTCAGGAGCACTGCACTCACTCCACCACGAAATGCACTTCTCAAAATGTGAGCAGAATGACACTGGAGCGGTGTGAAACAGGAATCAGAAACTGATGAAAATCAGGATCAGACTCATTCTCTGGCATAAAAGGCAGCACACTGCACGTACAAGTAGGTGACCTGCTGACCAGGTTTTCTTTACTTTAACAGTCTGAAACAAACACCATCCATGCAAGGAAAATAAGAAGACCAGAAGCCCACTATGGTCAACTGAACATGGAACTGACATCATCACAAAAGTGCTTAATAGCACACTCGTGCAAGGGATCTGCTACAATTCCTCAAGATAGATGCTGGGTCAACTGAGCAGAGAGGAAGGGTAAATATGGATGCCGTAAGGACAATTCCCAAATGTATGTGAAAGAAGTTTGAGGTTGGGTGTGTATTTCCAGTGCCTGAGTACTTACCGAATATTTTAAAACAGAGGACCAGATCACCAATAGGTATAGACATGTGAGGTTCTGCTGAATGGTTCTGGTGACCATTTATGTGTTCATTTTGAAACGAGCATGCTCCATCATACCAATCCCGCTGCCATGAGTGTGGTGTAGTGTCAGCCTGCACCACCAGCCTTTCCCAGGGAATGGAGCTGACTGAAGAAACCACATTTCTCCTGAGAAGTCACCTGAAGGCTTCCAAAGAGCAGCATGGAGACCTATATCTGGACTGTACGTTCATTAGGGGAGAAGCATGCAGCTTGAGAAGCAACAGGATGAGGTGTGAACAGTAATATTCATTCATTTTGTACCAGACAGAACTGGTACTCATGAACTCAATTTCATTCCTAGGTATAAGGAAGAGCAAAGCTCAGCAAATTGGAAGGTCAGTATTGTTCAAATCACCATGCAAGATAAGTAATAATCACAGCCCCATAGTAACCTCATTGATTCACATTGCATAGCATCACCATGAACAGATCCCATGGGAAGCCCTTTTTCCCTGTTTACTGCCTTGCCAGGAGACATTGTTCACCCTAGGTGAGCATGACCTATGTGACTTAGTACAAAGAATAACCAAATACACCTCTCAGTCCATCACTCTCTTTCACCACCTCCACTGTCACTGTATACTCTGCATTTTAAGAAAAATACACATCACACTGAGGTTTAAAATACCACGTTGAATCTCACTGTGATGAACTCCATCAGTGCCGGGAGAAAGCTGACTCCTTCAGACTTTTCAGACCAAGAATCTATGCTGGAGCCTGAGAGGCCAAGCCCGGGAGCTTGGTTATCAGTGTACAAATCTGTCATCGTACAGAGCAGTATCACTGAATGATAGGGCAAGTCTGTGAAAACAGATAGAGTTTCCTTAAAAACCCTACCTAAAAAAAATACAAATCAGTGGTAGCAATAATACCACATTATTCTTTAAGTCACCTATTTAAAGTCACTTCTTTTTTTCTAACTACCCTAGGGTGCCGCATATGTTTTCAAGTCTAGCTATAGAGTGAGGGTGTTTTCGTGCCAAGTACTACAGACCACACAGAAGAAGCTGCAATTAATGGCATTTCAGTGTTCTGCATTGCTGATCTACTTAACAATCCATTTTCGAGGACATTTTAAAAGTTGTTTAGCTGACTGCCAAAAATGAGGATCATTAAAAATAGATTCGCAGCTGTTCGGGAAAGCTGAGATATAATTTTGTCTTCATTATGCCTTATTGCAGATGTTATTGATTTAGTCTCACTGCATTTTGGTGGGCAATATCAATTCATGCTGTCTTTGACTTTGGAAACTGGGAATTCCATTTATTCTTATTTTTAGAGCCCACAGTATAGAAGGAGGGAAAATAACCATGAAGTATATTTGGGAGAGAGCCTCTTTGTGTGGCAGCACCGTTGTGCAGGTGATCGGAGCCGATAAGCTCATCAAATCATCCCTACACAGTGAGCCTCAGATTGCAGCAGAATGTGTACAAAACATGCCCTGAAATTAGTAGGTGCATCTTATATGAGAAGGGCCTACAGTCTTACAGATCAGAGACAACAAAGAAAGGCGTAGATGTGATCATATGCTATCTTCATGATACTACTGCTTTTTTTCATTATTAATACACTATTTTCACTGCAAGTTGGCACTATTCAGAATAATAATTTACAGTGAAAAATCCCTAAACATACGATATCATTGCCAAAGACAGAAGAAAGTCACTTTCTGCTCCAAGGAACTTTCATTTAGTGAGAGTTTTCACATGCAGCTGCAGAAACTGGGTCTGTGTACATATAGGTAGTTTGTATGTATAGGTAGGATCAAATGCTGCTTTGTGGCATGTGTGAAGATTCAACTCACTCTGTCTCACTCTGTCATAATCAGCTTAACCAGGAGCAGAAGACTAAACTCCCTGGTATTTGATCACTAGCATAGGAAGCCTTCAAGAGTTCCTCCAACAGAAATTGCACAACTAATTCCTGGAATTTTAAATAAAATGCATATGTAAAAGTGCAAGGGACAAGGAGCAAAAATAAAAATGTTAATAATAGCACAACCACTGAATTATGCATTAAATAAACCTCCCACTCACTTATTCTCAACAAGCACTACGCATACACGGGTTTGATTGTGTAACACTTTTGAGTGTTGCCCTTTCGGATAGAGAACAATCTGCAAATACCCTTCCTCTGCCCAACCAGTTACTTTAAACAGTTGTGCTTCTTAACACCCTCACGCTGGCTTCGGTGAGCCTTCTCACTCAGCCAGGCTTTAATGCTTTGTAGCCATTTTCAATGGAGTGAAAGACAACTAATGCTGCAGCCCCCTTCTTTATTGTGCTGAAGAGGACCCACACATGACCAGCGTGTGGGTTGGGAAAGCAGCTGTGGCATTGTTAGCCAGCACTCACTTCCCACATACAGTACTACCCTGGGATGAATGAACCCACCACAGACAATTGTCACCCACAGCATTTCTAAGGAGTTCTTTGTCTGCTTCCATCGCTTAATCCAACAGACTTCCTAGGCTAAAGTTAGCACTGTGCACACTGCTGATTTTCGCCTTAGGAGCGTTCATCTTGGAAACCATGGTGTGAGACAGTCTTGCTGCTTCGCTCGAGTGCAGATCGATCTGCAGCAAGGGAAAGGGACAGGCATTTTGCAGTGAAGAACACCTAGTTTTGGGAATCGCATAAAATGTCATTTTTTCTCCAGAACTGCTGAGAATGCTTAACAGTTCGCAACCTCCAGAAGGCCTTCATAAAGGGCTGGGGACTGTAAATCCCACACTAGTATTGGCAAGCCTTTAACTATAGTGGGTCTATGTGTGTGAGTAACTGCACACAAATGCAAGTAAAGGAATTCACAGATTGTCTCACAGTGCCTTAAAAGGAACCCAAAGCTCTTTACAGACCACAATGTACCTCACACCCACAGAAGGACCTCTCTACAAAAGGGCTTTACACATGGAAGCCTGAATTGGGAGCATCTCAGAAAAACAGAGAGCTGAATGATCCTTTGTGGCACTGAGCCCACTGCTACTAGTAATCCAAACCCCATGCTTTGCTAATTTAATTCTTTACCCAACAGAGTAGAGCACACACACTGAACTTAAAGCATAGTAGCTTTGAAGGGAAGAAGGACGATTCCTGTGCTTAGGTTTATGTTATGCTAATTCGGGCTCTGGCCAGGCAGTCTGCATTAGGGCTATGTATGACCTCAGGAGATGCTGTGAGCTGACATAACTCGCTCTGGCCAAAAGAGAATAGCACTTTTCTTCCTCACTGGTCCCATTCTTGGCCATACGATCCCATCGCTTGCCATGTGCTGGTGCTGATGCTCATCGGACCAAAACCTGCATGACAGAGGGCTGGAATGGCTTGGTGAGGGGAGGAGGACAGGCAGGTAGAAATGGATAAACAAGGAGAAAGGCCTCTTGTCTTCCATAGGTGTGAATCTTTCCCTAGACTTGGCTATCCTTTGAACTGATGTCGATATGTGACTGTCATCAACAAGACATGGAGACAACGGAACTTCAGGATCAGCACTTCAGCATTTTTTCAACTAAATATGTGTATTCTGACCAAAACCCCGCATCTTTACTGAAGAAACTCTCAAGTTTCAGCCAGGACATATAAATGTGTGACAGAGAAGGGATGTATAGAGCTATACTGTATTTGCAGGAACATAAACCCTTTTGGGCAGCACAGCCAACTTCCCTGTGCTTTGGCCAGGGACCGCAGGTGTCTCGAAGAAGGTGGACATGGTCCTTGCTTGTTGGCTGACACATAAAGGATCAAACCGGCACTTACAAACATGAGCTGCTATTGCCTTAACTTGTAGCTCAAGGCTGTACCAGTATGTCCCTGCTGCTGAGTGGCGTCCCATTGGCCCTTGCTGTGTGTCACCTTTCTAAGCCTCAACAGACAGTAGTAAAGGGCTGTAATCATTACTTCTCACTCTGGCTTTGGCCCATAAGCCCAAGTGTCTTGGCCATCTAGTCCTATTATTTACTGCTTTCTTGGTTTGCCTTTCACCATTACGCAAAGCCTGTGAACATCACCAATGATATTGGCAGCACAGGCTGTGGCCATTGTTTTGGGTCCTTATTTGATTGTTGAATCTTGCCCTAGTCACTTGTACATATAAGCCTAAATGTGTGGCTCTTGGGAGCTCTGTGCAAGCATTTCCTAACTGTTTCTGTGCGCTGCCTGGCATTATTCAGCTGGACCACATGGACTTTCTCTTCAGGGAAATATCTGAGGTTCTCAGACACATCCATCTTTGTGCTCAGTTGCTATCTGATCTCTGGGGGCTCCACTGCAGTGTTCCCACACTCTCAGGCAGAGCTGCCTTCCTGCTTCTTTTGCTCTGATTAACAATGTCTTGCCTCTTCTGACTCCCAGCTTCCCACTGCTTTGCGGGTACTCTGTGCTCAAATTCCCATTCAAAGCTAACCTGGTTTTCAGCTCTGCTGAGGAATTCTGTGGCCCGTTATCTGAGTACTAAGTCATGACACCCACGCCTTGCCAAGTGCACTGCAATGTCTTAATCTCAGTCCTTGCTTCAGTGTCCTTCAGACAGCATCATTCTTGCTTGGAAATAGAGTAAAAAATTAGTATGGCTAAAAGCATGATGATTATTCAGGATCAGGTTCATAACTCATGACGCAGTCAAGTGGCTCCTTCTGTGTTCTTCTGTTCACTCTGCACCGTCCCAAATCTGCCCGTCTGGGAGCAGTCATGCCATGCCACTGCATCTTCTTTTCGTCTGTCTGTCTTTTCCCTGTGGTAGAAGTATGGACACACCACACAGGCGAAGACCCTTCTCTCTGACATTTAGACAACTGCAGTGCAGGACAGATAAACTAGTCCCTTGCAGATCCTTGCACAGCCAATGGAAAGAAACAATTTTAAAGCACATCAAGCTTGTTCAGAGAAGTACTTTAAAATAGAGCAAATAATGACCTACAGTTCACTGACAATATTGACTATGTCTTCAGTGACTAAAATGGGAGACCAGTGTCTGGATGTGGAGTTCAACGAGGTGATACCAGCTCTGAAATTGCTTAGCACTTTTCAAAAAAAACCCTCGTGTTCTCATCCCTCAGCAGATAGGACTGACTCATGTGCTGCTGCATTTGCAGCTGATGATTGTTCCAGTCCAAAAGTACTAAGCATTTTACTGCCTCCAGTACCCTGTTGTGTTTGACGCCTGATTTGACTGTCTAGCACTACCTTTGAGAAGGGCTTGAGGCAGGTTGATAGATTGTGTCTTTTATTGCATAAAAGATTTGTGAAGCCTCAGTACAGACAACGGGCAATGTCATTTTCTCTCATTCCAGTCTAATGTCGAGTGCAGTCCACAGTGGCTTATTCACCACACTGCTTGTTGTCAGAAGGCACATTTCGCTAACAGCCAAAGGCAAACTGGCAAAAATGTTCCCATGAAAGAAGCACAGGGAATGGGTCATTCTCAGCCCAGACATTTTCCCTTTCTGTATTTGCATCATCTCTACTTACAAACGCTACAAGCTGATGGCTTCAGAGTAGTGATGCTGCTAGATTTCCTTTCCCAGTATCACCCTTTACCTCATGTCGCTCCACAGAGTAGCAATGTTTTATGGTATGTGCCTGGCTTAAGCAATCTTTATGCTTTCAGATGCCCACCTGGGGCCTCTGACTAACCCCACCATGTGGCAGCTGCCTTATGGTTTTGCAGTACTCTGCTGCACATGCAGAGCATCTGGACATTTCCACTGATGGGGGCATTTCCTGAATGAGTCTGAGTGTGTCTCAGAAGGAGAACGGAGCTCAGCAGAGATTGCCAGATGCATGGATTAGCTGGCCTCAGTCTCCTCTGCTGCATGTAGTCTGTGGTCAGTTTCGTACCCCTTAGCAGCTGCCACAGCTTGGCGTCACCAGCCCAGCTTGCCTCTTGCTCAGGTTGCCCTTTCTCCAGTGATACGATTTGCACCCATGAAAGACAGCTGACACTGGACCTACTAGGGCGCTGCTTGAGCCTACCACCTGCCACGGGTACAGCAAGCTCAGCTGGTCTCCTGTGACCAGACAGGACCGAGCAGGGGATTTATTTCACTGCTGTGCTCAGCGCGTTAGGATGATCGCGCCCAACATCTCACTTGCCACAACTGTGCTCTTTAAAGACCCCACACGAATGCTGGCGGATGTAATGACTCTTCCTTTCCAGAGCCCGGCCAGTTCCAGCTCACCAGAGGTGCTGGTATGACATTGCAGCTGATCCTGATCCAGCTGGCACCCAAGTGGCCTCTGAGCCCATGGGGGCTGGATGGTGGGCAGCTCTCTCCCCTGTCTGTGCTCCCATGAAAGTCACAGTGCAGAGCTCCTCCTCTGCGGTGGATGTCTGTTTGTCTGACTGCCTCCTCACTGCCTCAGTCCCTGCTTTTTTATTTCCTGGAACAAAAGTTGCGCTGGGGTACAAAATGGTCCAGCTTCTCTCACTTCACATACGACAGTCCATAGACCAGGCCGTTTGTCTCCATCCTGCCTGTGGTGAGGCTGCACATCCACCTGGTGTCCAAACGGTGAACTGATGGTCTGGTTTCACTCCCCGGACCCTGTGCAGTGTCTCCCTTTCTCCCTGAACGCTGCTCTTACGTCTGCCTGTCAGGGAAGGTACCTCAGCAGATGTCTCACTGCAGTTTTGTTCCTTTCCCTTGGTAGATCAGCTGCCCTCTAACTGTAGGAAATCTTGCTCAAAGATTGCAAAAATACCATGTAGAAAGACAGGTCCCCTAAGCAATGGTGTCTGTAAACAGGGCCTTTCTGACTTCAAAGTTGCAAGGCAGGGTTGGCCCTGCACATACTCACTCCCTCAGCTGTCCGGCCTTCACCCGAAGGCCGGATCTCTCCAGATACTCTGCCTGGGGTCGTGGTGGTCATCAGCTCTTCCTCACCCAGAGTTTGCTTCTGATATCTCACTGACTTCTTGTCCTTGCTTTTTGCTTATACTTTTTAATCTCTCATCACCCTTTGCAGCACATTTGGTGTCATCTGTTTGCATTTCCATTTTTCCCATGCTTCTGAAACACTTCTTAAGCTGGAGATGCAGCATTTTCTGGGGTCAGAGGACCAAAACCTGCCTTTGAACTTTACGCAGAGGGCCGTTCGCAGGAGCTGCAGCAGGACCTCAGCTAGCACGCAAGCCAGGAGCCCCCATGCCTGCCAGTCTGGCTCATGGATCTCCCAAAACGTTTCTTCCTCCAGAGCGTGTTTCAGGGCCTGTGTAGGTGTTACCCACGCAGCGTATGTCCCGATGTCCGAGCCGCATCCCTGCTCTATCGAGGCTTTTCTAGCTTTAGCTACCGTGATTTTTCTCCCCCATTTGCAAACGTATTTACCTCTCTCATTCCCCATAATTAAAGTCCTGCCATACAAAGCCACGCTCCTCAGTCAGAATTCAGCTCAAATCCGAATCGAAGCCTCCTTGCCGCCTCTTTCTGAAACCCGGAGCCACGACAGCTACAGAGATTAAGCTAACTAATTAAAAAACAGGCAAAAAAAACCCCCCACATACCGCCGCGGCTCGCAGCCGCCCTCCGCGGAGCGGCAGAGGTAACAAATCCCTGCGGCGCAGGCAGCCGCGACAGGCGGCAGAGGGAGGCAGCCCGGCGGCCGGGACAGCCCGGCGGCCGAGGAGGCTCCCCGGGCCGAGCGCGGCGGCGGCGGCGGCGGCGGCGGCGGCAACGGCCGAGCGCTGCCACCTGGCGGCGGCCCGGAGCCCGGCGGCGGCCCCGCGGAGCCACCGCCCCCCGGTGGCGGCCCGGCGGTGGCGCGGCCCGGCCCGGCCCGGCGCGGAGGGGCGCGGCGGAGAGCGGCGGGGGAGAAGCGGCGCTGGCTGCGGGGAAAGCGTCCTCCTGCGTTGGCGGCAAGTGCGTTACAAACTGGTAGGAAACCAACTAACTTCGGGGCTTGGAAGGATTCTTTTGTTCTGGTTTGATTTCCCTCTGCTTTAGATGTTTCTTTGCGTTTTCCTCTGCCGCAGGTCTCTTAGAACTCTCTCTTAGAACTCATCGTGAAAGGCCCGGCCTGGCTGCGGCACATGGAGAGGCGGCGGGCGCAGGCAGTGCTGGAGGTGGTCACTGTTGTGCCTCTCACTACCCCTGTAGCCACAGTCGCTTTCCCACTGTCCCGTCAATGGAGGTACTGAAGCCCCTCACCATCCGTAAGCCAACAGCCCAATGCCTTTAATGCAGGCGAGGTGTGCTCAGGGCGGGTCCGGGACAGGGGAAATCCTGACACACTTCTGCAAGAGAAGCGTCATCTCCTGGGAGCTTGAGGGATGTCTGGGGACCCTCTGGGCTGCCACATTCCTCCTGGGAAGGGGCCAGTCCAACCTTTTCATTCATTCCATTCAGGTGAAGCATCAGCTTAGAAAAGCAGGTATTTTCTGTAGCCTAAGTTCTGTTGGGAAACAGCTTACCTCAAATGCTGACTAGCAGTGACAACTCCTATTATATATGTATTACAACACCGGTAGTAAAACCGACCAGTAAATCAGCACAGGCAAGACAGGACCATTGAGGTACAGAGTAACTGATTAGGAGCTAGGCTGAAAAAAACCCCAAACCTAAGGCTGGCTCAAGTCTCAGGCCAATTTGTGTTCCAAACCTTTCATTATTTTTGCAAATATAAACACAATAATTGCATCAGCATGGGAAGGAAGCTCCGTTTGGTTCCCCTCCCCACCAGTAAGCTTCTTGCTTGGGCTGGAATTAATAAATACATCATAAACCCTGCCTTCCCCTTTCCCCCTTTGCCCCCCAAATCCCTCGGCCTTTTGAGATAGCATTGATCAAGCGAGGATCTCAAAATGCTTAGTGAATGTGGGCAAGTGAATTATTGCCTCCCTTGCCTCCAGACAAAGCTACAGGTCTGGTGGGGAGCCTCTTCGGAGGTCGGAGGAAAGCACAAGGTAGAGGAGATGAGAAATTTCAAGCCAGTGAAGGCCCTTGGGGCTCAGGGCTCACTAATGAGCGGGAGGAGGAAGCAACATGTCAAGAGAGGGGGAGGATGGAGGTGAGAGGGTAGGGCGCGATCAAGTGTTTATGGGTCCCCCCCCCGTGCCGCAGGAGCCAGCTGCCTCACGTCCCTGCATGGCATTTGTCTTCCTGAACCTCCCACTGGGAAGCGGCGTCTCCGTTTTGCTGACAGGGAAACAGAGGATGGCAAGTGATTGACCAGGGTCACAAAGGCAGCCAGTGGCTGGGCTGGAAATTGAGCTTTGGCCACTGGAGCAAGGTAGATAAGCAAAAGGGGAAAGGCAAGGGGGGGGGAGGACCCAAGAAGTTGTGGCTTTTAATGGTGAAAAAGCACTGGGACTCTTGGGGCCTTCTTCAAACAGCATGGGAGCCTGCCTTTTGCCAAAAATACCAGTTGAAAATACTGGCATTCTTATTTCACTGCAAAGAGATTTGTGGACGGGACTTGGTCTCTAAACCACAGCAAAAAATACGCCAGAAAAACAAAACCAGCCCCAAGTTTATGTGGCAAGAAAAGTATTGACCCAAACCTCAACCACATGGCACATGGGATGTTGTGTATACAATGGTATCATCATGATTTCATAAGTGTTTGGGCCCATTCAGCATAATTGCAGATAACTTACCCTACAAACGCGTGGCTGACTCCACTGGGTCAGGCTGAGCAAAAGAAACAGCCATAGGGTAATAGGGAGCAACGCTGGGTGCAGTCCTCACCTACTTAATAGAGCCCCACACACTATTAGGGGCTTCTGCACATGTGGCTGAAGGCAGAAAAGCCCTTTCCCAGCCCACTGTAGCAGAGACAACTGGCACTTCTGCAGATGTTTCACATTGCTCTAGTGTTTTCTCCAAAGGTTATTGCCACCTGGACGTGCACGGGTGCAGCACCGGCAGCACACGGCACGCTCCTTCAGGGAGCAAGCCTCCACCAGCCTTGGAAGAACAGACTGGGTCTAGAGTATAAAGCTAGGTAAATGGATAAGAAAGGTGTATTCCTCAGGGTCTGCCAGCAAGGCAGAGAGTCCGGCTGCAAACAGCACCATAGCACAAGGTGAGCGGCTGTTGTGGTGGTGACAGAGTCCATTTCCCATTTTCTCAGCGGCCCAGGTTTTTTCTGGTTTCAAATTGTTTGGGCGCTGTTAATGTGTCTCTCAGCAGAGCTGCTTGCTCCATCTCAAGAGACTTTGTCAGCGAGACATTTGCAGCAACAGCAGAGCTAGATAGCTGTCACTTGTCAGGACAAGAGGCCAAATGCTGGCCACTCCAGAGGAAGGCAAGGAATCAGGACAGCCACCAGACGAGATGACACATCACTGGGGACACTGCGAAAGGCAGTGAAGGGTCTCTTTCTTATGAACTACCGTTTATTTTTCAAAGGTTTGGGCTTCTCCAGTCGCTGCAGCTGGGAGGGACCTTGCCCTTGATCAGACTCGTGACATGCAATTCTCCAGTCAGTTTGTTGGTGCCTCACAAATCCTCATTTGGCTCCCCCCTGCCTCGAGCTTACTGATTTGGAAAGGCTTTAGCAAGCTTACTCAATTTTTATTTTTTTTTTTGCTGGAAAATAAAAAGCATCTGCCCACTCATCATAGATTGCATCTTCTTGTAAGTCAGAGACCCTGCAAGCTGCTCGTACAAACATTTACAGTGACACCAAGATGAAAGGAGCTGCATCTGGCCCATTCCACAGCCTGTTGTTTAAACAGCAGCACACAATTCATACTCTGTAGTTACAAAATAATAATGTGCTTTTAATTTGCATGGGGTGAACCCAGGAAACTATAATTAGAAAGACAGTTTCTGGAAATGCAACAAGGAAATATTAATACAGCGCAAAAAGCAATCCAAAGCCTCCAGCCCCACAGAGATGTGTTGTCTAAAACGTTGCATTAGCCAGTTTTTCTCTCTTAATCCAATAGGACGGCATCTCTGGAGCAATCCTTTGTGAACATTTAGCCTCCTTGACCATAAATCTTAGCCATTTGACACCCAAGTTATTAAATTATATTTGTGTTGTTATATCATAACACAATGCTTAGCCATATATCATGCCCCCAAGGATAGCACAGAACCGGCAAACAGTAAAACAAAGCTCCTCCTTCCACACCCTCTTTAAAGCTGAGAGAATCGCTGTAACCTGCTGGCAGTGCTGGCCTGCGTTTGGATTTGTGTTTAATTTCACTTAGAAGTAGACCACGTTACGTATGCAGATTGTCTAGGTAATTAAAATACGGCTACTTTTACAAGGAAAGACAAATCACCAGCACCAGCACATAGTCATTTCTTATTACAATTCTTAATTGGGATTTTAGAGGGGTCATAAATGTTGTGTCATGAGTAATAAAATGTTGGGGACTGCACAGAAGTGAGAAAAATAATCATGGCATTGAATTATTTAAGGTTTAAATTCCACTGCATGGTCCTAGGAGGGTCTTCAGAAGCAATCTCTCCTCCAGTGTGGATGGAGGGATGTCTTATTCAAACACCATATGGATGCTGTCTAACAGCTCCTATCAGTCGATTGTATGCTAAGGACCAGCTGTGGTTGCCTAGCAGTGTCTGCCTGCTGATTGACCCCAGGGGTGTAGCGCACATAACAGTTGGAAATCAGAAAATTCACCCGAAGTAGGGCAGTGCTTTTTATGGTGAATTACAAAGTCAATGATTTGCCTCTTGACATCGGAGATGAATAAAACCACCACGTCTTGCCTCGAATCATGTTATGACTTCTTCTTGTGGTCGGTCCCAGTTGCTCTCACACCTTGTGCTTCATTTGTGGCTAAGGATGCTTTGGATCTCCAGGGGCTAAAAGTATCCATGGTTAGCACTGATACTTCCAGATTCACTTTTGGCTGTGGTGCCAGTATGTGTGTGGCCACAGATGTTTTACAATTGCCGCAAGCACCTCCAGAGGAGCCTTTGCAAAAAAAGGCTTCTGCCAGGTGTCCTTCTGCCCCTGTGAAAGAAGGAGTATGGACAATTCCTGACACCCAACAGGGGAGTACCACACCCAACAGTTCTTACATCACTTTCTCATTGCTTCAGCTTTTTGCATGCGAATTTCTTGCAAAGTAATTTCTCTAACAACTTCAAAATCTGTACTAATGTTGTAACAGAGCCTTCCCTGTTACTATAATGTCTTTCTAGTTATCAATTCTTGGGCTTATTATGTGAAAATTAGAAATACATTATTACCAGAAAAGCCATTCTCTCAACTGCGCAGACATTTACAACCTGACATAATCTCTTAAAATCTGAATTGTTTGCAATGAAACAGACCTTTTTTTCTTCATGAAGATGTCAGAGAATTTCAATTTCAGCTAATTCTTGCAACCCTAATGAGTTTTCTTCTCTAAGGAACTGGCAATGGTCTTTATGCTGTAATAGTTCCAGGAACAATTGGAAACTACTTGGATAATAACATAAGGTTTTTTAGATCAATATCACTTTTGTAATATGAAACTTTTGCCAGATCTCAGTATCTAAGCCATTCTCTTCTTTTTTTTTTTTTCCTTTTTCTTTTTTATGAGTATTTCCCTGAAAAGTTCATGTGCATTGATAGAGCTTGATACAGTTATGCACACCAAGAAGTGACAAAACAAGAAGTTAATGGACAAAATCCATAATATGATACCTGGAAAATTCTAGAGTTGCGACATTGCAGGGATGATTTCCAAATAAGAGACCACTTCTTTTATGTATTTTGTAGGCTGTAAGGGCTGCACGCTCGGTGAGTCAGATTGGAGGTAAATATGTCTTACAAGCCCATTAGAGACATCCCCTTCTGTTCGTATCAATAAGTTAATATATTAAGAGTTATTTTATTTTTGTAGGTTGAAGCTTGCATTGACAAAACACGCTTTTTTTGCTGGCAAGTTGGGTTGACTAAACTGTACTACACCCAGAAAGATAAACCTTAACTCAGGTGGCAAGCACATGCCTGATCCAAATGTTGCACCAGTCACTGGAAAGAGTTCTTGGACTTCACAGGGCTTCGTATTTGGCCCAAGGAAGGAAGGTACACAACTGCTGTCATGAAGCTTACACTGCCTGTCTCCACATAACTATTTCTGAATTGATTTCTTGTTCTCAACATCAGTTCTTTTAGCCTTTTTTCTTTCCTCTGCAGAAATGCCAAGCTCCTGTTCATTTCAGGATTTCCAGGGCTCTGGAGTCAGTTCCCTGGGTGATACTGCAATGTCCCTCCTGGCATTTCAGCCATATGCTGTATTTCTGCAGAGCAAAACTGCTCAAGGTCTCCATGCATTTGAAAGCTTCAGGGTTTCCTTTGAACTGCTGTGAAACTAGAGGATACTCTGGGTGGTTTTCAGACATCTCTATTCTTATTGGAAGGAAAAGCTTGGTCACCTCCCATAGCCATCCTTTAGAATGGAAGAAAAATAGTTCTGGGGGAAATGTCTGTAGTCTGCCCCAAAGCTGTTTGAGATTTATCAGTCCTGCACTGGGCAGGATCTTCTATATGTTGCCCTTTTTTTTTTTTTTGTAATTTCTTTGGCCAAGGTGTCATCTTTTTACCTGGTTCTAGTAGTCCCTCAGCTGTGAACTTTTGAGCGCTATAAAGTAGCCGTTGAATGAGCTCAAAGTGAGTATCATTACTTGCCCCATCACGAACATGTGCATTCAGATTATCAAGTTCCCACTGTTCCTGAAGTCTGGGCTCTGCAATTGCCTTGGGCCAGCATGTTGTGCCTGGCAAGGCTGTTGTTTTAATGCTGCTTCTTTCTCTGCTGTTTTACACCCACTTTTTTGCTGTTCTTCTTCCTATTCACTCCATCTGCTCTTAAAGCTGCTGTAAGGTTGCTGATTCCTAATACCACTTTTAAACAGAACCAAAAAATTGCATTTTCAATATCAGCACCTGCTCAAAACTTTAAGACCCCCCACCTAATTACGCTTTAAACCAAAAAAGCAGTAGACAAAAGTAGCAAGCATGCTCTGGCTGCATGAGGTTTCCAGACCCGGGTTCATTCCAGTGCAGTGGGTGTTCAAGAAGGCTCATGTCTACCTCTGCATGAAGGAGCCTTGGGGCTGTTGGGTTTGTCTCTGTACCAAGAGTCACAAACAGCGAAGGACTGTGGTTCCTGCTCCACTTCCAGTACAGCATGTTCCTTGTCTGTGAGGCTGAGGGGGTGGAGAGGCCTGTCCAGTTTACTGCACCATCTGCTAGGTTCAGCCAAATCGCTTAATCTTAACCAATTTCAAAGGGAATGAGGTCAAAACTTCAGAGGTGACCTTAACTCTTCATAAAATGTTTGCTGTCTCAGATGTTATGAAGAAAAGGTTGTTTCAGAGGAGTGGGGATGGCTTGCCAAGATCCCTCCTGACACTGAAATGCTCTTCCTTCTCCCTCCCAGATACCAGAAAGCTCATCACTCCTCTGTCTCTGGCAGCAGCAACAACCCACCCTTGTCGCCTCCCTTACCTTCCTCAGCACCGCAGCCTCCATGGCACCCTGTGTCTCTGGGTTGCGTGCCCATCTTCTGACCCCATACCTCATCTCTTGAGTCCCCAGGATGCATCTCTGTACACCTAGGCAGCTTTACTTCCCCAGGCACTTTTCACTGCCATACACCCTATAAGTGTCTGGGGACCCCCTTTAGACCCTTCTGGGGTGGGACTTACTTAGGGCTATCCCTCAGCCAGTCCGTCCCTGCTCAGACCTTCTCCAGATGTATATCGATTAACTGGCCCCCTAACACTGCCTAGCACAAGATTTTCTCAAGACAGCACCCTTCCTTTTCCGTAGGTCAGATGCGCACTCTTGCAAAAGATTGCCCTGTTATTTAAAGGTATAGAAATATTGCTTTTTTACACACAATACACACAGAAAATCCTTGACTTTAACATTTGCCCAGAGCTCTTCAGGTTTGTCATGCAGTAAAATGAGAATCCAAAGCACTTCGGAGGACCTTTCCCTTTCTTGTGTCTGGCCACAAGGAAAAAGCACAGAGACATTTAGAGCATGGGGACATTAGCCTTTGAGAACAGAGTATATTGCTAGAAACATCTTTCTTTCAAGTATCGTCACCTGGATCCTGCTTTTCAGCTGTGGCTTCTCCCAGGTGTGGATTTCCCCCAGGTGGGAGCAGGAAAGAGTGATGTTTCCGTCTGCTGCATGGCCCATGACAAGCAGGACTCAACCAGCTGGGGTTTCATCTAGCTGAGACAGAAGATGACAGCAGCCCAGTGATGGCTTTGAAGGGGAGGGAGCATTTGATCGCACAGACCTCTGACCTACCCACAGAAAAGGAAGATGTGAAGTATTTTTATGTTCATATTTTTGGGGAGGGAGGACAGTGCCTAAGAATCAGGTAGATCAGAGACAACCAGCAGCATTAGTCATGCACCACTTGGGTGGGAACAAGAGAACAACACGTGGTATTTTAGCACCAGACCCTGGCTTGAAACACAGCTGAGGAAGACAAAAGATATCAGCAGAAAACCTGGGGATGCAAAAGGCTTTTTTTCATTAGCCTCTTCACTATCCCACTTAACACAGGCTGGTTCAAACCTGGATGTTGATCTGCCAGGTTTCTCTGCCCCTAAAACATTTTTTAAACTGTTTCCTCCTTTGCCAGGAATGATGGAGGGATATCAGATGCCTGAAATTTTGTCAATTTTTTTCCATGGTCTAATAAAAGACACTGCCTTTTCCTATGAGCCTTGCTTCACTCTGGAACTGAAGAAATGTTACTTTTTAATTAATCTATTCTTAATGTCCTTAAATCAGTTTCATGGTGGTAAGAGGGCTTTAAAAACTCCATCAAAGAAATTATCTTCTTTGATGAAGCCCTAGATAGGCAAGCAGGGTTCTCTTCAGGAGTTGTTAGTCCTTGGTGGCCTTTCTTGAGCTTGCTTATGGTTTTTAACAGAGAATATGAATGCCATGTAGGCTGCATGAAAGGAGAATTGAGGCTGACTTGGCATTTCTATTTAGACAAGTGTGGGGGTTCAGATACTTGGAGACAGATCAGTTGCCACCAGAGAAGGGATGTTAGGTCTGGAAAGAGTGCTGTCTTACAAAAGGGAACAAAGCTTGTTGCAAGTGAAGAGACATGGTGGAGTCTAACAAAAAGGTCAAAGTTTGCTATGTACTATGCTTTGGCTGCTTTTTGGCCAAAGGCTGCTGCTGAACAAGACTTTTCCAGTTTACATGATTTTTACTTTCTACTGGGACATCTCAGCTCCCACAGGAGTGGAGGAGTACAAAAGTGATGTGATTTGCATCAAGCCTTACAAGCCCAAGTCAAACGAGAGTCCAGAGTGCTGCTGCCACCAGATCCTCTGATGTTCAGTGCAACGACAGAAAAGACAGAGTACCATTCCCACAGGGGGACTGGGCTCTTTGCCTGTGACACACCCCATCTTTCCCAGACGAGCTCTCATGAATGCCATACAACATCAACGCGAACACAAAGCCCATTGACTCCATCCCCTCTGGCACAGAGCCTTGTGCCAGGCCCCCCACAGTTGCTCTGATTGTGCAAAGTGCAGAGGAGTGAGATCACTATGTTGAATTTTGAGGAATGGCCAGCAGATGGGAACAATCAGATAAAGCCGGTAACCATCACAGAGGAGGAAAAAAATCTAATTAAATTCTCCTGAGAAACATGGGACCTAAGAAAGACCTTTCTTTCTGGTGCTGTCCAGCCACTGCTTCAGATCTTCACCTGAAGGAATGAAGTGACTGCACAGCCCACCTGCACGAATGAACTATCACAACGGTCATGTGAAGGTGGGCTGGGAGAGGCATGGCCTTCTACCATTATAAATACAAGAATGCCTGGAGGTGATCTGGCAAACAGCTACCTCAGATATCTCTCCTGGAAAGCCAGTGTGTGCGCCTCAAAGGTCAGTGAAGCACAACAAGCCTGCAGAGCAGGGCTGCTGGTTTTGATCAGGCTGGCAAAGGAGAAGCAGGGAGAGGTCAGGGAGAGCGAAGTTTTGTCATGGTGTTTTGGAGGACAGGAGCAAGGCCAGCACTGTGAAGGGGCTCTCAGCCCTGCTTCCCTCTCTGGGAAAACATGGTGTGGGAGCACGGCAATGGCAGGGGGAGAGGAAGGCAGAGGGGGTGATGAGACTTCTTCAGGGACCCTGGGAAGTCTATGTCCATTGATTTCTGATGTTGTAAATAGACCTTGGCATAAGTGAAGATGTCAGTGCCCAGTGCTGTAAGCTCTTTGAGACAGGGACCATCATTTTGTCTGGTGTTTATACAGCCCCTACCACTGCAACAGCCTGGCCAATAACTGGATCTCTTCTACACAACTGCACCATTAAATGGTCTGGTTATTATTAGTAAGGTAACAATAAACATTAATAGCAACAATTTCAATCTCACTCAGGATGAAAGAAGACAGTGGGACTGGTGGTTCCTATTTGCAGCTATGGAATAATGTTCATTTCTAGCCACTGTTTCTTTTCTTTTCCAGAATGCAACTTCATTTAAAAGAGGATGACTTTGATTACTCCTCAAGGGTCTTTATCCTGTCTGTGCCTGACACCTGCAGAAGTCTCCCATACTGCTAGAGCAGTGTTACTATTTAAGCGACTTAGTGCTTTTGCAGGCTGCAGCTCCAGACCCAGATTTCTCGCAGAGCACCCTTGTCCCCGTGGGAGCTGCACGGAGGGGCACAGCCCCAGCCATGCACAGCAAACATGGCCAGCACAAAGGGAAATCTTTCTCTTCTTCACAGTGACAGCAGCTCATCACTCAGAAAGACTTTAAAAAACATGCCCTGTCACAGGACAATTCTAGAAAGGGTCATTCTGAGGGCATCTGAGGCATGAGCATCTCCTCCAAACCAAGGTGCTTAAATAGCAATGAGAGTCTTTAGCCCCAAATCCCGAAGCAATTTCTGTCACCATTAGCTATGTACAAAGCCTTTCAAAGAAGCACTGCAAAGGTTGGAGGTTGCTTCACAGGCTGATGCAGAACTTCATCCTCAGTAAATGGCAGCGTGCCCTGAAGAGGTTAGTAGCATCATCATCACCATCACTTTTTAGCTGTGACAAAATGAGACAAGTTACTTCAGTCATCTAGCCCAACAGAGTCATGGTGTCCATAAGGGAATATAGCAGCAAGCAACACCTAGGGACCTAAAGAAGCAACTTGCAAAAAAAAAAAAAAAAAAAAAAGAGTTGGCATTTGAAATGGTTCCTGCCTAAATAACACATTGCATCTGTGACACTTTGTTCTGGTACTAAGTTCCTGGCAACACTCACCACACACAATTCCTGTTCCCTGGCAATGACTAACAACACTACCTGTGCCTTTGCAGATGGTTCTGTGGCATATATATCTTCCTAGAAGCAAGTAATTTGTTTTCTTGATGGGATGCATTTGCCAGAGATTTTCAACTGTCAAAACAATCCCCTCCCTAGCTCATGATCTCACTGCTGTGTACCCATTAGGCTCCTGTCCAGCCCAGAAAGACCATGGTGACATTCATTGCTGAGTGCTGGCCTGTGCTCTCATGATGAAGCGCTAAGTTGAAGTTGGCTTGAGAGAGAAGCAGTCAGCTTGGAGGAGGTTAGCATCAGAAATGTTTATATCAGCTATTTCTCTGAACTAATACAAAAACAGGGCTGGCTGGGTCAGGATTTGGCAGCTGAGATGAAGAGGAGGGTAAAGAACATGGGGCTTTTTTTTTTTTTGTCCTTTTACATACATCTATGAAATAAGTGAGATGGTTACTCTGGCTGGGATCTTCCTCTTGGGAGAGGGACAGGACAAAGAAAGTCAGAAAACTGTAGTTCTTAATCTGTTACATTTGTGCTAAAATACATACTCTTTGGCTTCAGCTTGTGCAGTGGGAACAAAGCCGCTTAGGGTAACGTTACAGTATATGGAGAAGATGTGGGACAGCACTGTCACCGGGCCACGTGCCTGGCATTTGGCAAGCAAGTCGCGTCCTCAGGGCTGCGTGTGCCAGTGAGGTGGAGGGAACTGGAAGCATAATCTGTTTTTGAGAGGGTTTCATACAAAACCCCACCAAAACAGACCGTGCCATTCCATTCCCATCATCGGCTTCATCCCCACTGGGTTTTTTGATAAAAGAGTTGATCTGGAAAAAACGTATCTCTGTTAAACCTGGAACAATTTTCCATTTGGATCAGTCTCCCAATTGAAAAGTGTTTTTTGGGAGGGGGGAAGGAAAAGAAAATGTTTTGAAATGGTCAAAGTATCCCATGCTATGACTTCTGAACATAAATTCATTTTCTGTTTCAAAAGAATATTTCTTGTTTGGAAAACGTATGGTATTGAAAAAGAGGTTTATCTTAAAAAATATTAACATTAAAATTAATTATTTTGAAGTAACCAAACAGGGGTTTTATTAACAAATCTTAATGAAAGAAGTATCTTTTCTGTCTGTAATCTTGTTGCAGAAGTTTTTTTCTCATTTTGACTTTTTAGTCCTGATTTAGGAAGGGCAGGGAAAAATGTCAAAATCCTTGTGAATATTTTCACAAGGACTGGGGAGAACATTTTCCCACACAGCTCTGTGATCAAACTCTTCAGATGCCAACAAACTACTGATGAGGTTTTCCTGCCCTTGACTTGGGATCATCATACTGCAGAGCACTTGGGGACAGAGCAAAAGGCACCTCTCATCATGCTGTTAATGTTGTTTTTCCATGCACAGAGCAAGTACATTCCCAAGAAATGTCTTAAGTGAAAGACTCCAAAATAAAGAACGAAAGTGGTGTTAGTAACCTCTGGCTTTCAACCTCTGTGACTTATGTCTTCAGATATCATGAAACTGGGTTGAAAATTGCATGAATAAAAAATGAATTAAAATATTTAACTTGCTTTCTTACTTATTTTCTAAACTACATGACGATTTTCAAGCTTTTCAGTAGGCCCGTCAGCACCAGAAATTTAGCTCTTTGCGCATGAAAGCTGTGTCTCATGTAAGGTAATTACAAGAACTCAAAGAGTCAGAGCAAGTAGTGCCGCAGAGGCATCCTTGCAGGAGGGTCTGAGGGAGACACAGCCTCCGTATGCATTACTTTTTAGCCATCATTTAGGCATTTAACATCTCTCTCTGAAATCTAACCCCCATAAACAGGCAGCCTTCTCAAAGATGGTACCTCAGGGTATCTCCCAGAGGTACCCACACCTGAAGACAGAAGAATGCCAAAACCTGCAGCAGAGGATACCCCTTGCAAAGCAGTGTTCCCAGCTCTTTCCTGCATCTTGCTCGTATGTAAAAAGTATGACAAAGAAGCCTTTGACTGGAACAGGTCTGATGTTAGTGAAAAATGGGTCACAACAGTGAATCTCAAGCCAAGTGGTTGTTCTGGGTTTTATCATGAGAGTGTGAAAGAAAGATTCACTCAGCTCCAATCAAACTGTGAAAAAAGGGGTGAAAGAGGCAACCTAGCACCTCTGCACCTCTGTCTTGTCTCAGCCATTTCATCTTCAGTTGTGAGAGACCAGAAACGTAGGGACTCTTACTGATTTTAGTGGTTTTCCCTATATAAACACAAGATCAGGGTGTAATTCTCTTCTGCAATAAAGCTGGCTTATAGCAGTAACAAATAAGTCTCACAGGTATTTAACCAGCACCCAAATCTTATTTCTGTTCACAAAACACCCTACTAGACTGTGACCTTCTTCAAGGCCATGTCAGGGCCAGGCAATCTAAAGGATCAGATCCTCCTTCCCTTTCTGTTATAGACCAAGAGAAGAGACACTAATAGCCTTCTGTGTAGTAGGATGAAGAGCAGCTGACACAGAAAATATAGAACCACAGGAAAAAGTGAAGCCACCACTTTTGCAAAGAGAGACATTGTTTGGTAATTTGCTGAGGCTTGCTATTATTGTTTTTGAGTCAGAGTCCTTTTTCTCTTCAGTGTTTATGGAGAGAAAAAGAAAAGAACAAAAATGTAGCAGCTGCTGTTTGAAAAAAAGCTACAATTTACTGTAATGGAGCATGGTCACTCAGCTTCATTTTTAATTAATTTCCAGATCCAGGAAATCCATTCATCACAATTCTGGAATGCTGGAAAACTCACTGAGGAACTACAAAGGGCAGGTAAAGCAAAAGCATTTAAAATAGTTGCAGATGAGCTGATAAGAGGCTCAAAGAAACAGTTAAATTTGTGTGCAGATAACTCAACCACAGTATCTGGAATGTATAAACATAGGACTTTTTTTTTCTTCTGGCCTTAAAATTTGATCCAAGTCTGGGAGTTAAAAAGTCCCATTTTGTGTAATCAGGTTCTGGTTGAACATGATTGCTGAATTATTTTAAATTGAAGACACATGTCTGGATGTTGAGTTCTGTATATTATTCCAGGATGGTGTCCATTAGGTCTTATCCACAGGGGCTATCTTCATTCCTTATGCATCAGGATTAGCAAACGGTGAATCATGAATATGGAGACAGTGAAAAGAATGTGGTACTAGTTAAAGGGTGATTTTGGAAATTATCTTGCATGCATTATTCAAAACTTTTCAGTCTCTCTTGCAAAGTCCCTACGGCTGTTTAAAAGTGTTATTTTAAAACACACTTGTACAAGGCATTTGCATTCTTTCATTTTGAGTCTTGAATTTAGCAATGAACCAACATTTGCCTTAACCCCTTGTCAGTCCTAAAGCATTCTCAAGAGTATGAGTTGCTCATCTAATGGTTGCATTGCCATATGCTGTCCTTTTATAATAGATCTGCCCCTGACCTCTGTGTTTTTATATTGCTTCTTTTACTGGCAGATGGACCATTACATAAATTGAAACATATTTTCATGGTTATTCCCAGTGGTAAGAGAGTATTGTCTCATTAGCTCCATGGGGAAAACAGTGTAAACCCAAAGCTGAGTAACTCACCTACCCATATGGTAGATGAAAAGAACAGTCCTCACAGTGTATGCTGCAGGCAGTGATGCCTCCTGGATTACTGGAAGATCCAAGTTCTGAGGTTGTATTTTTCCTTTCTGGGCTGTCCAAACACTTGTATAGCTTCCTGACAGCTTCTAAAGGACTGGACTGGGTGCTCTTTAGGTCCCTTGCAGCCATGTACCACAGATCAATCACTGCAGGATGCTCTGCCCACATCTTTTTCCTACTGTGTATCCATACACAGAACTCCTGCAGGGAACATCTCTACACTCTTCTGTTCACCAGAATTTTTTAATTAAAATGGGTCTTTTTTTTTTTTTTTAAATCAAAACAAAATTGTGGAAAAGAAGACTGTCCCTGTCATTCACATATTTGAGTTTTCCCATGTTCATAACAACTGTATGGGAATCTTATCCATCCCTTAATCAAAACTATTTGAGAAATCATATCACCCAACTCCTTCACAAGGGAAAACACTTTTGTCAGTATGTGGAACACTTGATGACAGAATCAACAGTGATTCTGATATAACATTTCATGAAAATTGAAAGATGTTCCAAAAGCCAACAGAGGTGAAGTGGCCACAAAACTGAATACCTATACTCTTTGCAAAATGCATTCCTCAGTTTTCAGCCCAGGAAATAACAGTTAGTTGTGCAGATGGGCTTTCTGATTCCATTGCGATGGTATCTCCATACACCACCTCCCTCCCTCCTTCCCTCCCTGCTTAGGCAGGGCGAATCTGCTGGGCTTTAAATCTTTCTCAGCCAGGAGGAATTCTGAAAGGACAAAACAGCTGGGAAACACATCCATGCCTCCTGCAAAGGTATGTGCCTTAAATATTACTGCGAGGCGCAGCATCATTTTCCAAAAATCTCTCACTCTCTTAAATAACACACAACCTATTGTTCTGAGCTGAGCAAAGGTGGAGCTGGCAGCTGATGTGTCTGAGGTCATTCGATAAATGGGTGTAATGAAGTAGTCATGGCTAATATGTGTTATAAGCTTAATATGAACCTGAAAATCCCACAGAGGAGACATAATATCTTTAAAAAATGATACTGCAGTAATGATTCTAAATCCTACAGCTTACAATAGTGTTTAACTGTTCTGAGCTATTATCATGATATTATTTTAGGGATTTTCATTACAGTAGATAGTTACATTAAAATTACATTAAAGTAGATAGTTGCCAGACTTTGCTGATGCCTTACTAAGAAACACACAGCAGACACTTGTGAAAGCACTTCCCCCTTCCACATACAAATGGGTAATTTACAATATGGCTGGAGATGACAGCTTTAATTAGATTTCTTTCTAGGAGCTCATTCTGGCAGCTAACCTTGGGCTGGAAAGAGCGTGGCACTCAGTTGCATACTTGCTTAGGACAAGGATCCAGAAACAGCCTTTTTTCTGGTAAGCAGGTAAATATCATCTTATCTCTGCAAGATAGGAAAATGGGGCCCGCGGGTGTAATGTGCCTTGGACAACACTAGCAGTTTTATACAGATAGAATTAGGGTAAAAGCAGTCACAGGCCATGACCCAGTCTGTCCTGCTCAGCTGTCTCTTTGGCTTTTACCTTCTCCTATGGTGTCACTTTATCACACTGCTGAGCGCCTCATCAGCGCTACTAGATGTGCTTTTAGGCAAGACCTGGGAAAGAGGCACTGTGTAGCTTTCCCCAGACCTGGGTACGACAGGACTTTGATGCATAAATTCCCTCTGTCGTGCTACCCCACTGAATCTCTGAGTCACTGTGGCTCTCCAAAGGCTGGCTCTGCCCATTCCTAAACTGGGTGGACCCCCAAGTTCTCCTCCTTGCCCGCTCTCTTGCCAGGACACCTCCCAAAAGACCCAGGTTGCATCCTGCACTAGCCTTAATCCTTGAAGTCAGAGGGCCATGCTATACTACAAAATCCCAAACGAACCAAGAAATAATTATTTCAAAACAATACCAAATATTGCTTAAACAAGAAAGAGCTTATTCCAATAGGTAAACAGGAAGGGAACAAACTACATTTTATTACATTATCCTCCCGCCTTAATAGTGTTTCATATTGATTGTTATAGCCGAGTACTTACACAGGGTCTAAATGTACTAATGGACTCAAGACGAATTAGTTTAGGGGCCCAGATCCGACAAGTTCGCTGCCTAAAATTTAAACATGAGACAAACAAGTAAAGAGGTACATGAATAAACAGGGCGCACATCCCATTTTCATCAACTGGATCATACAGAATGTCTCTTCATGTAGGCTTGGAACAAAGGGGTCTCTCTCACAATGGGATGAGGCTATTGGAAGGGCAAGTGGTGGCACATCCATGGTCCAGCCAGGGTGTTACCTTTCCTGACCAAACACAATTCATCTCCTGTGCTTCTTGTATATGGGTGGACAAGAGAAGGAGTATCATATATATTTAGATTTTCTTATATATATATTTATATGAATGTGTGTGCTCATGCCTGTGTGTATGTACCTATGTGTATGTATATATACACATATAAAAATATACAGTACAACTATATTATTTAACGGAGCTAGATTCTGCAGCTGTTTTGTTTGGAAAACTGTCACCACAGATCCATCTGCACTGACATGTTTAGAGTGAAATATTATCTGCACAGTAATAACATTAAGTATTGCTTCTTTAAAGCAAATTTGCCCTTTGCCATGCTGTACTGCATGCAACACTGTAGAATGGAACTATGCCTCTTTCATTAAAAAAAAAACCAAAACACATAAGCCCTAATAATTGGATGGGAAATGTTTATTCACCTGATTTTTAGCACCGCTCTTGCAAAGAAAGATGAAAATCCACTCAACACCAAGTACACGCCTTTGCCATCTTAATGTTTTCTATCTTGTATGTATGCTTCCTGTACATATTCTATGAAAGTTTTCTTTTTGCTCTTACAAGTTTTAATCTCAGCTAACTCCTGCCTTGCTAACAAGTGACATCATTTCATACTACAACCAACACATATATCTTTTCATCAGGGAGCGAGGTCCAAATCTCATAAAAAGGAGCAGGAGCTGGATGATGCTGGCTGCATTCAAACTGCCTGCAGTTGCTGCCTAAGATGCAGCTCCTTCTCTCTTGATTTTTTCAGTCTGGCAGCTCTGGCCTGGGAGCTCACCTTAGGTGCCACAACAAGCATGTGGGGTTGAGCAACTGGAGCTGACAATCTCAGTGCAGCTCAAGGATGCTTCTCTTTCCTTGAAAAATCCCTTAGCCGACATTGTCCTGACACACTTCTAGCTTCCCAATCGTCCCCTGGGCACAAATAACACCAGAAAAAAAGCAGGATTTCAGAAAACCTCTCCCTCCTCAAACTCAGGCACAGTGATTCCTTGTATTTGCCTGTGATGTTTCTTACTCCTGAGTGAGCTAGTCTGTGCCTGATGCCGTTCATCAGATGAGCAGGCAGAAGAGGACTTTGCAGGAAAGATAGGCTGTTGTTCTCACTATAACATCCCCTAAAGAGAGGTGGAGTTAGTTCTGGCCCCTCAAGACACCTAAGCCCACTGAGGACTTGCAGGCAATGTCTGGTTGACAGTGCTGGTCATGAAACACCACTGCCTGTATTATTAAATTGTTAGTGCAATCCCCATCCAAATATCACTTTCACATACAATGCCTGGGCCCAGGTCTGGGACCATTCTGAAAAGGCAGCTTAAAGGTAGTAACCCTTTTTTGAAGGCAAAAGACATCCACTTTTCATCCCAGTTCTCAGTGTCAGAGAGCACTGCTAAGCACATCAAATCTACCAGGATGTACTAAGCTCTGCAGTGCATTGGCCTTCATTTCCTCTGGGCCTTAACATATCCCCTCCCCAACAGTCAGAATATGTGGAAAAACAATTTCAAGAGACATCATCAACTTAGTGATAGCCTTAGTAAGTGCAGTACCAGTTGGGTTTGGGACATGTTACATATCCCTGTATGGCTTGAGCTGAAAATGTACAACTGCACCTTAGATCTCAGCTTGCTGTGATAACACACAGCATAGGTGATAACACATATATCTGTGTGGAATGTAGGAATAAGTACTGCTTACAGAAAAAAGATTTCTAGGATTCCTTTTTTTTAATATATATATATATATATGTGCTGTTCAAGAAGATAATGAAGTTGCTAATTATCTTAATAACATACTCAGCTTCTGAAACATTGCCATCTGTGAGGACGTTCTCTTGTTTTATAGACTAGTCCATTCCTGCTCCTGTTCTCTGCTGTTCCTGCTCTTTTGGGAAACAAAGGCAGGTTTTTATACCCTCACAGGTCAGGAAGAATGACAGGATAGGAAACACAGGGAGAGGAGCTACAGAAGAATACAGGATATATGCTACTGCAGAAAGTTTTAAAAATTCATGCATCGTTCCATTTTTATCCATCAATTATGTCACAGGCTTCCTAAGTTAAAAAGGTTCGTGTCTACCAGCAGCTCATTACCCTCTCTGTAAGAGACTCTTATACACCAGGTAGCAGAGCAGTGTGAAAAGTTACATCCCAAGGTTATTCTGTTCAGCAGAAATCCTTCTCATCATCTGGCTGTGTTTCACTGAGCTCTACAGAATAAGAGCAGCAAGGATAAAACGTAGCAGAGCCATACAGCAGCTCTCGCCTTGTGAAGCCCCTAGAGAATTAGCACAGCAGGACAGTGCAGATGTGGTGTGGAGCTTTTCTCTTTCAAGCAGCAAAGCCCTTAGCTGAAGTGCATCAAAGTCAAATGGCTTTTGTTTCAGTGGGTTTTGAGTCCAATTGCGATCTCTTCCTTGTGCTTCTGCAGATGACTGCAGGTAGCACATCTGCCTGTGAGTCTCCTGCCTTAAGTATAGGAAACATCTTTTGTCCTACATTTTGGGAATTCTATATGCTGCTAACAATAAGAACTAGCTCTGGAGAATGAATGTATGTGTTTTGTCTGAAGGCTAAAATCATTTAATTAGCATTGGGGAATCCTGCAGTAATCTAGACAGGATCTGGCTTTGTGCATCCTGAAGATCCCTAAAAGTCTGTGGGAACTCTGACAATATATTGTTAATTTTCCTCACATCCCAGAAACACAAGTCCTAATTAGTAAAGGCAGGCCTATAAAAAAACATTTTGACTGCAGATAGAATAGGTAAACTCCCTACCCCTAGCTGACTTAGCTATGCTGGCAGAAAAAGAGGGGGGAAAACCCCCACCAAACAAATGTGGTAAACAATGAAACCAGCAAAAGCCTGCCTTTTGCCAGTGTAAATTAAGTCATCCCAAGAGGTGGTCTAAATATGCAAGCAGAAAAACTCCTTTTGCCAGTATAAGCTGTATCTCCACAGGGGGGCTTTGCTGCTTTTGCTGGCAAAGCTTTTATATTGTAAACCAGGGTTGCTGATACTGCCTTGAAAGCACAACTGATAAAAAATAATGTACAATTAACATTCCTTTTGTCTGTCTGTAGTGGTCATTTCCACCCCTCAGCTGGATGCTGGCCAGCCACATACACACAGGTCAGGATTCAGATCACAGTGAGGTGCACTGGCCATAGGGAGAGCATGGTAAAAGAGCAGGAAAATCCCAAACTGAGAATAAAATTATAAACCAGTGGTCTTTTCTCAGAATGCTAGCCAGTCAGCCAGGTGTTGTTTAACACGATATGTGTAGTTGAGGCCATTCATAAAAATATTGCTGCCGTAAATGTATCGGTGTAGTTAAGGTAATGCAGTTCTATGGGTGATATAGTTACTCCTCCTTGAAAACACTGCAAATGTCAGTTAAGGGTCCAAATTTCTTTGACTAGCCTGGATAAATTGATATAAAAACTCTGATCAACCATAAAGCTGTTACATTCACTTCACCAAGCTACTGGGTTGGGAAGTCTAATCCTCCATTGCTTTTCCCATGTATTGTGTAGCCATATACCTAGCTATGCCATGTAGCCATATACCTAGCTATACCTGGCTAAGGATGTCAAAGGCTGTTCTTGTTCCAGCACAACTGGCCTGCAGAGGTGACCACACACATGTAAAGCAGTAAAAGCCAGGTCTGATTTTGTAAAGTAGAATCCTCACATTTCTGCATAACCTGGGCTACCTTAAAAAGCTTAAAAAGAAAATATTTATATTGTTCTTTTGAGAAAACTCTATTTTCCTTACACAAGATGGGACCTGTCCTATATCCCTGTTCCTCTAACTTTTGGGGAGAATCTTGCTTAGACTGTGCAAAAAGAGCCAGCTGAATATAAGAAGGACAAATTACAGATTTGAGCCCAGGTCTAGGCCAACGTATACCAGTGATTTCACACGATGTCATTGCAAGGAGGTGTTGTGAAAGTTGTGGCGTTAACAGAGTCTAGAGAGCTTAATATTTGAAAAGATGGTTCCTCCAGCCCTGGGCTGGATAGGAGTCAGGACAGCACATTCTACTTAGCAGGTGGATGACCAAATGGCAATGCACATGAGCAAATATTTAGCAGCCTGCCTCCCTCTGAGAAAAATATCAGCTGAAGTTAAGACAAGTAGTTTCTCCTGAACATACAAAAAAGATGAAACAAACCAAAAAGCATTCCCACTCGCACTGAACTCAGCTAGGTTGGGTAGGTGAGTTGAGCCAGGACAGAAACCAGCCCAGAGTGACACCAAGTAAGAGGAGAACATCATGAGAACACAGAAACAAAGATGCAAGCTCCTCATATACCAGCCACGGAAAAGGAGGCAGTGGCATCATGCACGTTTCTTTGTTGGCATAACAAGCAAAAAAGAGGTGAGCTGTGTCTGCATCAGGTGATAATATTCAGTTGCAACCAATGTATTTACCATATTTCAGTTTCCACGCAGGAAATGATTAATTGTGATGATGCCTAGCAATTATATAGCATGTTGCCTCTTCAGAGCCTTACACATACGATAAGCAGGTGTGAGCAATTTGCCATTGTAGTGGGTGTCTGTAGCTAGAGCCATTCTTCTTTACTGTTAGAGCTGAAATGAGTTGCCTGCATACATTAAACAGTGCAGTACTAATCACATCTCCCTTTTTAACTCAGGTTTGGTTGATGACCCGTAAGAGCCATCTGTATGTTTGACATTCAGAGTGTGAAAGCCAGGGATCATGGCTGACGGGTTAGTGGTCTCCAATGTCCTCCATATTTTGTGTAGCCAAGGGGGTCCCCATGGCTGCTCTGTAAATGCCAGCACCACTGCTCTGCATCTTGTACCTTTGGGCTCTGCCTCACAGTACCCAAAGCATCCCTGGAAAGCCTCACAGTGCACACATTCCAGTCTGCTTAGACCTCCTGTTTGGAGAAACCAAGGAGATTATAACCCATCACAACCTAAAATAGTGGGCACCACAGTCTCAGCTTTTGCTCTGCCCCCTCCTCCCCCCTTCCAGATGCCTGTGTGCCCCTGCAAGGGAACAGCTCTCCTTGCCACAGCATCTTGTGCCCAGGAGCATCGTGGTGATGCAGCAAGAGGGGTTCTCCCTGGGGACCTCAGGCAGAGCAACCCACAAAAGCTGCAGAAGGAGCACACCAACAGCCTTGTGGCACTGCCTTACCAAAGGAGAGCACTTCTGGGAGCATCGACCCACAGCTGAAAAGAATCTCAAGGGGATGATACTAGACTACTTTTATAAATATACAGAACAACAATAAGTTCATGTGGAAGCTAATATTTGGCAAAATGAGTCTCAAATGCAGATGCAATTATTGCCTCGCCTCTGCCTTCCTGCATCTCTGCTCACTGGGTTGCAATATGGAAGAGATGGTTTCGGAGGTACAGCTACAATTTTCATCTTCATGATAGCAAAATTTGCCCCTGGAGATTGGAAGATCAGTCCACAGATGCACAGAAATACCCACCCTGCCTCTAAAAACGCTCATGGAACAAAAAAACTCAACCTGGAAGGGAAAAAAAGATCAAGCAGATCCCTATTTCTTCTAAATTTAAAGTATAGCAAACGGTGTCTTAAACATGGGGCATGTATGTCAGAGCTAAGGGTAGGTGTTTTAGATGTCTCTAGCTTACTGTCCATTAGCTGCAGGCTGTGACCTTGAAGAATTACAGGCAACATAAGCAGAAAATAAATATGAAAGATGTTTCAGTCCAATGTAATTAAAAGTCCTATTACCATGCAATCTCCTTTCCAAGGAAATACACAGTATCTCTGGAGGCCACATAAGGGTGTCAAAACAGTCTAATGCAATGAGGCGGCTCAGGGTTTTGAACCATCCCCCATGTTTCTCCCCTTCACTGAGTGCCATTTCTGCACTGCTTCGCTTGCTTAAATGTATACTATCAGGAAAAAACTCTATGAGAAAACTGCCACTCTCTTATATATGTTGGCGTATATAACACTATCATGCCCGTGGTATACACCTGCATTTACCATTAGTTGCTCTTTTAATAATAAATTCTTGAAGACATATTTCGTTTAATGTTTACCTAAAGAGGGAACAGCTAAGAAAAGCTGCATACACTGAATTCAAGAAGGGGATATTTCTTTCCTACTATAAACACAACTGATTATAAAACCAGAATGCAAACTGAGCTCCTTGCCCTTCAGTTTTGTATGAGGTTACATTTCTTTGCAAGACTCTAATTTCTTCAGTTTTTTACTGCATTCCAACCCAGGGAGATATAAACCAAAGCAAACAAAGTACCCCCCAAAGGAGTCTCTCCCCCTTAAGCGGGACTTCTATTTTTAATTCTCTACAGCTTTTAAAACATTTGAATGGGAAGCCTCCATCAGTCTTTGGTGGAAAAGAATTCCTGCTGGTCTCTCAGGACGTCCACTCCAGATAATCTCAACTGGCAGCTCGATATAAGACCGATATCTCTTCTCAGAGGGGTTCCTTGCAGTTGCATTTCAGCACATTCTGCCTTTGCAAAGAAATTCTTTAAACAGTCATATTTTCCTTCCTCAAAGATAAATTAGGAAAAAGAAAAGAAGAAAAGAAGAAAAAAAGAAAAAAGGAAAAAAAATGTTGACCTTCTTGCTTGTTGGCAGTGAATCTTTCACACTTTGCTGGTGCCTTTCTCCAAAGCTGGCTCTCGGCGAAACACTGCACTGACTTTGCTCTGGCCGACAGCACGAATGCAAGCAGGCACCACTGCGAGGAGATCTGCTGCTGTCTTTCCCCGTCACATCTCCAGGAAGCCTTGCTTGCTGCGTCCCCAAAAGCCTGGACCCTTCTTTTTGCTGACAATGATGGGACTGAGCGGGAAGCAGGAGAGCTCTTCATGAGCTTACAAACATGAGACAGAAGAAAATTGCAAGAAACTGAAAAAAGATTCTGTATTTCCAACAGCAGAGGAACAGAGTGGGAAAAATTTTAAAACGTGTGCATTGTGCCTGAAGTATTTACAGGAAGGCTCCTTTAAAAAGCTTAAACTCAAGCGATTTATCTGTCCTTCCAAGAATTTCAAGGCAGGAACTACCTCCCCATGCTCCCCAAGGAAGGAACCAATTGCTTATCAAGAGTGAAAACGTGACTGAAATGTGATAGCAAAAACCAAAGAAATCTCTAATAAATTAGAAATTTTTTCTTGAAGCTACAGAGCGCAGTCTGCTTGGAGTCTGGTTTAATCTGTTGCCATAAATAAATCTATTGAGGGAATTTTCCATAGGCTTTATCAGACAGCAAAATTCTGCAAGTCACATCACTGCATGTCGTGTGATGCCTCTGGCAGATTCAACCTGGTTAATATTTATGCTGCAATCACCAGTGACTTCTTGAAACCTTAAAGGCAATATCTTCACAAAAAAAGCCCCTGAGCTCCTGCAGATGGGCTATCATCATAAATTCACCCAAAAGTGGAAACTCAAATAACAGATGTGTGTTTATAAACACAGAAAATAAAGTAAATTACTAGATATGCTTTCCAAATGCTCAGGGCTGCAAGGTATCCTTTCACACAAAAGTCCATATTCATACTTGCCCACACCAAGAGAGCTTTCTTGCTTACCTGGGAATTTGGACTGCAATTGCTATTATCAAGGGGCAAATTCTTGACTGGTGAGAATAAATCATAATATGCCTTTGCTCTATGGAACGATCTCTGAGTGATTAACACCACCATTTACCTCCCCGTAGCAACAGTTGTTTCCTATTCCCAGACAAAGAAAGCATGGAGGCATGTGGAAAGATTGTGTAGGATGTGGCAGCTGTTGACAAAAACGACTTTTTAGAGGCCACCTATCTACCTTGAAATATGCTTGGTGCCAAAAGGCAGATGAGGGGTTAAGAGATCTCCCCCACCTTATCTCTTGCACACTTTTTATCTGCCCAACAGTCCATAATAAATCAGAGAAACTCTTCTTCCATCTGGCTCACTCTAAATTCCTTGCTTTCACATGATTTGGGAACATTTTCCTGACCTTTCATGAATTCTCTGATATTGCACAGAGCAAGAAGTTGGAAGAAGTGCACCAGGGAAATTTGGCAGGTATAAAACATGCCTGCAACTAGGTAAAGTCGTCAGCGAGGCATCACTCCTAGGGTATCTCCTGAGCTTTACTATCTGCTGCTCTTTCTGCCTTTGGAAGGACGTGCCCAAGATAGCAGTCCATGAGGAAGGCCCAGTGTGGCTCCTCTGCAGAAGGGGTGGTATGGGAAGACGTAAGGCTAAACGCTGCAGAGTCCAGACACTTCATGCACTCCCAAGGCCCTTCTGACATTTGTATATGATTACCAAGAAGCATGGAAGAGCTGTGGAAAAGACAGATGGCACATTGGTCAGCTTTAGTAGCAAATGTCCCAGATATTTGTCCTGTGCATTACAATTGGTCCTTGATGTTGAGAGGTGAGAGTTTTTATGAAAAATGGCAAAATTATTAGTCCCATTGCCCAGTGTTTTCATTATATTTAAGCACCTTCCACTTTTCTGCTCCATCCTGCTCTCCCATTCTCCTCACCAAGTCCATCACCTGAGGCTGAGCCACCACCCCAGTTCAGGCCATTACTCAACATCCTCACCTCGATCCCCTTCTTCTCTTAGGAGGCTCACAAAGACCATATGTTATGTCTGCCTGCAGTAGCAAGGGATTAGAGACACCTAAACAAAAAATTCCTCCAGGTATTTTATTTTTATAAAGGCTCGGCTTCTTCTCCACACATCCAGGAAAGGCTATGGGTTAATCACCACCTTTTAGGTCCCATCTCCACCCACCAACCTGTCCTGCACCTCTTCTCTGGGCATCTCAATATGCCACGTACCAGCTGTTGCTCAAAAGGCATCCATCACACAGAGCAACAGCTGTTCCCTGAATTGAAATACCACACTGGATCATTTTTTTTGTCCCAGTGATTGCCCCAAACAGCAACTTAGAGACTGAGAAAGACCCAGGTAGTGCAAACCCATTCTAGGAGATGGGGTTCTCTGACAATGTAAATGCAATCCTACTGCTGCTTCTTGCTCATATCATTGCCTGCACAAGACTTTCTATTTAATATGCATAACTTGAAAAATATAAATTTTTTTGTTCTGTCTTCTGACCCAAATATCCATTTTCATGGAAAAAGTAAAATATGCACATACACTAACAACTGCCATGCTGTAATAACAACAGTTTTGCTTACCCAAATGGTGATACAATCCCAAGTGTTTGGGTTTGTGGGCTTCCACACACAATGAATGTGCATATGTTTGCCTTTGTGGTATAATAATGGCTAAGTACACGTACAAAACAGTCATATGCATTAATAAAAAAAAGTGAGACAAGTTATTTGGTGGTATAACTGCGTTGGCTTCACTCAAGTTAACCCTGCACTGAATCTAGCCCCTTATCTCTGTTTCATATATATTAAAAAAACCCAACCAACCAAACAAAAAAACCTTTATGGTTTTCAAGGCAGATGTCTTTCACCTCAGTAAATATGGCATGAGAGAGTATAACCTAGAAACCTAGAAGGAAGAGATATCTGCCACTGGCTAAATGATTTCGGGGGGAAAAAAAAAGCAAAAAGGAAAAGAAAACCAACCCTATACCTACATATGGTATTTAATATATACCTCTAATGGAATGAGCTTCATAATTTATTCTGGGGTTTACCTTTTCATGAACTCTGTCTTGTTCCTGCTCATGAAAGATTTTCTGGTGCTTCGGATATATTAAAAGCACATCATCTCTGTCTCCCTCCTCTCATTTCTGTGTATTCACATATTGATATATTTCGCTGGTGCACATGGCATGGTAATAGCAGTAATACTCTTTGCTTCTGCTCTGCTTTTTGTCTCAGGATCTCATGCCAAGAGTTATAAAGTGAAGAGACTGAAGTTAGGTTTTTATATTCACACTGAGGCCCTTAAATTACAGCCTAAATTTTGGAGGTGCTGACTTCAAACGGAATTGGTGGTTTGCAATACTGCTGGTTGGGGCACTCAGCGCCAGGGTAAAGGTTTACCGCACTCATGTCTAACCATGATCCGTGAAGGCCTCATGGCTGTGGCTGCTTCTGCATCACCACACTAGTTCACCTTCGGACATACAAGTTTTGGCTGGATCGAGGGGGGTCACGTCACCGGTGCCATGAGGGGCAGCCGTCGCTCCCGGCAGCCATGGCAGGGAAGGGGGGCCAGGTGGCAAAGCCTAACACCCGATTTGGTTAGACAACCTTCATTGAGCGCTTTGGAGACATCACACATCAGAGCTGGGATTTTCAGGGGCTTCCAAATATTTGTCTCGCATTCAGGCACATTTTTACCAGCCACACCTTTCGTGCAGAGCACCTTATGCCAACCAAAGACCTCTTTTGCTGACCTACTTGAAATGTGTTACTCCCACCCCTGCTATGAAATACAGCCTTTTAGATCACATAAATCCTACAGCTCTCCTTAACATCCCATCGATAAAGACTTCCCGCAGCGGCAGCCCAAGCAGGGATGCCCTGTGGAGGGGCGGCAGGACCAGCAGGGGAAGTGGGGGCACGCTGCTCATGCCAGGAAAGGATGGGTGTCTGCAACCTGCAGGGGTTTATTTTTGTTTTCTTAACTGAAACAGCTCTGTTGGTATAAAACATGTGCTAAACCAGGCCCAAATCTTCTAAGAAAATCCCAGCTCACATAGCCCCTTTTTTATTCAGCCATCCGTCTCACGTTACAGTTAATGGGAATAACATGTGATTTTCAAAAGACAAACTTTTGCCCAACTTTTTCTGTGTATACATTTCCCTCAAATTTCTAGATTTTTATTACATTCTTTTGCTTTATTATTGTTAAACGATTTCTATCATTTAATGGCAATTTGTTCTGTTTACTCAACACGCTCAGCAAAGGAAAATGGAAAAATGCATACACCAGAAGAGAACCTTGGTTCCTTATCTCATTGCACAAAAACATTCTTTTTAGGAAAGTGTGATAATGATAGAGTCAGTTATTCTGCCAACCTTCTCTCCCAATTTTTCTGTTTCCCTTTTCATCTCAGTTTTTCCCTGCTCTGTGCTTTGCATATTTTATTAAGAAAACAAATATACTTTGCAGTGCAAAGACTGGATAGGACGCGTTCACATGAGAAGACTTCAGAGCACGTGTAGTTTATTTTTTGTGTAATTGATTTTGTAGTAGATAGAAGCCGTGGTATAAACTAACAGGATAATGTTTTTGATCAGTTTCCAATGCTTAATTACAAGTCTGCTATAACTAATTTCCTTCATGTGCTCGCAGCTGCTATGCTTTTGTCATTGGCTTATTTTTCTTTGAAAATCTGAAAGGCATCGAGTTTTTCTGTGAAAGTTGTCTGCCCTGATTGACTCCTGCAGACACCTCATTACCACAGTCATTCTGCAACATTGTATAGCTGTTTCAAACCTTGCATTCAAATAATTTCTTTTTTCTTTTCTTTTTAAGAAAAAAAAAAGTGCTGTTTTGAAACACTACAGAATATTTGGCTCATTAAAGCATCAGACCAGTTGGCTTTGCAATACAAAAAGCCTTCTGGGAAGAGCAGCAGAATTTACTAGATTGGCTACACCACTTGTTTGTAAAAGCGACATATTTTGAAAGAAAGGACTTGGTGATGTTGGGGTATTTGTTGGGGGTTATTTTCACAAAGATAAATGAAATGTCCGCTCTAACAGTGTAATTTAATAGGGAAATCTACCTAGTGAAATCTCCGCATTAAAAATACTTTTTTTTTTTTTTTTTTTTTTTTGTAGCTTTGTAGCTTATTAGCAGTTACTCTAATATATTGCAAGGCATAAAGGGTGGTGGTAGCACACCATCCTCCTGAGGAATGGCTGGGTTGGAAGCAGAAGCTGGGGGCAAATCTGACTATCTTAACTATCCCCCAAACTGACAGATCTGCCACTCTCTGTGAGAGATAGAGATGAAATCGATCTTTAGTTGGTGTCTTTGGGACCCTCTCCCATGGCAGAGCAATGCAAAACTCAATGTGCTCTCACAGCGTGGGTTATGGATAAAGGGTCAGTCTGGGTAAACTCCATGCCATAGCAGGACTGGACAGAATATGACCCATAGATGTTTCCCCAAAATTTGTTCTTAATATCATCCTGCTTTTTGTCTTAGCATATGGTTACCCATCCCTTATTTATTCCAATGAAACCTAATTTGGGTTTATTCTCTGAATCTGGATGTTCAGCTCTCTTTAATGTCAGCCGCTCCTTAGTAAATCTTCAGGCACTTGAAATAATACAGTCAAATGAGGAGAATTAAGGCTGCTTGATGGGTTTAAGAGCCACCAGTTCTTATTTTAGAAGAGGCAGCTAAATCAGGGATGGGGGAGTAGCACATATCTCTAGCTTCTAATGTTAATGAAGACAACATTTCATATCAAGGATTACATGCAAATGCAAATGTATGTAGATGGTTTACTTAGACAAGAGATTTCATACATCCACCTCTGCATCCCTCCTCCTCCCCCTATCTTTTCACCCAGGAAGAGATACTATTGTTATTCTAGTCATCTTTCTCTTGATTTTATTATCTAACAGAGCCATAAAAATGACAAGAAAATGGATTTTTCAGACAACAGTCTCCTGTTCCTGGTGTAATTTCACGTTGAGCTACAGATACTGACAACATCAGATAGTTTATACATTTTTCCTTTAATTGTATATCACAGCCCCATTTTTAGTGAGGTGCTCACCACTACATAATTAAGAAAGTGTTTAAAGCGCCTGACTCTTGTTAGATGGTGGATGCGGAAAGGTTTGCGAGCATGATCCAGCTACTGCTGGAGATGCTGTGCTGGGGTGAGCCTGGCCCTTTGCAGAGCCAGGGATGCAGACTGGGTGCGGATGGGGCAATCGTGCAGTGCTCAGAGGGGCACAAAAGGTAAGAAAGTCTGTGAAGGGGTGGCAGCGATCAGCCCCCGTCACAAAGCCACCAGACGACATGCCTCCATGGGAGGTTCATGTACTGGAAAGGCCCAGCATAGGGTTTTTATGGGGGTCTTGTAGATTTGGGCTGAGGTTGGGGGTTTCAGCAAGGACCTTGATCAGATCCTCGCTCAGCTGCTCACTATAAGCCTGACCCAGCTGAAGTGTAGGTAAAAGCTGAGAGCCAAGCATGCTGCCCCGTGACCACAGATATGGTTGAAGATTCAGAGGGAAACAGATAAATTGCCCTCATTGTCTCAGTGCTCAAACTATTTTGCTTTATTTTTAACAGGATAAAAATGCATCTCATTCTACTAAACAAACAACAACAAAAACCCCTTCATTATGTAACTCTCTCCCTCCAAAATGCAACAAGAAAGCAAGCACCCAGCTGTATTGCACATTCATAATTCGGCTTTTTCTGTGGAAGATTGTGACTAATATTTCTGTGCTACGCAAGGGGATTTGATTACCTCACACCCCATGGTTTTTTCTCCCCAGAGCAGCTCTGCAAATCCCAGCATAAATCAAAATAGCTATCGGCAAACATCAGTGAGCAGATTTGCCTGGTGGTCCGCTGATGTGCTGCCACAAGAAGGATCAGAACTGGGCTGGGGAAGGAGGCAGGCGGGGACTCTTTCTGGGGTGACATGGTGCGGCTGGGTGCTGCTGGACCCAGCATTTGTCAGGGCAAGGGCATAGCAAAAGGGGGCAAAAGGAGAAGAAAGGTCTGGCTCGAAGAATAACTGAGAAGCACCTCTCCTCTGGGAAAAATGTTTCTTAAATAATAAATATTTTGATTGATTTGGACTAATATTTAACAGATGTGGACAGAATATTCTCCCCTAAAATAAGATACTCTTAATGGAAACACTATTCCTTGTATCACTATCTGCAAATTCAAAGAGCTTATTTTAGCTTAGGGATAAAATAAGCTTAAGCGATGGGAAGAATAGCCATCTTCCCAATTTTTTTTCAACAGCTACTTCTTATCTCTCAGAATTGTTTGTTTTATTAAGAAATCCTGCAGTCCAAAGCAGATTTACAGGAAGCCCAAAGCTGTGTGTTGCAGTCACTTTCATAAGGGCTATTTATTTTTTTAGCAGCTGACAATAAAAAAAAGTGCCAGTCTGTTCCATATGCAAAGCAAAGGATTAACCAGGAGAGGAACGCTAATAAATTTCTTTCCTTCAGGAAAGAGCCAGTAGAGCTGTGGCTTCAGTTTGATTTAGCCGAACACCATTGCCCATTGCTTCAAAATACCCTGCACCCCCACCGGCTGGTATCACAAGGAGCATCGTTTGCAGGGAAAATCACACACAGGATCATATCTACAACTGGCACGTATAATTACTCCATGTTTTCTCCAGAAGGGATTATCCTGTGGCAATAATTATGTCAAAAACATGCCCCAAAGAATAATATTTCAGGCAACTGCAGCCATCAAACAAATACGCTGTGTAATTATGTTATTTTTCCCCTCTGAAAGCTCTCACTCATATTTGTATCTTGCCTGCCTAAGACCTGCTCCAAGGGAAGCACCAGATTGTTTCTGACGATAGCACATATATCAAAGCGGGGATGGCAAAGCCGGCCGGGCTGGGCTCTTGCAGCAGCCCCCGGCAGGTCTGGCTCAGATGTGGAGCTATGCTCGGACTTTGCCCCGAGCAAAAGATGCCACCTCTAATATACAGAACTGTCATGAATTTGTTTTTTGTCATAAATGAAGCATGGGTCTGTGCTTTAATTTTCCTCACTGCCCTCTGTCAGGTAATAACCATAAATATTGTCCTGAATCATTAAGTCACAACCCGAAATGTGATCCTGCCCAGTTCCCAATCAGACAGCCATCTGGAAGATGAAAGAAGTCTATTTTCATTTTAGAATGATCCAGACTCTAATTTGTAGTAACAGTCTTAACAGGCTGTTTCGGAGACATTAACCAGAGACTGGTCACGGTTGCTCAAGGAGGGGGCATTGTATATGCTGCTTAAAGCATGCGTCGCAGGCAAAATACCCTGTCACTGCTTTGAGCTTGCAGCATCTGTGGCTTTTTATTCCAGCGCCATGTTTCTAAATGGGCACAGGTTATGCGTCCAGGGTGACTGGAAATATACAGTGTCGTAAAAAATGCCAACACGTTTGTGGGAGACAGAAAATAGTGTTTCCACGAAGCTAACAGTGGTACCACAGGTCGTATAAATGCCTCCTATCTTAGGGTTAATTCCATGCTGAAAGCAAATATTTTTTCTATATATATAAATGTATTTATAGATACATATATCTTATGATTTTCTGGCTACTGAAAAAAGTGTTTCCACCATCAAAGTGCTCTTTTATTGCAACAGCAAAATACCTTTTACCCTGTTAAAAGCAAAGAAAAAAACTAATCAAGTGATTATGCGGTTGAGCAACAGCACTGTCAATCAAGAGCTTCTCACTACATATCTGAAGCCGCTGCCCCCTCCTGACCTGTGCTACCTTCAGTTAGTGAAGGACATCAAAGACCAGCTGGCCTGCAATCATGCAGAAGGAACCCAGCAAATGAAATGGGAAGCATGTGCATCGCCTCTCCCTGCCAAGACGCAGGAATACTGCATGCCTTCGCTCCCTCGACGTCCTGGGTGTCCCTGAGCAAACCCCACAAGGACTCATTTTTTTTACACTTGTGAAGTTAGGATAATGCAGTGGTCTGGGAGCACGGTGGATCCATTAGCACATGTATGCTGGTTTGTGACTAGTGTTGCTAGGCTTAAAATTAGGCCCAAATTAGACTATTTCAGTACAAAATATTAAAAAGCTACAGCCTTAATACGGAAGGATAGGTAACTTTGTCATAACTCTCTCCATTCACTTCCAAATAGGAATTCGGAGATGTTTTCTTAAATAGTGATGAGAGCACAGTACTCGGTGCGTCCTTGTTCTCACTTCCTTGCTCTTGCAAACCTGCCAATTAAAGATGGATGCAGAGGCACAGAAATGCATCTAACAGCAGACATCTCTCAAGCAGAAGTTCAGAGGGTTGATTGTTTGGCTGAGTCTCCTATTTTCCTTGATGTTTTATCATCCTGGGTTATGTTTCCTTCAAAGCTTACAGAAAGCATTTGCTATAACAGATGTGTGTATGTGAATGAGCTTAGCCCAGAGATTTGGAAATAACCACACAGGGGTCTCTTACAGGTAGAGATAACTGAACTAGCATCCTTCTGAATAAACCCTTCTATTTTTCTAAAATGCTGTGAGTTAGAAATGGTGCGGAGAGCAGATAAGAGGCAAAATAAATGCTGTTTGCCTGCATCTCTGCACTGCAGAGGTACGCTAAAGCAGGACTATTTTCTAGCAGGTAGGATCGAAGTGTGTCTTGCCCAGGGAAGCGAGAAAGGAAGGAAAGATAATGATTTCATCTTCTGAACGTTGTTGCTGAGGAAGAGCTATATCCTACCATATGTCCTGCATCCCAAAAACCAGCTTCAGCCCCTGTGAGAACCTCGGTCCCTGGCTTGGGTTACTCTTTGAAGCCTTTGTGCCCTCTGGAGCGGCATTTCCCTTGTGCACACCACCGTATGCCTAGGTCTCCTACACGTTTCCTATCAGACTGATGAATTCTTGGTGTTTTCACCTAAGCTTCACAATGGGAAGAAGTAAAAGACAGTCTGGGTGCATTTGCCCCATGCGTCACCACGTGAGGCTTGCCACAGCTATTATTTGCATCCCAGCAAGACATTAGCTGGGATCAGTAGTCTCTGGTGCTTGGAGCTGCATGTGGCAAATGGAAATCTCCATTCTGGACCTGACACATGAAGAGACAAAACAGTTGCATAGCAGGAGAAAGGAAATCCCCTACCAAGTTCCCACTTTCCGCATCAGAAACTGATGGAAGGTGAAATTCTGGATGTCCTGGCACCAGAAGAGTTGTCCGTCCTGACCTCCACAGGGCTCACATTCAACCATGGAGGTGAAGAGGTCTGTGGAAAAGCCAGACTTGGACCCCTATTTCTATGACCAAGAGACTATTTTTCCTTCCCTATTGCAAAGTAAACATGTCTGAGTAGCAACCACCAAAAAACCAGCAGGAGCATAAAGCACTGAAATCTTTGCCAGTATTGTCTTTCCAAAATATGTAAAGAAAGATTTTTTCATTCTTTTTTAAATGTGAAAGCATACACACTATACTATTACAGTGCAATGGACTGAAAATAAAATCACAAGCATGATCTGGCATATTGTACCACATCTAGTGAAAAATGTCCACACAGACCTTTGAAATTTTTTGCTAAGTTTTTATTTTGCTTTTTTAAAAGTCACATAATTTGGACAAAGCACAGTTGTGATAATAGGGAGCGTGCTGGGTCTTTCTACATTCCACGGCTGTAATAATGAAGCCATTAAATTACTAGGTCAGAGGCCCCAATTCGCAAAGAAATAATACCAGTTTATTATTTCTAATCTTATTAAGTTAGAAAATTGTCTCGAGATGTAACATCAACCTGTAATGGCTGAAGTATTGATTATATTAACCCAATGCTCATGGATAATTCAAAGAGCCTGATTTCATCTAATTTCTGTAATTTTTAAAACAGTTCAGCCCAATTTCTTTATGGAAAACTAATCCAGAATTATTTCTATAAATAATGAAAATGTATTATAGGATTTGCTAGGAGTGAGCCAATAAAACATTTGTGTGATGGCTTGCAGAGTGGGGTTTTAATCCCTTTCTTCTTTATCTTTCTTGAATCATCAGTCTTATTTTTTTTTCTTTTTTTCTCCCTTTTTAATCTGCCATTGTCTCTTTTGGAAATATATACCCGCATATTTCAGAAATATCCATGGACTTGCTTTGTTCACCTTCTAACTGAAATTGATGGGTCCTTTGAAGATTTTACCTAGATAAATATAACAAACAATATCATTCCAGTTCTGCCAAATTTGAATCTTCCCCAGTTTTGTACAATAGCTACACTAGCAAGGGAGAGGGTGTAAAATTCCAGAAACTCCAATGGCATTTGGTTTCTGGAGCAAATTTTTGAACTATTTTAATTTGCTCTGAAGTTTTTAAGAAATATATAGTAGTATATGTGCTTGCACAAGTGATGCACATACACTTATGCTTGCAAGCACACCTGGATGTGGTCCAAGGTCCATTAAGCTCAATGGGAATGTTTCCATTACTTCACTGAGCTTCGGATCAAGCCCTGAAGGGGCTGGTTGATTTTAAATACACATTTTCTAAGGTTGTTTCTGATCTTCCCCACTGACCTCGCTCTGCACCACTTCCCCAGTTTCCATCCAGAAATCCCAGCTTGAGAAAAGCTGTGTTTGGGGATTTTTCTGTGCCTCCTTTTCTGCCTCCATCCCTGTGGCTTTCCTATCAAAGCACTACATGCATTAAGAAAATTAATGTGACTTAAGTTACTGAACCAACCTGAAGGCTAGTTCACTCAAAAATATTTCCTATAAGGATATTTATTAGCTCAGAAGACATGTGTGGGCAGAGCATGTTATTTAGTGACCTGTAATGCCCAAATAATGATCACAATAAATCAGTACTCATTACTATGTAAGGGAGGTCTGGATCGAGTGACTCAATAGGTAATGAGGTCTAATTTAGTGCCATGGTATTATTTTACAGAGTATTTGGGGCAGGGGGCGGGGGGAGGGAAGCAGGGGCTGAAGCGGGTCTAATTACCTTAGATTTCTCATACGGTGATGAGCCTCTAACTTTGGCCAGTTACTTTGGTGGAGTGTTAGAGGTCAGGCCTTTAATTGCTATTGGCTGCATTTGGCTACATTAAGTGAATAAATTTTTAAGGTCTGGACCTCTAACACTGGGTTGAATGGAGCAAGACTGGGGCTAAAATCAATATAATGGGATATAGGGAGGGGAAAAAGAGCACTGAGGTAGAAGGTAAAGAATTTAAGTCCTTCCTCATGAATGGGTGAGGGGTGGATTTTGGGGACGGCGAGGATGGTGCCGTGACTTGTAGGCAGCAAAACCCAGGAACTCAGAGGGACAAGCCCAGCCCATAGCACCAGGCTAAAAGGCCCCAATACCTTGGCTTTCAGCCTTTACTTTGTGCTGAGACCCCAGAGGCATTACTCCTGCCCTCCTGCTTCCTGCTCCTGGGGTGGGACTATTCCCCCTGGCACCGGTGGGCATTCCTCAGCCACAGGGAAGAAAAGATGTGCTGCAGGTGACACAGAAGGGGGGACCCCAAGGTCCCCCTTTTCATCCCCACCAGCTGATGAGGCAGCCTGGGGGCACCAGACCCCAGAGGCAGGCTCCATTATAATGCACATGTGCATCCCAGGAGCGAAGCTAGTCCTCACATAAGTACATCTTCTTCGGTGTGTTTGCTCCCTGCCTCCAAAATTTTAAGCCACGTCTGTAGATTAGCTGCAGGTCAACTCTTAAAATTGGTAGTGGGCATGAGGTGCTGAGCTTGCCATTGCCAGGGTCCCTAGGTGAAAGTCTCCAGAGCTGAAATCCCTTAAAAGTTAGTTACTCCGTCTTCTGGAACAGACTTGAGTGATTCCTGTTCTGGGAATTCACAATCTGGAAGCCAAGCTGAAGTCTCCCAAGTTGTGAGTCTTTGAATTTTGGGGATACATGGGGCTTCCAGTGGCACATGGGGATCCAGACCCCAGGAGCCAGCCGCTGGGCTCAGCCTATCTCCTCGGTGTAACAGTTCAGGAAAAGAATGGTATATTCTTTAGCATGGATGGAGCCAAATTGTCATCCACAGAAATGCATACTCCTTCTGGTGGAAAAGAGACTGTGCCAGCTCATCTCCAAGCCTCTGCTTATACCTGTTATGTCTGGATGTTAGGAACTGATGAGGCTCATGGGAGACATCAGGAGAAGTCCTGCCTGGAAGATTCAAGTGGAAACTAAAACTTTTCTACACTCTAATACCCAAAGGAGCAAAGAAAAATTTTCAAAAATTATTCTACATCCCAGCTTTCCCCCCTTTTCCCTCATCTTTCTCTCTCCAGCCAGACAGAGCGAGAAGTGGGGAATCGCTCAGTAACTTCAGTCCCACTCTGCTTCAAGATCGAGCCTCATTAGATAACTTTGAACAGATGCAACAGAAAATCCCTATTACAGGAGCGTGGAAAGGGCTGTGAAAATTAAAAGAAGAGAAAAGAAGCAAGAGACAAATGAAAGTCCTGAAAGTAACGTGGTGTGTGAAAAAACTAGGGAGAGTAAACAGCAAGAGCTATGTAGCAGCAACCAATGTGTGCAGAACAATATCATGTTTCTGCATATTTCAGAGCAGGAATGAGCCATTCCTCTGTAGTGGGCTTCATTTTAGATGGGAAGGAAAGCAGATAGAGACTACACTGTCTGTCCATGAGCTCTCCTACTGCCTGCTGTGGCTACTGCACAGGTTAACACTGTGTGCTGCACAAGGCAGGCTCCAACCAACGTGCTCTTCAAGCCTTGTCCAAGGAACATCACTACAGCTATTTTTAAATCCCCAAAGAAGGGCTTGCTACTTAGCAACTGTCCTCTGATTTCCTAAGAAAATGAGATCTGTGCAATGATGCACAATACCAGAGCATCCGTGTGTCAGCGCCTTCTCTCTGCTCTCCCTCCATGAACTTAGCAACTGATTTTAACTAAATTCGACAGAGCAGTAGGGGTCTCAAAGATGCGAAATTCTGCAAATTTCATTAAATAGTCAGCCATGGAGAGGAGACAGATCCCAGTGGTTCCCATGCCGGCAGAAAGGCTGCCAAGTGAGCTCAACCACGCAAACTCGCAGGTACTAGACATGAGCGAATCTACAAGGAGAGCACTATTATGAATTCCCCAACCATAGCTAGACAAAAGCCTCATAGCTTGTTACGCAGCAAAGACTCCAAATACAAAATGCAGAGCCACTGGAAACCAGGTTTCATGTATCTTACTATGTAGAGTTTTAGCACTTTATTTTCACATGTATAATCCAAAGGGACTTTACAAAATAAATGAAAAAATCCTGTAGAGGTTGAGGCACTGAGCAGACTCCAGAGCTGCAGATAATATACACAGGATTTTTATTCTAGCTCCCTTTCCATTCCCTTCCTTGGCCTTCAAGTCCTCCCTCTGCTCTTTTGCAGGTTATCCGAGTACTGATAACTCTCAGAGGTTGCAGGTTACAGGGAGGCCATGTGTCTGATAATGCAGTATTATTTTTGGCTTGCTCTCCTTCATGTTTTTGTTTCTGAATAAAAAGGGGCTCCTTTGTTCTAGGTGCAGGTACAGGCTGAAGTCAAATACCCGAAGGTCTGGATGTCTCTTTGACGTGTCCAGTCAGCACCGATTTCTTACTGTCTGGAGGCCTTTGACACAGCAATCCATTATTTCTTGGTTTAATTCTTTATGCACGGCTTTTCATATTGATTACCTAACATCATTAGTTTTGGTCATTCCATACAAGAGACAATGGAAAGATCAATTTTAACCATATGAGCTAAAGGAACTTGCTCTTAAAGCATCCAGGGACTGGAATCATTTATCTTCTGCTCTCTGAATCATAAATCTTTTACAAGTGCAGCATTAGATTCATTGTTTGCTACAGCCGCATGTGATGTAGATGGGGATCATTGTAAAAGTGTCCTACATTGCAGTGTGAGGCTGTATCCATAAAGCATATTAATGTACAATATTGTCATGGAAATTGTCATGAGCTGCTGCAGAGAGCATGGTTTTCACAAGAGCTGTGCAAATCATCAATTGTTTTTAATTTGGTGGCTGAACTGGAAGGAGAGAATTTGTTTCTTTTAGACCTAGAAAAGAAAATATTTCCTTCCTCAACTCATCAAAAAATGTTTTGCACCCAAGAAAATTTTTTTTTCAGGCTTTTTTTTTAGTAAAAGCAAAGGGAATTTGGAAAGGAGCTTCATGAAGAGATTTCAGTGACATTTGCAGAATTGGGCAGAAAATGGGAGGTAGTCCATTTACATGCAGTAACTATGCAAATAACTGTGGATAAGGCTCTCACGCAAAATATAGGAATATACTTGTTCAGGCCCACGTCTGCCTGTTTACAACCTAGGAAAGAAGGGCAAATGCTGAGCTACGGGGTCTCTCTTAATTACATCCATGAAAGCTGTACGGCTTTTCAAGATAATTTATACAAATAGAAGAGGAAGGTTTTGAGCCATGGCTTCTCATATGCTAAGTCCCTACCGCTGGGGACAGATGGAGGCAGTGGAAAGAAAAGATACCTCTGAACTTCTGCTCAGAGCCTGTACTGAAGCTTTCCAAGCATACTTTAAAACAAACCATTTATCATTCTTGTGTAACAAACTAGCAGTGTCCAAACTCTCACAGTTACTGCAGCAAGAGAGGAGTGGGACAAGCCATTGTTGGAAAGGTCAAGCCTTGATGACCTGAGTTAATGGAGCTCTTCCATGTCATCGTTGCTGTGGTTAGGGCTTGTCACTGGGAGGGGACATGATCAAAACCAATGGGCCAAATTAATAAAGGGATATTTCTGCACCGGCTACTTCTGACCAAGATCAATACAGCTGCACAAAAACAAGAAGAAAGGTATTTTTTATTGGTTTTGACCTAAGAAACAGTCATATGGACATCTATATACATGCATAAGGGTTCTGACCTCTCCAAGGCATCTGATCCAGTTTTCCAGTCTAAAGAGATGCAAGTCAGGTTGCTTCAGATTAGCATACAAATTTGTCCTTTTGGATAGTTTGCCAAACAAATGGATGAGCTGGAACTTTAGGGATATTTCATATTCAAGTTTTGTTAATAATAAAAGTGACAGAAGAATCTAAAAAGTACTATTTTTTTTTTTTTTACATTTTATTGGAAAAGAGCTGTTCATTTAAAAAAAAAAAAATAACATTTTCAAACAAGAGTTTGATTCCTTCCCCAAGAGCTGCAAACAAGACTTTTTATCCTGTCCCAAACTTTAACTGTTCTGCTTGGAGCCTCTTGGGAATTTGCTGTCACAGATCTCCGGACTGTAAAGTGCTGAGGAATATAACTGAAGAATAACAGGACTGATCTCCTTCAAAGGCCTCCAAAGTCATAGTGTGTCTCCTTTGTTACACAGACGTAATGTCATGTTAATATTTCCACCACTCTCACAAAAGTCCTGTTAGTAATATAGAGAGTTTAGATATTCTGGCCAATGTTCAGCTGGTGGTATTCAATAGAGCTGCAAATTCTCTTCAGGAGACCTATGCTGAGTCACAAAAATTGAAGACTTAGGAGGCAATGAGAACACAGCATGGATAAAGTGGTGATTAAAAAAAAACAAACAGGAAAGCCTCGAAACTTTTCCTTTATCTTGGACTATGATACTTAAGAATGTAACTTCAGACTTGCCCCCAGCTGAATGTATTTTCATTTCTTTCTTTCAACTCTCCCAAGACAATGACAGATAGACAGATAAGTGCAATGCTGAGAAAAAAAGACAATGAAAATTAAGGGCTGAAATCATCCAAGCAAGCCTCCTGCTCAAGACAGTGGGTACTATGGAAGAGCCACACATGCCATAATTGCATGGGGTGAACTAAGGGATGAGCTAGAAGAGGGTGTATAATGTGGCATTACATGATCAGCAGTATCACCCATGTTTCTGTGAGCAGCCAGAAGGATCCTCTACAGCAATGGCTTGCAGCGAAGGGTTTTGCCTGGGAAATGCTGCTCTTTGCTCTCAGGAAGCTCAGCCTTCTTTGTAGAGCTGATAGCAGCAGTAGACAATATCTTATTCATCCCCAATAGCAATGTGATTACAAGATGGAAGTTTGGTGTAAAGAAGCAAGTACATGAAGGGCAGACCCTGTGCAACCTACACCTGGAGCAGATAATAAACTATCTGGCTCTGAGGGAGAACATTTTATTCCAGCATGGCTCAAGATGATGTATGAAACCACCAAAGATTACAGTCAGTGATGTCTTGATTTGATGTTTATGGTTAACCCTAACATTGCTTTTGTTTATAGACACTATTTCTAGAGTAATCTTATCTTGTATGGCTTTTATGGAAACAAAAATTATCAGGCTACAGCTTTTATAGTACAGAGGATGACATGGATTTGATTTACACTTCATTACAAACCAGTCCTACAAACATCGCTCAGGTGTGTAGTTCTTAGTTTCCTGGTGAAATTCACAAAGGAAATGAGACATTTTTGAGCTTGTGCATATGACTGGATAATCTGTGTCGGACTCACCTAGCACCTCTTGTGTTTGCACATCCTTAGGCATCAGAACCTTTTGCTTGGAAAACTCCCTCCAGGAATAGGTTGGTTCCTCTCTGTTAAGTTACCCCTTAACTCTTACATATAAAGGTGCTGACCTTACAACCTCTCCTTAAAAATGGAAATAGTGATACTATCTTTCACCCTTGAGCACCTCACATGCTGTTACAATGGGCCCTGATAGTACAATGACTGAGACAGATTAACCAGAGCCATACCACCAAAGGGGTATGACAGAGGGCACCAAATGGAGTATATTCTGCATAGTGCCATGGTTTTAGACCCCCCCCCAAGTCCAAGGGTTTTTCCAGGTACAGACCTACATACCCCACCCCGGTGAAGTCCTGAGAAGCGCAATATAGCCGTAAGGAGTAATTAGCCTTAGATCCTGATGTGTAGATGGGAAGCTTTTGAGGTGAGCTTTGGGCCTCACAGAGTTCAAAGGATTTCCAGGGACGTCCATTCCCAAATCAGCCCATCTATTTAACTGTCAACACTTTTGAAGAAGCATCAAGAAAACCTGTGTGAAATCATAATACTGACCTGCAGTCAGGCCTACAGCAACAGTAAAGTCCATAAGGGAAAAAAATAATACTTTTACCTTTCAAGGAAAACCATTAATTTCCATGCATCTGTTCAAAGCAGGGAGAAAAAAAAAAAAAAAGGACAGAAAATCTGTATTTTACAAAGAAATTTTGCCAACTTCTTAGCAAAAACAGCTTTCCAGAATGAAACGGCAGTTTCCCTGCTGTGAAAAAAACACTTTTGGTTTTCCACAAGCATTTTAAAGAGGAAAGTTGAAATTATTGTTTAGATTTTTATTTTTTTTGAATGAAAAACTGTAAAGATTATATTTTCCATCTGCTTTACCAGAGGTGAGAATTTGTAGCTACACACATCTTCTGTGGCTACTCAAGGAGTCAGATGGAGATCATTTGGCTGCCTTGCTTTACCGTTGATGCTGCTCCCATCTCTAAAGCGGTTCTGGCAGCTGCCAGTGCAAGGGCAACAACCATCTGTTAGCACTGTTTGCTGCTGGGTGGTACCGCAGCATCAGCTCTCGCTGTGCAGCACCGTCAGCCTTTCCCTGTTCTTGAGAGGGGATATTGCCACATTGCTGCACATCAGTCCCAAGCCCAGCTGGCCAGTGTGCGCACATAACATCTGCTCCAGGCACGCTACCGTCATTCGTTGGGGGCCACCTCCAAGGGGTCCATTTGGGAAATCCAGACCTCTTGGATACAGACCAGAGCCAGCCCAATGCCTTATTAATGGTGTGTCTTATTTGCATTGCAGCAATATGAGATGATCGCGGAAGAAGTAGCTCTCAACACCAAAGCGCAGGCAGAGGGATGAGGTGCTCGAGGTGCCAGGAGCTCCTTCTGCCTGGAGCAGCAGGTGGGATGTCCTACCAGCAACCCTGTCATCGTTGCTGGATGCTACTGGCCCTGCAGGGAGAACAGCTTTGTGGAGGGCTCGCTGGAAACTTCTAGTCCTGACTGGACCTGAAGCATCATCAGCCAACAAAAGTGAAGCACCAGAGCTGGACTTTATACTGTACCATGTTGCATAGCTGTTAAACCCCTTCACTATGGCCTGGAGGCTCAGAAATTGTTACTAATCCTCTTTACTGTTTCACATATCTAGAAAGCTGCCCTGTCTTCACAGTATCTGGCAGTTGCTGTGCCTGCTAGGACTCAGTATCTCTGGAGTTACCATGGGGCTGGGGAAGTGCAGGGTCTGGATGCTCATAGGAGCTCGGACACGCTCCGATAAGCTGATGGGAAACAACCCACCCTGGGAGCAGCCCCGCAGTAAAATGTCAGTACCGCATCTCTGAAAGTCAGGATGTTCTCTGAAGGGAACCGCTTGAATTCTTCCAAAGCTAATGCTACCCAGTGTGAAAGTTCCTTCACTCCTGATTTATGGCCCTTGAACTCACCTCCGGGAGGTGGACAAGGCAGGCGTATATTTAAGCCCAGCTGACCCCCATGTTTCTGTTTGGGTGCTGGTGGATGGTTGGGAGAGAGAAAGACAGGAGAGATTCACTTTCAGACTTGCTTGAGTATTCATAAAGTTGTGATCAAGGAGGAAAATAATCCTCTAGCAAGTAATCCTGGAATTAACTGAAGAAAATTTCAGGTCTGATTATCAAAAGCACAGGAGGTGACTGTTTCTGGTTGCTGTTAGCATGCAGCAAATTGGGGTATTGTAGTTTTATCTGTTACCAGAAAAGCCCTCTACTTTGAAAAAAAAAAAAAAAGTAGGAGCCCCACCGTCTCATTTTTAACAAGGACCAGCTGAAAAATGAAGGCAAGCAGCACACAGACCATCTTATGTCTGCCAATTCATTTCCTGGCCCTGAAAGGAAAAAAAAAAAAAGAAAAAAAAAAGAAAAAAAAAAAGAGAAAAAAATCCTCTTGTTTCCTCTCATGCAGGCCAAACATGGCAAAGCACCAGGGGAATTCTGAATGGAATCAATTGCACTTGTTACTAACTGAGTTTTCTTTTATTCTTATATTACCAAGGCCTGGATATTCAGCTGCAAGCAATTATAATGAAGAGTTACTGAGTAATGGTTTCCAGATTGCTCCATGATGGGGCATTAATTGAAAGGGACAATTTAAGAGCTTAGGCCATGTAAATGCATTTCTTATTCTGTCAGATCGAGAAATTTCTGCGTACAAGAGGCTGAAATGCTCAGAACTGATAAAGACTTAATAGTAGCCACTTAAGTGAACATTTGGAAAAGGGATTTTACATTTAAGGGATCAAGAATAATTAAAATAAAGTAGAGAGTCAGGGTTTTGTTAGGAGTCAGAATGTGAATGTTACGAGGAGCCTGGTAATTCTTGGAGTTACACCAAATTTGTGCGAGGGAAGATGGCAAGAGCTTTTGGCTCCTTATCTCACTGCCTGATCTCACTTTAGTCCTTGACTCTCCTGAGTGAAAGGTCCTATTAAGTCCCAAAGAATCAAAAGCAAAATTCCCTGTAAATTTAGCAGGATGAGTTTAGAAGGATAACATTGCATTGCTGGACATCTGCCCTTTTCTAAATGCCAGTTAAGAGAAAGTACTTCCATACTGGGGAGCTGATTCGTAATATAACAATAGCCTTCAAGAGTAACAGTGGATAAATGAGATTTTTAATTCTACTGTAGCCAAGCAAACACAAATGAAAAATATCCCTTGGAATTCACTACTAAAATCTGGCGTTGTTTGTTGCAGTGAAGGAATGAAGCCCTGGAATTTGCAAGCTGTCCAAGCATTACTGTTTTCAGTGTGACACAACTGATGTTTTGCAGGTTTTATATAAATATTTCTCTGCACTTAACTGTGAAATCAAACATTTCTTTTTTTTCTTCAATTGATATTTTATTACCTTAGTAATTGCTACAGATAATACAAATGAAAAATATATTTTACCCTAGATTAGTGAGTCTTCCTAGTTTTTTCATGAATTCATATTAAACAAAAAAATACTACTAATCAAGAGAAATGTTTCCCTTCCTAAAACATTGAGTCACTTACGGGAATAATTCTGGGAAGAAGGAGGGGGAAGGGAGTTTATGTCTCAGGCTTCTGCCATTATCTAGCTTGAACAGATGGAAGCTCAGCCACTTGTGATTAAATCACTGGAATGAAGACGGACATCACCGAAATGGTGGTCAGTCATTTGCTCAAACCTACGTGAAGAGCAGCCCCCCCCCAAAGCAAGCCACAGCCTGCCAGAGAGCTATTACTAAGATGCCTGGGGTTGAAAATATAAACACCTTCAGAGTGGGTGGTCAGCTTGGGTCAGGCTTAGGGTTGATTCACAGGCACTAAATTAATCTGTAAAAAGGGACGTTACTAGACCGCAGTCTGGGAAGCAGGGAAGCGTGGTGCGTGCCAGTTATTGGACTCTTACAAATGATCAGGCCAGGCAAGAGTCTGTGTTTCACCATCTGACGCAAAAGCAAACTGAAAATGAGTGGAGATGTGAAATACTGGTCCTGCTCGACCGCATGGCAAAATCCTCCAGGCTTCCCTGGAGCACCTCCTCCCCGAGCCCTCTTCCCCTCCACTGCCCCATGCCACCATTTGCCTTCCCCTCCCAGCTGCAGGGAGAGAAATGGCTCCGGATGGGCAAGGAAATCCCACCGACCTGCGGGCACCTGCAGAGACCGTGGCCAGCCACGTGGGACCCTGGGGGGCCAGCACCATCGCTCCCCCCTGCAGTCCTAGGACCTCGGTCGTGCAGCCGGTGGTTGTCAGCCGGTTGCTCTTCTCAGATGACCCTCAGGATGTAATACAAAATTGGATTGAGGTAGCATCCAATCCACCTTTGGACCGGGCATGGTAAAGAGCTAGGAGGATCCTCCAGATGAAAAGCCTTGCAAGTGAAGCAAAGCAGGGGCCAGGACTGACTGCAGGTACACCCAAAACAGGAGATACCCAATAAAATGGCCTCGGTTTCCCCACATGATTTGCATGTGCCAGGAGCAGAGGGGGACTGGGAGGGGTGGTTATTTCCAGGAGCCCAGGAAAAGGGGACCATTCACTTGCCAGGAATAGAAATTATCCCCCCACACCTCTCCTGATCGCTCAGCCTGGCTGTGCCACCTCAAGACCTCCGTCCCAGCTCCGTCGCTTCCCTGCCTCCTCCCAGCTCCTCATCCCTGGGTTGGCAAAACCCGCAATTGCTTGCGCTGCTGGGAAGCCCCGAGGGAGCACTGTGGGAGATGCATGCAGAAGCCCTGTGAAAGGGCAGCGGGGTAGGCACCCCCCCCCCCCCCCCCCCCCATGCACCCCAGCCCCCAATGCATCCAGGTCTCTGCACCAGGGTGTGCACCCGGGAGGCAGCCCAGGAACAGGTAGCTGCGTGTTTGGCCTTTTTGGTTTCTCTGCCTCTCCCCCTGGCACTGGCAGTCCCTGGCACGGTGGAGGTGCAGAGGCCCACGCTGAGAAACCACAGAAGCTGTGGGAGAAATGTCTGGGAAATGCAGGATGGAGCCAGCGTGACCTTCCTTGGGGTCAGAAGAAAAAGGCACTAAGATTAATCAAATATATCTTGATTCAGTTAATACCTGGAGAAGAAAAGGTGTGCAGTGCTAATTCACAGAAGCCACAGGAAAGCAGATTACTGCAGAATAGGAAATTTAGGAAGGGCTTTCCCCATTCCCCTCAAAAACATGTATTTATATTCAGTAGGAGGGCTTTTCTTTAAATCAATGTCATTGCTTTCTTCATTGACTAATAAACTTACACCTGGAATTGCTCCAGTCTGAGACTAGTCAGAAATTCATTCAGCAAACCCACACATACAGAAAAGTAATGAAAATATTTTTTTCTGCATTATTATTAAAAGCAGAGAAAAACATTATTTGGGAATAAATAATAGCATTATTAAAAATAGCTTGTGGGAGACTAGAGGTCTAGGTGGGGGGTGGCTGTTCTTGTTTATCAGTTAAGGTTTCCCCCCCAAGTCCAACTCTGCTTTGAAATGTAGCACGTCATTAAGGAATTTGTAGTTACAAAGTACAGACACTTGCTCCTGACAGTAAGCATGGCCACTTCTGTTAACAGAGCGAAACCATAACCACTCCTTCCACCTTGCCCCTACTCCAAAACAGCAAAAATCCTGATTAACAGCCAGGATAAATATGGCAGCCAACCAAAACACTATCCAACGTGAAGTTTGGTCAAGCTATAAAACTGCCAGCAAAAAACCCAGAAGCAAAGCTTGACGCTGAATTTTAAGTTTAGAATAATAGTCTAACCCAAAGAAATATGAATCTGATAACCACTTAGGAAGGAGTCTGGGATTTTCATTAGTCACTTGCATGGAGGGGGTGGTGTTGCTGGTGGGAGGCGGGATGGATAATAGCACAGTGGTGAAATGTAAAAAGGGGCAGAATGGTTCAAATCCTGAGAAGGAAAAGGGAGGGGGGAAGTGTATTTATTTTTAAAGGCAATTTTACATTAAGTCACACAAGCAGTTGAAAGACTCACTGTTCTTGCAAGTTCTAGGCTGGACCACTCTGATACAGCATAAAAGTTCTTCTGTTTGTGTAAGGGGAATGGGTGTGTGCTCAGTGCCCACAGAAATTAATGGACTGTACACAAAGTCATTTTCCCTCAACTCCTCAAAACCTTTTTTTTTTTTTTTTTTTTTTTTTAACAGAAAGCCTGTGACCCCATCATATAATGGAAAGTCAAATGCCTCAAGGTAAATCAAATAATTAGAAGGATATTTCCTTTGCTTTAAAAATTTCACTCGCAAAAAAAAAAAAAAAAATAGTCCTCAAACCTCCAAAAAATTTGGAGGTGGTTTACTTGTTTTTTCTGGCTGAAAGGATCATTGCACAGTTGGCCCTTATGCGCCTTGACTTCGTGACACCCAGGTTTTAGTCATGCTTAGCCTTTCTGAAAAATAATAGTAGTAATAACAGCAGTGGCAGATTTAACCACAAGCAGACGGGACGTTGCCTCATGGCCCCTTCTCTGTAACGAGCGTAGGTTATTTTGGTTGCTATTTTCTGCTCTGAGAAGGGCTTGAAAGCACTTATACATAACTCCTGGCACCAGTCCCACACCTTAAATGGTATTTCCAATGTAGCCAAATATGAATTGCTTACCTAGGCAGGATTAAACTGTTCATTGTCTACCTGCTGCATGTTGTGTATAGATGTGTAGATGCAAGTGCAGATGTTGATTTTCTGTGCATCTGCGTATCTTTCATATGATCATAACACGCTAGTGTTAGGGAGTGTGATTGTTATCTGTGATTTTTGCATTGAAACAGAGAAGTCCTCTCTTCTTCATCTTACACAGCATCATGCCAGACTGTTTATGCACAATTTCCTAAAGCCCTAAAACTCAGCTCTGGTGTTTAAAGGCCAAAGCAAAAGCTGCTTTTAGTGGAAAGAAGCGGACAAAATCTTTTTATTAAGGCTCTTCAGCTATATTTTTAGGGTCTATTTAAAAACGAAATCCATTCACACCTAATTAGTGAGATTTTTACCTGAGGAAAAAAAGGGGGAAAGAGTAATACGATGTATAAAGGAAAAAAATCAAGTCAGGTTCTTTTTGTGTGTGTGATTTATATTTTATGTAGCTTTTCCTTATAAAACTAGACCTCACTGGAAGCTCAAGAAGAGCAAACTAGGAACTAACAAGTTACGTGTGTCAGATAACACACTGCATGCAGTTGTGCTGATACACAGTGGGTTTGTGCAGCTTGAAGGAACCATTAGCTGCTTCTCACCTCACAGATCCTCCAAGTAAGTTATAAACAGATCCCCAGATTTCTGAAGATGCCATTATTTAATGACTGGTTCTAGGTAACAGTACCTGTAGAGCCTCCACTTACCTCACAGTGTCTGTTCTGTAAGTGCAGGGGTAACTTGCACAAGAGGCAATTGGTTCTGAGCAATTAAAAACACATAGGCTACTGTGTTTGGATTTGTTGGATATAACCTGAAGGTTCAGACGTCTTTGTGTAACCCCTCATGGTATTCACTCATGCTAAACAATTCTATTTTTACAGAAAATTTACAAAAACCTTTTCTACAGAGTTTTCAAAACCATCTTATAGAGTTTAACAAAGACCCACTACAGACTGTTCCATATTAGTTTACGGATCCTCTACTCAATGGCAGAGTATTTTTCAGTAAAGGGGTAGACAGTGGTTTCTGTGTCAACACAGTCTCCGAAGTGGACATTTCACAGCTTTACAGATGCAACAGGAATTTAAGTTGTAGAAGATGCTACTGCAGTGCTGCTGGCAAAACCCTAACCTGGCCATTCCAGGGGAAGTAAGAAATGGAGGAAAAAGTGGAATATGTCCCAGGAAGATGGCTTATCTCCAGGGTGTCATCTGGCACCGTACTTCTCTCCAAGCCTGACACAGACTGCAGGAAAGACAAATTAAATCCTAGAAGCCGTGTCATGAGGTTATAGTACCTTGTTTTCCTATCAAACTCTGCTCTCAACCCCACAGATACTTTGTAGGAATGATGTTTTTTCCTGGAACATCTGGATCCCACCGAAGGCTTTCCAAGTAGAGCTGTGACGAATATGCTATTGACACTGGCAGCTACAGAGATGTGAGCGTGTTTCTGTCAGAGGGCTGCTGGAGATGATCAATTGTTTCTCATTATCCCCAAACAGAAAGAAAGAAGGCTTTAGGTGAATGCTCTGTTCTTTCATATCAAAGGGGAAAAGGCACCAGCACGAAAGGACTGCCAATATCAAGGACCAATAAATGTAAAATAGCAATTATGGTAAAACTGCGTATGTCTGTCCAGTCATGCTTTGGCAGTGAGGTTACTAAGGCATCAGAGACAGTCAGTGGGCATGGTCGAGGTTGGGGCACCATGCAGCAGCTGCCTGTGGCCAAGCTACATGTCTTCCTTAGCAGCTATGGAACATCTTCAAGATGCAGATGTTCATCATTATTCTGCAAGAGTTAGGTGTGAGTAAATCCAAAGATTTGCAGAAATCTTAGGGTATGTCTCTGACCACACAAGAAGGTTTTCCCACACCATCATCTGCTCAGCTAGGCTGTTTGGTCTGGGTGAATTTACCCCTCATTGCTTCAGGGACAGTTAAGAACAGTATTTTTATTTTAAAAGCAGTTTGGAAAATATCTCCACTAGTATATACAATTGCAGGCAGCAAGGGCACTAAGTATATTAACAGTGAGTGAACAACTTTCTTGGAAAACATCTGTGGATGACAGTCATTCCACCCCCCCACTCCCCCCCAAAAAACCTGACACTTGTATGGCTACTTCTCAAATATAACCCAAAGCAGCTGCAAACCAGATAGGCTGAGCTGAATGTGAGCTTCCGCTGAACCTACTGGAAACTATGTCACTTGACATTCTCCTGACTGGAGGTAATTTTATAGGGGGAGCTGCCCGCGCATGCACACTCACATGCGGGCTACCCTGGGGCCAACCTTGGAAAAAGGTGCAGCATTTGAAATTCCCATCAAAACCTCTATGGCACCAGGGTTTACAAAGATTATTAGCATGGTCTTCCCTTGACCATGATAAGACAGGACTTTGTATGCATTCACACCTTCGGTCCCTGTAATTCATGTGTGTGCTATGCAGCCGTGACAAGACCCTGAAGTCGTGAGTGAGGAGGCAGGGCTCTGCCTGGGACTCATGCAAGCAATTCCCAGACTGGGTCTCATTTGCCAGCTCCCTACCCGCACCAGGGGCTGTGCGTGGAGAGGTGCCACTGGAAGGTGACAGCAGAAGCTCCCTCTCACCCCCATGTCCCCCGTGGGGAAATGAATGTCTCCAGTGTTGGGAGTGAATGTCTTGGGTGTGGGTCACCTCCCAGATCTCTGACTTGTGCTTGGCCTTGGAGCTTTTGTGCTTTATGGAACAGCACAACAGAAGCCTACAATATCCCATATTCCCCCTTAAATCACATAATATGCCCCCTTAAACCACAAAATCCACTAAAAGCATTAGTAAGATCATTCAGAGACAGCTAGAAAGGCTGGAATTTGCTAGTGAGTGCTGGGGTCTGATCCTGGACCTGGGGGACAGTCCCTGCTCTCCTCACAGTGCCCAGAGACCCACTATGGGCTGTATTAAATAGCACCGTGACAGCAAGGTCCACTCCCACATTTCTGTCCGGCTGCAGCAACAAGGACTGCATCTATCTAGATGCAGTAGTGTCCTTCCATAACGCACATCTCTGCTTTTCAGCTGACTGACAGCTGAATTTAAACCTCTCAGCTAGTGATACCCTTTACAGACTCTGTAGAGCTTCCCAGGATTCCTTTATAAGAATTAGCTGTCGTTCAAGCTTCTTATTCCTTGTTTTGTCCCCCCTCAGAAGTATCCCTGAATGACTGACCAGAAAATGTTCAACTGACATTGAAAGTGACTGTTAGATGCAGGAAAAGATGTTCAGACTACATATAATCTACATCCATCTGTAAATCTACCTGACCCTTGCCAAGAGTACTGATGTTTCACTCATTGACCAAAACCAATAGTGCATTGGGGTGCTCCCTTTCTCTTTTGCCTCCATTTTCTATTTTCTTTATAAAAAGCACATCTTGTATCTCATATACATACCTGTATATGTTGATGATGCTTCTTTTTTTGCAGAAGTATTCCTGCACTATGCTATTTCTTGGGAATGCATACTTGCAGTACAGTCCTTACATAGCCCTCTAGACCCCACCAATCTTCCAGCTGAAGCAATTTCATCCCATAAATTGTGACAGAGCCAGGACAGGCCTCAGTGTTACATGTGTGTATTTCAGAGGCTCCTGCAAGTACAGTAGTGGATTTAAACTTTTGCCCTGCAAAATCTCAGCTTTCATGAAGTTTTGCATTGCAAATCTTCCACCAGAAAATCCAAATTCAATCATGTATTTTAGTGGGTGATGACACAACTTGAGTAATATACCTTTCCAATGTGAAAGTAGTGCAATAAAATAAAATAATAATAAAAAAGCTTGCTATTGTACTTTATTCCTCCCATGGAGAAAAATACATTAGAGCTTTCCTTGCCCTGTTCTTTACCAAGACTGTTGGTTGGTATCATATGGTTTAGAGATTTATCAATCTCCCTCTGTCAAATATTTTCTCTGATTTTAAATAAAAAAAGCTTTTTCAGCAGCTGAGCTCATGAAGACCTAGTGAAAATTTTTGAGAGATAAGAAGTGTGTGCAAGGATGTTAACAAAATAACTCCATACAAAAATTTCAGATGCCTACCACTGGACTTGGTTGTTTACTAATGCATAGACATGCACAAGACCCCAGTGGGGCACCCAGGGGTGTAAAGCACCCGTAGACCAGAATCAACAAGGATCCACAGTTCTTAGAGTGCTTTGGATCTCCCAGTCACTTTCTGTTAGGGAAAAAGAATGATTGCTATTATAAATAAATAAGAATGACCAGCATGGCTTTTTCCAATAGTATAACATCTATAACATCCAGTGTGCAATCCAGGCATGCCCATATTTCATCCTCCTTTAAAAGATGCCTGTACAGAAAGGCTTTAGAAATACTTTTTTTAAAAAATCATAAACTGCATTGGAAACTTCTTCCAAATGCAGGCATTCTTATGCTATACCTCTCTGTTAAGATCAGTGATGACCTTTCCAAACTGAGATTTCCCCTATGGAATTTTCATTTCGGGAAAGATTAAGACCATACCAAAACTCTTCAGGCTTTTCCATACCTCCACACCAGAACTGCAGCCCACGAGGTCAGTCTGACCCTCCAGCTGTTTAAAAGAATTACATCATCCAACTAGGGAAGGGGAAAGATACAATGCGACTAAAATGCAGGCATGCTACTGGAAATGGAAGTACCCAGACAAGTACTCACAAGGATCGGTTTGTGCTCAATCCATAAGCCCTGCTTGCACAGTGCACTTGCCAAGGACCTGCAACGAGTGGATAGCCAAGTGCAAACTGAAGTCTATTTTGTCAGCATTTGTGAAGCAAGATCTAAATATAGCAGATAAAACATTCTTCATTAAAAACTCACCATGCTGTGATTACAGATCACCTCACTCCAAGCATTAAACCAAGAGAGCACAAGGGACTGTTTTGCTCATGCTTTATCCAATCTGCTCAACTGACACAGAATTTGCAAAATATGCTTTGCAGTCTTGACATGCCAACAAAGCACTTTTAATTTTGGCTCCAGCCCAAGCCCGATCCTAGTTATCTGATACTTTGCATAGAGTCATCATATTTTCTTCCTCACACACACTTTTCGTTCATACATAAGCTTTAACTAACCTCTTCATTAAATTAGGAGTTTGGAAAGCTTTGTCTTTTAAACTTTGGAGTCTGCAGTTTGTTTGACAAGTGCTCTACACTTGACAGCATCTTTTTAAGTTTAACAGCTTCAGCTTACAAAGATAGAACACTAAACCACTGAATTCACTTGGTTTGTTCCATTCATTTCAGGATCATTTAATCAAGCTTGGCAAAAACATCTGAGAAATAAATTTACCAGGAGACACATACAAGGCAAGCAATTCACATTGTGCAGCTTATTTACTAGTTACCCCTGAGCAGTAGCCAGCTAACTTCTACCTAATCCCTAATAAGGTTGGGTTTTCTCCCTACCATCAAAAATCTAGCACTCTGACCTTAATGTGAAGTGATGGATTAATGTTACACACGCTGTTCTTAAACCTCAGTCACTCTCTGCTATGACAGCAGGATTAGAAGGGAAAGTATGGACTGAAGGCACCCAGCAGATTCAGTGATTTAATTGACTGAGCTTCTGGTGTGCAGGCTTAACTTTGGCTTAAATAATGTCTTTTTCCCGTCAAAAGAAGTCTGTTTGAAATTAAATCCTTTTACTGAAGCCCCAAGTAGAACACTTTAAGTTTTTAAGATATTTTGTGCATGACAGAGGTGTGTGTTTGCCTTAATGCTCCCCAAACATTCATCTGAAGCTGTTTGCAATGGCCACTTTCTGCCTCTTGTTTTGGAGATGTCTTGATCAATTAGTGCAATGTCACAGTTACATGTAGTTATTGTAACTCCAGCTGCAAGCTGTTAATAATAAACTTACCCACAGGACAAACCTGCCATATGGTTGATGGTCAAGCAAGGCTAAAATATGCATTCGGAAAAAAATGCAACTGTCAACATGAAGCTGGATATGGCTTATTGGATTTGATGCGGGCATCTGACAGCAATGTTTCTTTTAGCAACATTCTGTATTGCAGGTCAGGAATCTGCCTACTGTGGAATATTTGTCATAGGAAGACGAGAAGAGAAAAAAACAAGGAAACATTTGTAAAATGGTGAATACAGGGTAGGTTAGTGGTGACTGATTTTTTTCCAAGGAGGGAAGTAGGAGGGAGTGTTGATCTGAGGGGTTTTTGTAAGAATGATTTGCTAAAGAAAGGCTTGTTCAAATTTTTTTTCACAATCAAGGGAGATCAGCTGCATATGACAAGTCGACAAGCTTTTTCCTTGCAGATACAAAGAAATTGTAGTGTCACATAAAACATAAGCAATAGAGGAAAATATCCAAAGTCAATCTGATGATAGCTATATTCCCAGATTGTAAGTTCTTTGTGCTAGGAAAAACCTCAGCATTTGGGTATTTTTTGTAACTCTTGACATCTATTCTAGCCACTCAATGAATGGTACCGGCATGGTTTCTTCCCTCATTGATAACACCAGTGTAGCAAATACCTCCTTTAGCTTTGCAAAAGTAGAAGGTACCACAGCTGGGTTTGCCATTAAATAAGACAAGTCAAAGAATGACATGAAAGTAGAAGCAAGCCCTCCTATTCAGTGGAGGCCGTCAAGTCCTCCCTCCTTGCCCCATCAAAGGTCACCTCCCAGTAACTTCACTTCATTTATGAATTAGAGGGCATGCAAACAGTTTCGTTCCATACTACTGTCACTTTTATCAATGGGAGCAGAAACCAAACTAATTGCTATTCTAAGAGCAATCATGCAGTGAAGACCTTATTAAAAGTCCCAGAGTCCTGTTTACATGCAGTAAGGCTTGATTTGATTAGTTGGTAATTAGAAGCACACTGTTAATTATGCAATTTAAAAGGGAGAGCTGGGAGTCACAGTTCCTAGGAGAATTCTCTAATATATGGGAAAGCATTATTTTTTTATTAGACTTTGCTCTCAAGGCCTTGTTCTTGCAGACACTTCTGCACGTGTTCAACTTTGCCATGAGTGACTGGTCTCTCTGACTTTCATGAGTCACTCCCAACCTCATGAGCAGGAGACCACTGCATATGTCTCTGAAAGGACTAGGCCTGAGATACCAAAAATCACTTCCCAGTTCCCAGTTGTTTCTCCCGATTTTCCAAATATATTTCTCACAGAGATGATTCCTCTATGTAATGGCAAACATAAAAAATAAGGGCAAGCTTTCCTGGTAGTTTGGAGACACTGGGGCTTTACTGGGCATATCACTAGATAAACAGGAGTGCTTTGATGCAAACCTCAGAACTTCAGCAGTTGGTCTAAAACTGGTGACATTAAAACTCTTTGCTTCTAAACATGCCATCATTTTGCATTAGAGCAATGTTTTTCTCTCTCTCCACTCAATGCAGGCTGATACTCAAGACAGGCCAGGTATTCAACCTACTGTCTTCTGGGGTGGGGGCGTGTTGTGTGTTCAAAAATGGTTTCTTTTTTTACCAAAAACTTATTGTGAGGAGCTTGGTATTCTATAAAAAATGTAAACTGTTGCATTTTTTCTGGGCTTAAAAATATTTTTGGTGGAAATGAAGAGTCTAGATTAATCCAGGCCCTTTCTTTTCACAGTTTTAAAAATGTAAAGGAAAAATCAAGGCTGTGGACTTGAACTGATTTCAAGCCCATATGCCACCAGCTATTTTTGTGGGTTGTTCCTGAAGGACCTATATGTTAGAATGTTTTTTCTTCCTGCTAGCTAAATTTGTACTGTGGCATAAACAGCAAAGCAAGCTCCCAGTTAATAAGACAAGGGAAGCAATCAACAAGAAAGACCTCAGAGTCCGAGTTCAAAACGAAGAAATGAAATGTTCAATAGGTGGGGAAAAAGAAGTCTTTTTGATGTGGTGCAAGGTATAAAGTCAAGAGCAAAAGAAGAAGAAAAATTAGCGGGATGCTGAGGACTGTGGGGAGAGTAGAACATGAAGAGGGAAAGTATTGTGTGAGCTGAACATACCTGAAACCAGTGAAGTCCTAAGAACAGGGAATTAGCTCTCATATATGTTACACATTTTTTTTTCTTGCTATTTCCAACACAAGAAACATGGTTACTTTGATCACAGAAATTTAATTAAATGCACCGATTCTTGGTAGCATATTTATGAACCATCACTTACCTTAACAATAGCTCCATGTATATACATAGCAACTTGCTTGTAAATAACCACTTGCTTATTGTTGCTCCGTATTTTTTCATGATTTCATCCTACCTGTTTTGTCTGAAGGGAGAGTGTGTCTGTAACACACCTGAATCTTTGTGATAGCCCTAATTTAGGTGTTACACTTACACATTTTGTGTGGCTTTCTGGGCCACCCATCTATTAAATGTCCTGCCACTTGGCTGTTTTACATGATGTCAGCTCATGATCTGGCTTTTTTTATTCTGTTACCAAATCCTAACTTCTTAAAACATTAAATAAAATGTTTCTTTCAGGGTTAATTATTTTGGAGTGTGACAGAAACCAGCACCCATAAAGTTTGTTGACATAAAAAGAGTAGATGTGAAAATAAAAATGTATGCATGTCTACACTGAGCTCCTGAGCTAATGCACTGAGTTTCAAATCTTGACAGAAACTTGGCCTCCATCAGTCTTGACTCTGTTAAAGTGACAGGATGGCTGGCAGCACTCACCAGTGCTTGCAGGATGTACTAATATTTACAAGCAAAAGAAGGTCTCTGGCTTTGTTGAAATAACACCACTTTCTTAATTTGACTGCTGCTCCATAGCAGACCTTAACAAACAGCTACCAAGGGAGGAGGTAAAGGACTGAGCTTTCATGAAATGCTAATGTTTACCTTAAACCGAAAAAGTCACAATTATATTAAACAGATTTCTGAGGGCAAAGTATAAATAATGATATCATTCTTCTGGAATATCATGCTCAGGATGACAATGTAAACACTAAGGAGTTCCAAAAGCAAAATGCAAAAAGGAAAAAAAAAAATGTATTGGACAAGATTTCTTCACATAAACAATCAAAAAATGCTTGCAAGTTGCCTGTCTGGTACCAAAGAGTACAATGCATGTGTTGTATGTGTACAGGGAGAGAGGTGGAAATATATCTGCCATTTCATTTTGACTAGTTGTTAAGGCAGGGGCAATTGCAAAGTTTAAATTAGTTTTCAACTTTGGATCCAAAGTGACCTGACACTTCAGAGCAATTTAACCTCATACTTCCATTTCTACTTAACCTTTGAAATGAGCAGGATTAATATAGTTGTTTTACACTGATAACATTTCCATTCATCTGAAAGGATGGCAGTATTGCTTGGTGGAATGCTGTGGGATTTAGTCTGATACACTATCTGTGTTTCTATATACATCTGTACTGAATAGATAGTAATATATACAATAAATGTAAATTATCCATTGCTGTATATAAAAGTTATCACTTATCTAAAGAATTTGCATGACCTCCATCAATAGAGTGATTCACAATTTGTAAAAAAATTGCTCTTTTCACAACCCTGTGCAGTAAAGAAATAAAAAGAAGGGAAACAAAGACTGTGGAGAATGTCTGTGGGTTTGCCCAAGATCATACAGTAAGACAACAGCAACATCCGCAGGTACATCTAGACTATAAGCAAATACATACCCTACCCCAAAGAATATCTGGGTGAAAAACAGCTCTGTAGAAATTAAAATGACATTGCCTCTGATGTCAGTGGGCCAGCTTAAATTTCTATCCCCCCCCCCCCCCCGCCATGCACACATAGAACCATTGAAGTCACTGGAATTCCCTCTGCTGAAACCAGCATGAATTTGGCTTTTAGTGTCCAAAGGGCAATTTTACACTGAAAACATTTGATTTTGATACACATTAAGGAGGAAAAAATCTGTGAAAGGGTACTTTTGCATTGATACATACCAACAGAAAATGAGAGTGGGATAACAAACCAACAAAAACCCTACTCACAGTGTCTGCAAGGCTCCAGCACCCTGTATATAATTGCAAACGCGTACTGCTAAATAAAATAATCAAATAAGTCTTCAACTGCCGTTTATAGCAAAATAGCTAAAAAGACCTTTTGCTTTTCCGTGTAGGGAAATCAGACAGAGGAAGAGGCACAGCCCAGGCAAGGGAAGCGCGTGGTGCTGTACTGTAGGGCACTGTCCCAAATACCCACAATGAGGATCCCAAGAGCAGCACAACGTCAATGGGCACCTTGTCTTCCACGTTTCCACTTGCAGCCAGGCAGCTAGGCTTTTCTTAGCTATGTGCAGCCAGAATTTTTCATCTTTTATCCCAGTGTTCAGGTTTTAATGCTTTCTCTGCTGGGGAAAAAAAAAAAATCTTAAAATGGAAGGGCTGTGATCTCTCTCAAGTGTTGAGGTGTTCAGACAAACATGGTGAAATACACAGCCTGGCGAACGAAATAATGAAACTATCACTGCTGCTGGGGGTGAGATTCACAAGTTGTTAGTCTCACTGCGTGTTGCCAACTATGAGTTACTGAAGTTTCATCCTCCAGGTGGAGGTAATTTTAAATTCCAACTCTTCAATGCCATATAATATGTAACTAAAACCTTTGGTATGTATACTTAACACTAATCATCTGTTTATTTCCTTGTTCACTTTATCAGTTTTCAGACACTTGTAAGTCTAATTTTCATCCCAGCTTTTTTCTATTTTCCTCTGATAATTGGTTAGTAGCTTCAATGCAAAATGCCATGAAACTGTGAAATCTGTTAAACCTTTGGAAAACTACCTCCAGGGAAGTCTTGGATGTTCCATTGTATGAACATTTTAAAAGACTAGTTGTGGGTAGGCAGAGGAGAGAGTGCTGGCACTAGCAACACCTAACCAAGTGAATACGACACAGATGCTGCACACAGAGACAAAGACATGACGATAGCAAAATATCACCTTGTATATTGGCTGAACTGGATCACCAAGGCCTCTAGAAAGCAGATCATTTTCATCAGGTATGCCTGAATTTAGATGTTTAAGTCTCTCAACTCTGAAGTTGTGAATCAGGAGAATGAGAGGAGTGTGACTTTCGCAGAGGTTTGTGACGCATTCACTTTTAAGACATTGACCACCACTTTGAATGACCTCTTGAATGCATCATCACTCACGCATCTCCGTAATACAGAACAGCATTTTTATTTTTGAAATTGCTCTAATGTCTTCCCTTTCCCCTGAATGGAAATGAGGGTCCTGAGTGGCAGTCAGAGACAGCAACTTCCAGTGAATAGTAAAGATCTTGTGACACTGACAGCTCTGTAAAAGTAACAGCATATTTGAGTTTTCTTTACGCTTTGCTGCTGGTATTTTCAAGAAGATTTTTTTTTATCTTGCATCTTATTTGGAGTCACCATAGTGAGCTTTTGCTGCTTTCCAGGAGAGTCTTGGCAGAAGCTATTATGGCATGCATTTAAAAGGGCCTTTAACACCTGGTCTTTCAGAAGTCTTTTTCTCTGTACTTCTAACTCTTTCCATTATAGGGATTACAGCAGCTGTAGCTGTGAAAAAGACTCACTTTTTCCCTTCTGCTTTTTGTACTGTAATTTAAGCTAAATCCTGTGACACTGTGAAGCATCTACAGTTCCTATGGATTTCAATGTAGAAATACATTCTCAGTATTTCTTAATATTTCTAAGTTAATTTTGGCAACTTGGAAGTTTGCAGACTGGGAATTAATATTCAGCGTGCTACTAGCCTAACCCAACCTTGGAACCAAAAAGGCTCTTCATATTTGTATGGCTTTTTTCTAAGTTTTGATTAAGAGAATGATTAGGAAACTAAAAACTAGTTCAAATGGTCCCACATAGTCCATAGTTTTGAAACTTGACTGCTTCTGTGAAATAAAGAAGAAGGAATTGTGTGAATATAAACCATACCCAGTAAATTGTGTGAGTGGCATCAGCACTCTGGCAGCACTGCCTTTCAGATGCAAAACATTTCAGTAAAAGAATAATGCCTCAGTTGAAGTCCAGGACTTTGTGTGATGCTCTGGGTAAAATGTGGCTCTTCCTTATGAAATGTCTTTTCACTAGCTGCAGTTATAAAAGTGCCATCTCGGGTAAGCCCCATTGTTATTAATTATTAAAAATCTGACATGGTTCCTTGAGGGGTCCCCTGAGGGCACAGCTGTTTTCATACTCTGGGTTGTTTTGCTGTACGTTAGGGCATAAAGCTACAGCACCTTTCAGCCCAGGGTACCTCATACATGCCATGCGCACTGTTGTGTCTACATAGAAATGACACTGTGGTGACCACAGGACAGTGCAAGTCAATGCCTGTTCTTAGATCAAGCCATAAAGTGCCCCCATGCAACTTGGGATCTCTAACAACATGCAATGGAGAGTGCAAGAGTGAATCTTAAAAAATTGTTTTTAAGTAGCCTTTTAAAGCTTTCTTAAGTCTATATTGTAACAAAGATATGATTTTATATATGATCCTTCTAAACAGACAGTTACTTCAAAAGAAAAAACTAGGACTACCCTCCTGCTTTTTGTCCTCAGCAAAGGCCAAATGTCACCTTTCTTTTTCATTCTCACACATTTGACTTGCAGTCAGGAAGGAAAAACAATTTTAAAATCCCTTGAGGAAAAAGGCAAGGAGCATAGATTTCAGTTTTATTGCTGTTAAACACTTTATGCCCAAAACTGAAATATTTGAGTGTTCATAGAGCTCCATGTTTGATGATCATTATTGGATAGATAGATCTCTGTTTATAGAAACATTGTTTTAATGGTTCAAACATCGAATTGCAAAAATGATTCATTTTTGAGTGATCAAAATATATATCATTCTGCATTCTAATAAAATGTTGAATACCGGCTATAACATAGATTATAGTAGTAATGCCTCTTGTAGGATCTGACGATCCAAACTTGTTTTCATAAATGTCCTGGAGTTAAGGTTAATGCACCAAAGAGCTGTAACTCACCAGTGTGTAATACAAGCTGATACAATATGATAATCCTGCAGCAGCAGCACAGGGCAGCAGAGAGATTGCTCTTCTAAGCTATGAACATGGGCTGTAGTTCACAGGATGCTTCTCTACATACAAGTCTAGCTTCTGACCAACGTGTTACTGAAAAGAAAAAAATTAGGTACAATTAAAACCAAAAAATAACCCCATCTTTCCCCAAAACGATTGACAGTAAAACCAAAGCTATAACTCTTCATACTTAATCTTCCCAAAGAAATTGAAAATCTTTCACTGGAGACTTTTTTTCCCCATCTGTAATATCCCCCTTCCTGCAAGTGATGGCTGTATCCTGTCTATTCATTAGTATCAGTGTTGTACGTGCAGCAGGTTTAGGAACACACTTCATATTTGACAATAAGATTTGTTTTACTCTCATTTTACTGGCATATCTTGACAAAAGTCTTAGATTTTCATCCAATTAAAAAGAGACATTTATCTTTAAGCTTGTGCAGATGTAAAGACAGATTTCTTTCTCCAAAGAGGTCAGTTACAAAAATGGCAACTCTAATAATATGCTTTGCTAAATTACTCTTCTATTTTCAGCCCACTGGTACGTCCTTGATTTCATTTAACTGATGCCCATCTCCATGGTGTCAGAGCTATCCACAGGATGACAGAATTGACATTCCAGTAAGAAAGTCCTACATTTTCTTGCTGCCCCTCACCTGTGACATAAAATCAGTTATCTGGAAAAGGTTGTACAAAAGAGTGACATTTTGCAACAACCCTTCCCAAAAGTGGCCAAGTTTGTGCTTTCTCATGTTTTGCAGGGAATCAATTTGGAAAGTTTGGAGCCACCACAGAGAAAATTCTTTCCCTGGCAACCAGATTCTGCAGACTTGGAGATGTCAAATTCAATGAGCACAGGCGGCTGAGTGGTTTCTCCTTTGCTTGGTTGTAAGGAGTCCCATCTGCCTTTTCTTAAAGCTGACAGGAGGGTTTCTGTGCCTTGTCATATGCCAGATTCATTACAGGATTGAGAATTTCAGGAAAACACAGGCTTCAGCAGAAAGAACATTAATTTCACTATGACAGGGAAAGTAACAAGACTTTAGAATGAACTTTGTATCTTTAAGACAAATTAAGAAATACAAAATTTTGTTCAAGTGAGTTCTCTCTTTAAGAAGGAAATACATTAAGTATCATTAACTTTAGCATTGTTAAATCAGGAGGATATCTTCAGTTCCTTTCTAACAGTCAGGATGCCTCTCCTAAAAGTTCACTGTTTGCTCAAGATGTCCAATGTTGCTTTGAAAAGAGTCAGAGCAGTTGAAAAAGCAACCATTTCTCCAAATCGTAAGTCTTGTTCTGTTTTAAAGCTGAAAAGAATGTTTTTAAAACAAAAAAAGATGAAGAAGAGAGAAAGAGATTAGAAAGACCTTGTCAAGGCTTCTTTGATAATAATAGTATCTTCCTCACAGAGGCATGATAAAGGGATTTCCTAAATTTCCTTAGTAGAATGGTTTGTTTTTCATCTATCACTAACCACTAGAATTGCCTGCAAAATTGCCATTAAAACAAAATTTTGACAAAGGTTTGGAGAGGATGGCGTTATTTTTTCCTGTATTCTAGCTCATTCTTGCAGGCAGAAGAGTTTATTAATAGATAGGTCATTTGCAAGTGTAGCTTCTCAGTTATTTGGAGAAGGAAAACATAAACAAAAACTTCAGAGCATATTGCATATAGAATGGGAAGTCAGATTTCGCCTAGTTTGTTTACAGATTATATCTCCACAAACAGAAGTGGAGGGGATTCCCAGCAAGTAGCTAGGAGGAAGGTTTAGATTAGAAGGAGTCCTGAACTGCTCCTCCTCTCTTTCACTGCAGATCCACCTTTGGGACATACTTTGCAGGGCAGGCTTTGCTGTCTGCATCAAATGCCTCTGCAGAGTTGCAATTTAGTGTGGAAAAAACTAGTGTGGAAAGGTGTCAGCTATCTTCAGGAAGCTTGCTTACCACAGACCTCCTTGATCAGCCTTCACAGTCCTCACCTATTCACAGGTTAGTTACTGCTAACAAGTATTAAAGAAACAGGAAAAGAAATGCTTACTGGTATATCTGTGTCACCACACAGCACTTGATATTACCATCTCACCAGTAACTGCTTTGTCACTATACAGGAAAGCAAGAAAAGAGAGCTTCCACAGTGTCCTAGCACGAGAGTAAATGGCCACCGCACTGGTTACGATATGTTGTTCCAGATGGGAGACTGGTTAATTTAATAGCAGGCATCTGGAGGAAACCTAAGGAACAGAGATGTTGATTATTGCTAAACTTAATAGCACAAACCGAGGTGAAAACAATTGCAGTCATTCAAATTCAGCAGTAATCAGTTTAGTCCAGAATAGAATATTATATGAAAGACTCTCTTTCAGTGGCATGAAAGTTATGCCAATGAACATGAAGCTGTGGCTGTAGCAATGAAAGAAAGGCAAAAACATCAGTCAGCAACACTGCCTGTGGATGACTGGCAGGGATCCTTGACTGACCAGCACACATCTTGTTCTAGGACTGAAGACTGTCCATGCCCCTGTTCATATGTTTCCTAAACCATAACATTCTGTTAATAAATGCAAGGGAAGATGATAAACTGGATACAGGTCAAACTGTGCTTGTTAAAAGTTCCATATTTTTCACCTTTGTTCTTTGTGCATGACTGTGAGATGCCAGAGAAGTATTTGATATCAAAGGCAAGAAGGACAAGCTTCTCCTGGCCTCCCTAAATGATTTCTTCATCTCCTCCTGCTTCAATCTACAGTGTCTGAAACAGGTTTTTTTGCCAGCAGTCAGGTTCAGCCGAAGCAAAGATGAATGTGAGTGCTGCTTCCTTCAGCTGCCTATTCAGCACTCTGCTATTTCTCCAGCTTCCAGGTTCCATTTCAACTTCTCTTCAAGTTGCTTTGGATGCACAATGAGAGGACAGTCTGTCTCTTCAGTTGGGAGCATTTTGGGGAGGAGATGAAGGCTTCCTGGGTCTTCATACAGCACCGACCACCAGAGGAGCCCATGCTGGTTGGATGCACTGGTTTTTATACCACTGCAAACAAACAAACAAGAAATACCTTTACAAATGCCCCTAAGTAAACATCCTAGAGTACTGACAAGGACTGGGACCCTCATCCTCTCCGTCTGTATCTTAGCTCTCTCTATCTGTGTCTTCACTGCCAGTTCAAGACAGAGGAAATCCAAGCGCTTGGACCTCAGTAAACCAAGTCTGCCCCAGGTCTTCTTGGCAGGCCTTGCAGAAGGCCTGGGTCCCCAGCCTCGTGTACTAGCTTTCCCCAGAGGCAGTAAAATGCACTATTCCCTTTGCTCACTAGGGAACTTAATGGGCAGGTGGGGATGGAAACTCCAGCATCAGAAAACCTGCCAAGGAAAAACTTGCCCATCAACTGTCAGCAGGCTAGAAGGAGTGAGAGAGTTTGAGAGACTGAGCGCCTCATCAGTTTCTATCCTTGCACAGGCTCCAGACTGGATTTCACTTTGCCTTCACAACCAGAATATTTATTTCAGGGAACAGGAAAAGGATTGAGGCCACACACTAAAATTTATGTATTTGCCAAGAAGCAGAAAATTGTTGCTGTCCTTTTGATGATTTAACCTGCATGGTACGTGCCCTTAAATCATGGGGGGATGAATCAAAAACCAACCTCTTCCCTGACATTTTTGGAAAGCTGAAATTCCCACTGCAGCCCCTCTGTTCCCATCATCCACTGGCTGAACTGAGGTACCTGTACCCCCCGTTTCCACTAGGCCCATCTCTAGAGACCCTTTGAGGTACCAGAGCAGCATCTGCTGAGTCAGATATGTGCCCGGAGATTGAGGGGTGCCCACAGAAAGAGATAACAACTTCTCGCAGCATTTTCCTCTCACAAAGGGCAAAAAGGGGCCAGTCTGAATTTAGCAAGTAATAACTTTTAAACCTAAATAAAACCTGCAGAGGCCCGTTGCCTGAAAGCCATGGGAACTGCAGCACTATGAGCCACCTAGTAAATATACGAGCTGTCAGAGTCAATGAATGGTAAGATATGAGTGAACTCTATGCAGGCTGATGAACCAAACATTTTAATGCATGCCTACTAAGATGTGAAAACCGGTTTGTTTCTGATGCCTGCCCATGCTATTGGCTCTGTCGAAGGAAACACATAAAATGTTGCTGCCATAAATCTTGGCAAATCCACAGGATAATCTACTCATACACCTAACCAAATGAAGCTTAGAAAAATACTGCTACAAAAGCTCATGCTAAAATGATAGACTTTATGCTGTTATAAACAGAAACATCAGGAATGCTGGGCTCAAGACAACTAGAGATCAATAAATATAAAATAAGAGATGATAATCTATGTGTAGTATACTTAGTCTCTTCATATCAGTACAGCATTAACATATTTTTATCCTTTTTGTTACCAGTGAAACATCCTTTTCCCTGTAGCCGGGTGCTTTAATATATGGATGATGCATTCTTTTCTAGATTGTTGTTTAAAGTGTTGCCTTCTGATGGTTCATTTTAGCTCCAAGACCATGAAAAAGTTTTACTACCCACGCCCAGCTAAGTTTCAAGGTTCAGGGTTTTTTGTTACTCATATCCTAAATCTGTATCTAGTATGATTTTGACCGCAAGTATTCACTCAAGGAGAATGTAAAATATATTGGACTATTTTTAATTCCAAGGCACTTCTGTTTGTAATTGACTAGCAGTGGTCTTCACCCAATTGAGGGCACATAAACCCCTGAGGAATTTCTCAAGATGGAACAAATCTCTTTTGGTACTTGTTATAGAAGTGAAAGCCTACTATTAAGGGCATATACTAATTCCTTCTATAAGACCCAATTTTCAATGGCTTAAATCCTCAATAAACTATAACCAGCTAAGCTGAAATTCTCTGTGCCAGGTTCACATTCAGATTTGTGTTTACACATAAGTTTTATCCACAACATTTTGGCCATTGAAAAGAGCTTGTACTAGAACGTTAAAGACCTCCGAAAATCCTTTCTATGAGAAGCTATTGTCCACCTAAGTTCGGAGCAGGAGGCTTAAGCATGTCAGGTCTGTCCTGCCTCTCAGGATGTGCTTTCTCAATGTCCTGTGAAAACTTCTGCAAATTTGGTACGTTGTGAGACTTTAAATGATTGCCAATCACGCCTGCTTAGGAGAGAGCTGGTGAACAGCGGCAAAAACTGCGAGAAGCATATGTCCTTGCTAAGTTTGCTGCATCTCTCCAGCTCAGCATGGAGCTGGATGCCCCCTGCAAAGCCAGCCGGGAAGAGTGAGCAGAGGTGGACTGATCCGTCCAGGGCAGTGGGACTGAGCAGTGGCAGTGGCTGGCAGTGGGGGAGCCAGGGCCGTGGCGGGCACTGAGCCTGGCATGGGCACCTTAAAAGCAGGGAGCAAGGGACCAGGAGAAATGAAAAGAAACAAGGAGTAGCAGGGCAGAGACACCTGGAGAGGAGCACCAGTGCATCAGGTCAGGAGGGAATGGGTGGATGAGGCCAGCTCCCAACGGAGCTGAAATGGATCCAAGGAGTCCTCCACCTCTGCATTCCTCTGCTGTCCGCAAATACCTGTGAAAGCCATTAGCAAAGTGCACTTTTTTCAGGCACTTCCCAACTTTAGAGTGATTGAATTTGCAATTTTAATATTCTTTCAGTATAGCTATGGTGTGTAACACATGCTGACATAGCCCATTGGTACATACTCAGGCTAGGTACAGATGTACATACATACGTTTTGTATTTGAAATGCTACAAACGAAGAAAAAGCAGGTGTAGCTATCTAAACTCTTTACTTATGTGTCTCTGATCACATGGACATTCTGGGAAGACCAGAACTTAAAAAAAAAGGTAAGGACAAATAAAATGGCATTATTTCTTTTCCATACAAAGATGTAACGTTTTCAAACAGCATTGTGGTACAATTACAGGAGTCCTACTTGGACCACAGCTAATCAATCTCACAGTGATACAGATTTCAGAAGAGGGCTTTTATAGCCCATCAGCTCCAAGAACTAACTGTTGAATATAAAAAAATCCCTGGCTCTGCAGCCCAGGCTTCTGTATTTCCAAAGCCTGAGGGATGCATGGGATTAATTTTAAAATAAAGTCAACAGATCAGTAGGTCCAGCCATTCACAGAAAGACAAGCAATGCAATACCTCTAAAAATCAAACATATGGCTGGATCCAACAAGCCCCCCCTGAAAAAAAAAAAAAAAACAACAGTTATTTTCCTAACTAAAAAGATATGCTCTTACCAACTAGCTTGTAAAGGACAATTTAAAAGGACCCAAATTTAGATTTTGCTCCAAAATAGGTTTACAGAAAACAAAGATCAACAGAAGAACTTCAGAAGTTCATTTTTAAACTTAAATTGAAAACCATATTTAATTTTAATTTAAGAGAATTCATTACCATTTTTTGAACCCCAACCACAGAGCACATGATGAATAGGAAGTGAAATGACTGGTCAAGTACCTGTAACAGAGTTAACAATACAGAAAAACAACATGCTTTGCAGGCTGAAGGGAAGGAGTCATTGTGTGCATGGGGATGGCCAGAGTCACTGGAAGCATCTGTCTGCCCACTGAAACCGGGTGAAACCCTGAAGGGACGGACTAACTGGGCTTCCTTGGTTGCCACTGTGTCGGTGGAGCAGACGCTGCCGTATCCTGGTGTGGGGCAGGGGCTGGGGAGCCGATCCTTGGGCACCGCATCCCCACTTCACAGGAATGCCAGCCCCTTCCTGCAGCTGAGTAAGCAGCGGTGCCTAAGGATGAATAATGCCTCCAAGGAATTTAACCTGGTTTTCTGGTGTAGGCTTCTCAGTTTTTTAATTCAACACCACAGCTAATAGAGTTTGCTTTATTTTTCATCTTTGGTTCAAGTACAGTTTGTAACAAATAGAGAAATATTTTGCTAAATAGTTTCTGGAATGTGAGCTGTATTGATTAATCATTCCTAGTCCTAATTTCATACCTCTTTTCCCTAATCAGATAAATGAGTTTAATTCTCATTACAAGGAGGCATAATTGTAAGCCTGACTATTTCACAGAAAGCAACCCGCTAAAACAAAGTCCCAATAAACAGGATTATAGCATTTTAGAGAATTTTAAATCTTTCTTTTTGGGTCTCATAGCACTTCCCTTCAGCAACATACCTAAAAATATTAAAGTTACTATAAAATTTATTAGCTGGGAACAGAGTATAAATGTATTCTTTCTCTTACTGTGTATGACCCTGCTACTCCCGTGCTTGTTAATAAACAGTGTCCGATCTCATAAAAAATGTGCTTGATACATTATTGCATTGTTGATTGTAATTTTTGTCAGCACCTTTGTGACTGGCATTGCATAATCGCTTGTGTGTCTGGTTCCTAGCTGAGAAGAATGTAGTCAGATCTGTATATGTTTTGTTTAATTGCCTCTGTGCCTGAGCCCTGTTAAATGGCTTGAGGAAACCTGATCTATTGATGTCTCGTCCCCTATAAAATCCATCACTTCCGATGCAAATGGTTGAGCATGTGAACTTAATTCACTTGCCATCAGTTATGCTGGGAGTAAAATGTGGTTGGTAGAAAACAAACACTGAAAGAATATAAATGCAACTGGAGCAAATTCTGTTTAAAATCTGAGTGCATCTTCATGAGAAATTTTTATATTTTTCACACAGGGGCAATTAGTAATTCCAACAGAAAAAAAACTTATTTTTAGAAATATCAAAACAAGCAACACTTGGTTAAAAGCTGAAAACAAATGGCAGTCCTTCTATACATTTTATTTGATTCAATCAGTTGCTGAATCTTCATTTTAAAATGCTTGGGACAGGAAATAGCGATCCAGTCACACCTCATTACTGCCTAACGGGGTCACAGTCCACCAGTGATCTAGAAGTAAGTGTAGAGAGAACACTTCAAGTGCTCAAGAGGATGTTGTGGAAAATAGTTTAAGTCTTACAGAATAGCCTAAAAAAATATTGAATATTTTCTGTCAGCTTCTAAAAACAATCCTGAGTAAAAATAGAAAATTGTGCAGAATTGCGAGAATGTCTTTAATAATGACCTATAGCTTTCTAAGTGCTATATTATTTTACATCTATGGAAAAATAAGTGTCCGAGGCTTATTTAAAGATTCTTACAGAGACTGACAAAAGAAAGTAATTGCCTAAGACCCTGGAAAGAAAAACTATAACATCCTGGTTATTGCCTACTAAACTATTGTAATAAGGTAAGAAAGGGAGAGATTTGTTGATCTGCCCATAAATATTTTTGTCCCTAAACTTGCACACCACTGGTTTCTTCACCACTGTATAAGATCACGATTTGAACTAGGCCCTTAGAAATGTCTGTCCACCATTCTGAATCTACCTGGATTTCATAAAAAAACACTTGCATGTTCCTGTTGGTCATCTTAGAAGCTCTGAAAATAGGGACAAAGATATTTGCCAAGAACATAATGTCAAAAATAAAAAGGGTATAACTCTGCTTTCATCAGTATGTAATGGCAAGGCTGCCATAACCTTTCAAGACCAACTAGATCCATACAGGCTGGCAATACCAGCCATCAATAACTTCTGTTTCAAATTCTGTTTTCTTCTCCAGTAGTGAACCTTGGCCCTTTTTCAACTACTTCTAAAGAAAAAATAGTGTCTGTTTTTTAAAGACATAGCTGGCTCCTGCTGGGGATTTTCAAAATGAGTAGTCAGTTGTGTCTCTATCTCCAGGTAATGCAGACAGTCTTTTAAAATAACGAGGATGAAGAGGCAGCCAAACCTCCTACGAAGAGACACACACTCTGTTTTCCACTATCAGGTCACAGGTTCCCAGAAGGTGCTCCCCAGTAAAACTGGAAAAGCTACCCCAAATTCTCTAGGAAGAAATCTGTCACTGAATCCTGGCAGACTCACTTGTAACCATGTTCAAAAGAAGTATTTTTAACATCTGGAATATTGGAAATGATTTACATGAAAATGTTTCAGTTCAGTAGAATTACACAACAAGAAATCAAGTGCTTTTTGGTGGTCAGAAAAATTATAGGATTCCTTCCCATGATTCAGCTCAAATTGCAGATTCCTTTTAAGAAAAGAAAGTTAATTTGGGTCCAGCTGTGGTATATCCCTATGAAGGGTTTATTGTGTACAATAATCTATGCCATCTGCTTTGGCTATTGGAAAATTTGTTAGCAATTGCGAAGCTGGTCTTCTTGTGAAATGCCTCAGCTTCTCCAGTGTAAAACCATAGAATTTGCCTTTTTGTTCTACTCCAGATGAAAACATCAAGATATTTGGCAATAGCATTTCCAGAATCACAAAATTGTCATATAAAAGATTAATTTTAAAAACCCATGAAAGAACCTACGACTGCTGGCTTATATATCAGCTTCTAGCTGAAAAGTGACTTTGCATATTCCTCAGAGTGAAGAATTTTTGCCAGAAACTTAGCATTATGAATGAGTTTGTCATGAAACTTTAACCAAGTGTTGCTAATGATCACCTTGAGTATATAAACAGCTTTACTGGTTTTTACAGTCCTGAATGCTTTTTTTTCTTCTTTCCATTGTGTTTATCACAGTTATTTCTCACTTCACTGGACTGTTTGTTCCTGGTAGCCACAGGACACCACTCTGCTTTGTACAACTACGTGTCTTGAACAAATGTTGAAAGCTAATGTTTGATGACTGAAATTAAAGACAGGGATGTACCAGGTATCCTAAAAGAAATTCCTGGGTCATTCCTGGGATGTTCTATGAAAAGAAAAAGAAGGAAAGAAAAGAATAATAACCTTGGAAATTATGTACCACAGCTTAAACGTGTATCTACTGGAGTCAAAGGAACAGAACTTCCAGAAAGAATAATTACACAAAGACGTGCCACAGTTCTTGGCCAAGAGTTAATGCAAGGAACAGCCACTTATATGATATCCATCAGTGAAAGGTAAGGAAAAAAAACCATGATCATACTGAGTTAAAAGGGAGCTAGCAGATCCAGCTTTGAAGAACCATTTTCTGACCCCACATGAATCAGCTCTCCCTTCTCTATTGTCTGTTCTTTTGTCCTAATGCATCCAATGGAAAGACCAGCTTTCCACATCAAGTCTTACCTCCTTATTACTTCCTAATGTTTGCCTGTGGTGTTCCCTTCTCATTCACCTGAAGTTCACCTGATGCTTGTACCCACATGAAGTGCAATATCCCTCTAAGCTTTCTTAATAAGCCTTCTTGTAGGACCTTGCAAGAGCAGCAGTAGGTGTTTATACCTAGGCAGTCCCTAGCCTCTTCTGTATGAGTAGCAGACTCAATTACCTGCATGCACTTACTGCATGAAGAGCAAAAGACTCTTTCATCAACTTCTTAATCTTGCAGATAGGTCAAAGAATGATTCTTTACAGTCTGCTGCACATATTGCTGTGTTTTCCTAAGAGATGCTCCATTTGTCTTAGATAAAGCAGCACAGGAAGTGCTGCTAAGTCTTGATATTTTTTTCAGCTATTTCACAATATTTCAGGTTGGTCTAAGACCCTCAGCTGCTGGAGACCATTGATCAGGACAGACTAGGTCTGTCATAGGGCAGCACTTGCTGGAAGGCAAGTGAGCACACCCAGACAGGACCTGCAAAAACAAAGCGATCAGAACAGAGCTGCTTGTCTCCTGTGGGAGGTGCAGTAAACTGACAGAAGAACAAGCCCTCAGAAATCACTCCACTCACCCAGCATACCTGCCCATGAATGACCATGATAATTCACAGTTTGAAAGCCCACACCCCTTTACTAACTGCTTCACCTCCATCTGCTTTATACCCTCCCTTCAGGTATTTATGTACACTGATAAGATTTTGAGTCAGCAGGGCTGCTCACACGAGTACATGCTAGACTCGATAGAAAATAAAGGCAGAGTTTGGCCCCAAGCGTACAATGCTGGCTGTGATTAGCGATGCTCAGTTAGCCTCTGCACTGCCACGTGCCCGGGTGGGTCTTCCCAGAGGCAGCAGCAGCAGTGGTTTTAGGCTTCAGAGAGACGACCTATATTTGTTGTGCCCTTGATGTGGAAGTGAGTGGGGACATCTTCATTCTGTGCTTATCATCGGAAAGCTGTAGAGCTAGGGTCTCTGTGACTCTTTCATTACTGCCAGGGCTATTGCAAATTTTCTGTTGACCCCCTGCCCTTCCAATATTGGATTGTTCCTTCAGGTAGTTAATTAAGACCTGCATTGCCCTGCATGATTCATAATCTGTGTAACACCTTTTTGCCTATTCAGCAGCTGTGTTCATGATGGTCACAGTCTTACTGTGATTTCTCAAGACATTGCACCCTGTACCCGCTCTCTCATGTGTGCTATTTCCATGGTATGCTGGTGGTGTTTGCTTAGCTTTCATCTAGCAGATGTGGCTCCGTCCAGGGTTGCCAGGAGCCTCTGATCATGTTTTTCACCCAAAAGCAGAGTGTCACCAGGGTAGACTCTAGTAACCTCTAGACCATCACAAATCGGTTGCGTTTCCCAGTGAGCTGCCATAGGTGCCAAGCACAACCCAACCAGTAGGCAGGGGAAATAGTTTCTTTTGCACATATAAGGTGTTAAATGTGAACAAACATGTTCTGTGTTTCTCCTAAAGGGAGTGCCAGAACCCTGCTGATGCATTACACGTAAAAAAATATTTGGTTTCAGTAAGGTCTCCACTCTGAAGTAATGGAATATTATCCTTTTACACATTGAATTTCTTCCATTGGGCTTATACTTAAGCAAGGGAATGTGTCTTTTTTGTACCTTGACCAGTGTCTGGGGGGGTTTACTTATGGCTGTGAGATTAAAAGCGAACCTGCCTCTTCTGCAGTGCAAAAGGAACTTGTCTTCAGGCTTGAGCTGTGGAAAGTTTGTGGTCTTCCAGCTCCTCTTTCTGAGTTTCTGCCACCTTTAAAAGACAGGTTTCATGTTTTCCTCAGAAAATGTGGTCTCTGTGTTTCCAGGAGGCTGAGCTCTTTTTGCTGAGATCAAAAACTAGGTGTTCTTTTACCCCATTGATGGATGCATCTTATCTTGCTATAATTAAAAATGTTGTAGGTGTCTTTTCTTCCTATTTGTGGCATATCAACACATTCAGCCAACATACTGCCACTCCACTTAGTAAAGATGACTGCTCTAAGTCCTATATTTTACCCTCTCTTTCTGTTGGCTTCACCGCCAAAGGAGCACCAAAGGAATGATTGTATCACTCCTTCTAGCACCAAGCCAGATCATGTTCCTGTGTCCAGCTGCAACTAAACAACAAGACCTTTTGTTTGTACTTGGTGGTCCATTCATTTTCTCTTATGAAACTGTGCTCAAGGCAGTAACCCCACTGTCACTTGGTTTCATATGCACACTCCTTACAGCCTATTGCAAAATTAGGTAATCTTCCCCCATGCTTTGCCTTGTGCTTTTAGCCACAGCTCATGCAGACCAATGTGCACTCTGCTTGATTTACTTATGCTTTTCTACTTCAAATCTTCTATCTCACCCAATTCTCAATTCCTTACCATCTCCAGAGTGCACATACCGTCTGCTCCTCATAAGCCTCATTTTAGACTCAGGAGAGATTTTTATCTGTCGTGCACATAACTTTTCTCCAAAGCTTGCAAGAAAGCTTGCATGGAGGGGCGGCTGCAGGTACTCATAGCTCTTCATCGCTGAAGTGAACCAGCTCTGCTGACAGATGTCTCTCCGCTGTGACTCACTGCTCCTTTGGCTTTTGCCCTTCACTGCCCTGGCCTGAGGGAAGTGCACAGGGGGACAGACAGCCTTTGGGGGGATTTGACAGAGCGGGAGAAAGTAAAAATGCCTCCTGGCTCTACACCTGTAGTGCACTTCACCATGTGCATGAGCAGAGACAGGAGGGGAGAGGTGAGCAAGGCAGTGCAAGTGCAGGTGGCGGATGTCACCATCAGCAAAACTCCTCAAAGCCTTCTCTGATGTTTAGTTTCCAAAAGATGAGCTGCAGTTCTACTCTGAAATATAAGAGCTCATTACTGTTTGTTATTTAAGCAGTGGTGAGTGGGTCTGACTGCACTGTTTAAGTTTTTTAGTACACACATTTGTAAGTTTAACACAGTCCTGCATTCATTTAACTGCCTACTGCTGCTCACCCCAATGGAAGGGCACAGGAACTCACAATCATGCAAAAACATATTGAAATATAGATCTAAAAAGACGTAACAAACAAGCTTCTGAAAGGTAAAGCCACAGCCTAAAATTAATAAGAAAAATTGTACAAAAACTGATATTTGAGATCAGTGACCACCAGCCCTTTGTGAGGGACCACCATCCCACATAGGTCGGTAAGCCTTTCATCCTGAGAGCTTCAAAACTGGCAGGTGACTTTAATCCCTGTAACATGTCAGAACAATACTACCAAGGAATTTGGCCCCTGGCAAAGACCCTTTCTATTAGCAGGAAACTAGTCATCAAAGCAGCATGTGTGGTTGACAAGTGGGTCTACTCATTATTTCTATTGGGCATCCTTGATTTAGGGGGCTGTGTTTCCTGGGCTCACTACCGGCTGCAAATTGGTGAGCATTATACCATGCCCACACTCTGTGCAAAACCACCAGCCTCTTGCCTTGCAGACTGTGCAAGGGCAGGAGGCACCCCAGCCAGGCAGGCAGTGTTTGTAATATGGCACCCAGCAATTTTGGAGGCAACGCCATCTGGCCTTCAGCTTTCCAAGAGTGCGCTCCACCTCCAACCCACAACAGCTGGCACAGCATGGAGAGGCTCCTTCGCCAGACCCGCAAATCCTTCACACCCCTGCAAAAGCACAGAAACAAGCGTTGTCTGGGGTGGCATAAACCTTGCAGCTAGGGAAAAGTTGGAGGAGAGAGAAAGAAATGAAATAAAACTTTGTGGTCAGGAAACAAATCAAAACGTGTGTCAGAAAAAGGTGACAGATTTCCCTACTGCTATATCACTGTGTCTCAAGGCACCTCTCCAGTATCTGTATTCTGTTTTGGTAATGGATGGTAGCTAGAGTAAAGGCTTGTACCTAAGAAGATTCCTGTCCGTTGCAGCTCTGCTCCGGGAAGCTGCTGCTTCTCTATTTGCCCATCTGTAAAACAAGGTACCTGGTATCCTCTCCGCAGAGCACTCTGAACTTTGCTGATGAAATGTACTTTATTAGGCATCATTCTTATGAAATGTTTTCTGCCTGTCACAACAGGAAGCAAGACATTAGTGCAGAGAATTTTTTTGCTGAGTCAATTTACCAGCCTTTCAACATTTATAGTACAGGAAATGTACTACCGTAACTCTGAGTTTTGGTCCCTTAACGGGCTTCATGCTCACCACTTCAGTAAATGAAGCCCAGTTCATCCACTCCCTGTAAAGACTCTCTCAGTGTAAGTTTGACAAAACCCTGTAGTTTGTGAATAGCATACTTTTCTGTCTAAAGTAAAGAAAAAAAAAGGTAACTAGAAACCTGTGTCAATATGTTGGATACTACATTTGGAATTCTGTTTTGCCTATATCTTTTTTTAACACGCTTTGTTTAATTTAATTCTTAGATATTGAACTTTCTGAGAGAGAATTAGAAAGCACGTAGTGACACACTTGGATACTGTTGGGTTTTTTCTCCCAAACTGGCATATGCCTCTTTTCTATTAAGGTTTCACACTTCTGGCTGATATATAATCTGTTTCCTAAGAAAATAGGCTTTTATCAGGTTGTGAAAAGTTTCTTACAAAAAGAAAAGCTGATGTATTTTGATAGTTTGCTAAACATCTGGAACTTTTTCTTTTCTAAATTCATTAAGACTTTGCTCTCTGAACGGACTGAAGGCGTTAGCAGTCTCTGAAGGCGATGGGCAGGGCGATGTGGTGTGTGCTGTAACCGAAGAGTTTAGGAACCACAGGGGCATTGCTGAAATAATAGAGATAAAAGGGAAAGTAGGGCTAAACCACTAATGCATCCAAAACCAGCTGGATCCCAACAGGAATTTCCATTTCAGTTTTGAAGGGGCTTGGTCAGGTCACACAGGCTAGTGCTGGTCCCCACTGCTGTCCGTGCCTTGTGACATTTGCCCAAGGAACACGGTCGGGTTGGGGCCACAAAGTGGAGAATGGAGGTCAGGAACCTGGTGAAAGGCTCAGGTGTGCCACAGGTATTTGGCAGAGAGGGAAAAAAAAGCAGCAGAATTTCAGAGGGAGTGAGTTTCAGATCCAAAACCAGTCATGTTACATCATTCTTGGTGAAAGAAAAACAAATTCATTCTGGTTTGGGCCAAAAAAAAAGCTGTCTCCAAGCTTTTTCGATTCAATTGTTTCCTGATGAAACAATTATTGTGAAATTATACATCAAAAAAAATTCATTTTGAAAATGTCAAATTAAAATATTTTTATTTTTAAAAGCTTGGCAGCAATTTGTTATTCTGACAAGAAGTAGTCATTGAGATGAGTATGCATTGGTACATGCATTGTTATTTTGTTTTTCTAATGGCTAAAAATTTTTTTCCTTTCCATCTTTGGGGGTACTTACTACTTCATGAGGCCATTTAATGCTCCATAAGCTTTTCTTAAAACCAGCCACAGATTTCTCAACAGAGGAAGGATCTTCTTTTCACAACTTCCTCATAATTTTTTAATCCCTAGGACAATGTACTGGTGACAAGTTTTATTTCAGCTCACACAGGGCATTGGCTAATGGGTAAATATTGCAACTTTAGAATTCATTTTAATAATTTATTGAAAATTTATGGCTCAAAATGAAATATCAGTAGCTAAATTTTATATGACAACATTGATCATACTGCAGAGGTTTAGGTAAACATGCTATGTATTTATAAAAGCTTGCTGTTTCTTAAAAATCAGGCACACAATCAAGTTACATAGGTTTAATGAGCTCCTTGTCAGCTGAGAGGAGGCTTAAATTAACTCCAGTTTAGATAAGGGTATCTGACCGCCTTTGCCATGGTCTGAGAGGGCTCACGAAGAGCAGTATAGCAGCTCTGCCGCTGCACGAGGACCCACCATGCTCACCGCATGCCTCAGCTCCCACTGCAGCCCACCAGGCATTTCAAGAACCAATTAACTTTTCTCACCTGATCAGCCACTGGGCTGAGCGTGACCTAGATCAGTGCCACCTCGTGATGTTGCCATCAGAGGCCTCTGGGTGCACTGACACACACATTGAAGAGACCTGCGGGAACTTTTTGTGGAACTGGTGTGCAGCAGCTCTGGCACTGGGTGCCAAAACCCCTCATGTTGTTTCTCTACCCCCTCCAACTGCGTTGTTTCCCAACTGCAAATCGTCAGGCATGCTAACATCATGAAGCCCATCAGAGTGGTTTGGGGTTTTTTGCAAAGCCAGTTTCTGCCCAAAGCAGCTCTGTTTCTCTTGCAGAATTCATGCATGCCAGCAAACCTTGGCCACTTAAACAGGGATGTCCCACATGGAGGGACCACAGCTTACGGGAATGCTTGGTTCTCTAATGGCGATGCTGCACTCCACAACTAGAGCTCCAAGGTAGCTCACAGGAAATTTTCATATTGGACTGGTGAGCAAACATTACACAAGCGATCCTCACTGATAAGATGAGCTGCACCCTCCTGTCAGTCACAGCAGACACTCCTGAAAGCTCCATGGACTTGGAATCACCCTGATGACAATAGCCCTAAATCAGAGCAGAAACACGTTTGTGTAATGGTACCAAGGTCCTTGTGCTGTCTGCACTGTCTGATCCATTGGGATGACAGCAAACTTTAAGTTCTCAGAGCTGTCATTTCAGTGGCTTTTGAGAGCCGAACATCTACTTTCAAAGAAGAGGGGCAGGAGACCTCAGTAGCTAATGCTGTTGGCAAACCATAGGGTAGCAAATTCTGTTTTGGTGCTACCAGAGATAACTGAAATATATATTTACGTATTGTTCCTGGCTGATAAAGCTCTAATCACTTCAGAGGAAGATAAGATGCATAATTATTACTAAAAATAACATAAGTGCTTCTCTGTTTTTGTTGCTTAGAGTTCAGCTTTTGTATACTACTGCCCAAATACAGGTGACCTTACATTTCAATATAACTTTATAGTTATTTATTTCTTACCGTCTCTTGATTTGAATCAGAAAATGGGCGTTTTTAGTAAGAAATATGAAACAAATTGCTGCAAGCAAGCAAATATGGTCCCAAATCCCAAAGAGCAGGTGTACATTTCCATAATGGCTACAAGATTCGGAAAGCTGTGGCACTTCATTGCATGTGTCTTGGAAGGGAATTAGTAATCTTCATGTGCTTTGTCCTAGTGATTGAAATAAATTACTTGCTTAAACTGCTAAGCAAGATGACCCATCTGTTGGCCCATGCATGTTCAGATTCTCAGTGGGTTTATTATTCCAAATAATGACTGCCATATGCAACAGTAAACAGTTCTTTTAAAATTGACTGAAAGATCCTGTGCTACTTTTGAAGGCAATTTAGAAAAGTTATTCATGTTCCCCTCAAGAACCTGCCATTCAACTCAACTTTTAGAAAGTGATCCTGACTGGTTTACCCTGATGGAGCTATTGCACTGCTTTTCTGTCAAGGCAGACACAAAACTATAGCAGGACTCTGGATTGGATCAGATTTATTCTTCATGAATGGAGAAGATTGCAAATTATTAATTACACAGCTCTGCAGCCCCAAACAGCACCAGGCATGTCCCAATTTATTTGTTTATTTGCATTGCCAAAGCAACTATCATATCATGAAGTTGCAGGAATGATCAGTATCTTTAAGCATGTATTACAGAATATATCTAAGCTGACAGCAGTCACAGTAACACTCCCCAAGCCACCAAAGAAAGAAAAAGACTCTCCCAATCCAAATTCACCTTCCTCCTCAGAAACTGCCTGAATGACTAGCCGAACTCTATAATGCTCCTTGATGGTCAACAAATTCTGCCCCTGTCAGACCCAGGAAAGCAGAGTGTCCCAGGGGTGAGGGCTCTTCCTGAGCACATTGTCCCAGGGGTGCCCAGAGGCACAGACCAGGAGACTGCCGGCACAAGCATCTCTACCGGTGTCCGGGGCCAGGGCAGAATGCAAGGGTAACAGCAGGACCTGAGTCAGCATGGAGACATGCTGCTTGCTGTCAGCATGCCCAGAATAAAGGGATCATGGCACAGGGAAATTTGTCTGGATAGGGGAGCGGTTCCCCTGCTGACAAGTTAACGAGTAAAGCTAGAGATGGACATCAGCCTATGTAGGAGATGAGTGTCATCAGGTTATTTCCTGGGCAGCTTCTTCTGCATCTTGGTCACTTATTAAGTCTCTGAGTTAAAGCTGGAAGAGGCACAGCACTGAGCAAGCACAGTGCAAAAAGGTCGTCTGTTCTCAGGGAGGGGTAAGCCCATACCCTGTCCACCATACTGGTGTGCAGGTACCCACAGCTCATGGTGCTAGGTGGGACTAAACAAAACCAGACTTACCGTCAAACAGCGTGCATGCCTCTACAGGTTAAAGCGTGTGCCTGTGTGTTGGATTTGCCCACCTCCCTTTGTTTTATTATTCTTTATTGCTGATTTTCTGTTAAATCCCACTGGTTCCAATCCTCTAATCTTTCCCTGTTAGGGAAGGGCTGAAAGCCAGACTTTCACAAACAGTCCTTAGATACGTCTACTTAATAAATAAATAAATGGCAAGGCTCCCTTTATAAGTTCCTTTGCCTCTAATTTAGACCATCCCCATTTCATCCCCAGGCTGAACACACATTCAATTCATACAAGGCCCATAACCATGTTAAGACCACAGAGCATCCATGATTTGTTCATGATGTTAACAATGACTCACCATGGCCAGATTACAGATGTTAAATTGCTGATGGATGGCCCACATCCAGCACGTGGTATTCAGCTGAGGTATTAATCATGTGCGGAAAGATCTTTCTTTTTTCTTTTGGTCCCTGTGAATAATGAAACCTCTAATACAGTATATTGTACTTTACAAGCTCACTGAAATGAACTCCTTTCTAAAAAGAGAAAAGGATAATACTATTAAAGCAGCCGAATGCTCTACATGACATGATGACATATTAGGACTTTCTGGATAGCTAAATGAATACACTTGCTTTTTGTTGATTTATGCCAGTGGGATGGGTCTTTCTTTAAAAAGCTCTTTCCCATGAAGGCAAGTTTTCTTGTTTCCTTCTTTCTTTGTTGGAAACAGCTAACTTGTTGAGTGCGATACTGTCTTGATAGACAGTTGTTCATGAAAAATGCAAAAGAAAAGCATGTCAAGGAGCAGGAAAGAAAGACTAAGTGCAGATTTGCCTAAGAAATAACTCATCTGGACTCAGAAGTAATGTTTTTCCTGGGCATACTGGAGAGGTCTGTCTTCTTCTGAGGTACTGAATGAGAATCAAGTGTGGGAATCTTCCACACCATTTCTTGGGTTTCCTTTTTCTTTTCTTCTGACATGAGTATTTTCATTGGTAAAAGGATAGCGAGTTGTACAGGGCAGTATACATTAACTGCCTGTGATAAGAATGGCAAATTATTACAGTTTTAACCTGCTCTGTTCGGCCTGGCACTTCTGGTCCAAGGCAGGACTTATGTGCTCCCAGACCTTGTCACAGGAAAGTATTCATAATTCCGAAAGCATATCAGCATGTGCTTGAATCAATACAGTGAGAGTACCCAATTAAAGCTGAACATTTTGCGAAGTGCTTCCTGAAGCAGGGTGTAGGAGAAAGGCATGTAATGTGTGTTAGCCTCCTCCACACATGGAGCAGTGGTCAACTCAGAAGTGGTGAAGGATCCAGAGTCCACCTGACTCCATGAAACATGCAAGGCTTAGAATAAGCATATATTTTCTGATATGTTATATTTATTACAGTAGAATTAACTAGAGCACATTTTGACAATTCATTTAGCTGAATGAATCTAGCCAGGAGTATAGGAAAATTGTTTTGCATGTGAAGAGCCCAGAGTTGACATTTTCACACTTTCATTATAAAACAAATGATCTCTGAATCTGCTCTCTGTAGCCTGGGTTTTGTTTTCAAACAGTGCTGATATTGTCCAGGAGAAGTGCTCTATCATGCAATGGATCACTGCCAAGACAACAGATGAGGAAAGCTGTCACATTTTTTTTACTTCTAGATTCAGCCATGTCTTTTCTGATGCCTGCTTTTTTTTTTTTTTAAGGAGTTTCTCATCAGTATTCATACTTATAACCTCTTTTAGCTTAGCTGAACTAGAGAACTACCTCTTCTCCATCATACCATCTTGCCTTTTGCTTAATAACTTGTTTCTTCAGATAGCCTGAAGAAACAGGTACAAGCTCACAGAACTCTGTTAACTGTGTTATGATGAACATATCATTTGGAGCAAAAATCTGTGTGTAAAGTGGACAAGTGAAGATATGTAAGAACTCAGATGCCTTGATGCAGGACACCACTATGTAGTGGGTCTCCAGAAATGGCCACATGCTTCAAAAGAAAGTATGAAACTCCAAAACCAAAGTGTCTCATTCCTCTAAATGCTCTTCTTAAGGTGTGACTAAAGACAATAATGTATCAAAAATAAACTAACATGTCTCAGAGCAGGGAAATAGTCAAGAAAAATGAGCAACAGTCAGTTTCTTCCTGAAAGGGTGAACAAACAGAATAAGGTTCTTCTGACATGGCACTGCAGCCATATAAGAGGCAAGGATAACAGTAAATCAAAAAATTAGAAGCCTGGAAATATTTTCCTATGCTGCTGAAAAACCTGCCATTAATGCAAACCATACAGTATGCTCTGCTCCTCAATACGAGAAAAGCAGATGGTTTTGATATGGCCACGACTGTCCCTTCAGAAAGCAAATTCAGAATTGAAGCAGTGGGTTGCTGGATCATTCAGTGTCAAAGCTAATGGAGACTTCTGGTAATGGTATCATGGATAAATAGGGACAGTCCCTGGGCAGTCAGAGGCAGCACAAATGACATCCTGCTGGCTGTAGATGCTGAGGGAAGAAAACACCTGGGAGGATATTTGGCCTCCAGGCTGCTGCTATTTTGGAAGATGTGGACTTAGTTTTGCAGGGAAAGGAAGTAATTAATACAGGCGTATGTGGAACAACTGAAGATAGCACTGCAAATCTCTCCTGATAGCCATGGCTGGCTATAAATACATCTCTTAGGCTCTGTGTGCCATAGCATGAGATGATAACTGACATGCCGAGACAGCGATGTCAAGAGGGGGATGGGGACTGGAAACTCCATTTCAGGTGCCAAGACAATTTTCTTGAGAAAGGAAATCTGAAACCGGCAGAGGGTGGAATGCACCTCATGCAGAGAGAGCGCTGTAGGCTTTGGCCTTCACACCTCTCACACCCACTTCAGTCCTCGAGACACCGTTTAGAGGGGGCTTGACCAAGGAACAAACCCGCATGGGGTCAATATCACCCTACTTTAATTAATCACTACTGCATTAGAAGCAATAACTGGGGAAATATAATGATAGTTGGGCCATATGAAGCAGCTGCAAAGTTTCTTAGCAACTTCAAGAATGACCCTTCAACCCTTTCTCATTACTCATATGATTAATGCTTATCCATGTGAATAGTCTCATTGATTTAACTCACACTTCTTCCGCAAGCAAGGACTTCAGAATCAGACATAGAAATATAGAATTATACACTTCCCCAGTTATTTCAAATCCAGATTTAGTTAAGTGCCGTGATTAACTCAATAGACCTTGCCCCATAGAGGTTTTCCAGGAACTACTCTGTAACTAGGGGATCCACTTTAACTAAAAGAACAGTATCAACAAACAACCGTAGTGTAATCTGTCTTTCTAGTCCCATCTGTATCGATGATGTTGTTCGAATTTATTTTTAAGTTAGATGTTCATAAGCAATCTTTAAAAGCAGTCTCCACTTTAATTCAACACATGAAAAGTCAAGAAGAAAAAAAAAAAAACAGGCAAAATATGAAAGACAGTAAAAGCCTAATAGGATGTCTTGTTAAAGTTTCAATTAAAGAGTAATTTTGCCCAAATATATTCAGTTTTGCAAAACTACCTTTATTTTATGACTTTTTCAAGCAATTTTCACAAGTCCAGTAAGTAGCTATGGATAGCAAAGTGCTTATTTTTCCCTGGAACACTAATATAACACTGTTCCCCTCAGTGTGGTCTGTATTTCTGACATATGCAACAAGCCCAGACAACTTTCTCAGTATCATTATTCACTGGGAATCTCTAGCCTGTCTCTTGTTCCGTCCCTAAGTAACCTTCATCTATCTTTTTCAACAAATTTTCTCCAACTCCTTATGAATCATTTTGCTGCTGTCTTAGAGGAAATCCACTTTATTATGAGGAGCTGCTTCTCTGAATGGGTGATGGAAGCTAGGAGAATACTGTTCTTGTCGTAATGGCTTCATACAGGTTTTCATCATGGAATCATCACAGGTATTATAATCCATATTTCAATTAAAATTGTAGGGTATTTTTTAAGTGACATATACTGGGGGACTTTCATCAAATCCTCCAGTATGTGCCTGCTATTAACACCTCTCCATCAGGTTTGCATTAGATATACAAATCACATCTCTGCAGTTAAAAATCATCTCTGTTCTAGGCAGAGTGCTGGACAGACCCAATCTGGCAATGGTAGCCAGTGATTTATGGTCCATTTCAGACAACATTTCAGCTTCCATAAATAAGGACATGAACTTCTTTACACCACCAAGCTAAGCCCATGGCCTTATTCTCTGTCTGTATATTAACACTCAATTTTAGGTGGCAGGTGGCATTTTTTCCTTTACTGCTGTGTGAGAAAAGTTGCTGGTCTCCGGGTTTACAATACATCCAGAAGAAAACTGAACAAATACACACAGTGGGAAGAGCTATGGATAAATTAGCTTCATATTTACCAGTACTCTACTTCAACTCTGGACCTTTTCATTACCTCTTCCATTTCACAAATTCAGCTGATGTCTGCCTCCCATGTTCTTCAGACATCTTTGCACACCAGTGCTCACACATTAACAACTTTCCTACTGCTAGGAGCCTTTGTATCAATCCCTTTCTGCACCAAGGGAGTACAAATACTGGTGACAGCATCGGTCCTACCATGAGCTGCTTACACACTTTGTTGGGTTAGTTTCTCTTCCCCGTACCTCATTCTCTGATACAGAATTACTAATATTTATTACGTAACTCTAGCCAAGCATTTCTGGTCTTCTTCTGGTTTGTCCCAGATGAAAATATCACCTATATAAAATGCTTTTGCTCCATGTCATTAAAATGCATTGCATTCTCAGCAGAGCACCTCAGGCACCCCAAAAGCCCTTCATGGAAATTTTGTTTCCCAAAGGATGTGTTAAATTTGCATAAACAAATGTTCTTGGTTTTAATGGAATGTGTGATCACAGAATTGTGTCTTTCAAACAAAAATGATGTAATTAAAGAGTGAAACACTGGGTCAGCGCAGTATATAATATGCACTCACTTGGAAGGGTCTCAGCACTCAGCTCAGAAGTCTTACCACACCTGCCTCAGTGTAACAACACACCCATTCTGCAGTTGTCTCTTCTCCACCGGTTTCCAGTGTCCAAAAAGTTCAATGGTTTAAAGGTGCACTCCAATGCTGCACCTTTCCCAGCACCGCACTCTTCCAGCACGACTAAGATTGCTCCTATAGCACTGCCCTTTCAGTCTCTCTTAGTCTCCCAGACACTCCCTTTACTGCAATTCAGAGGTTCATTTACTCAAAGCGGAACAATAACAGTGAGCTGTTCTGACAGAAAGTTTTTTCTACTTCCTCCTTTCTACAAAACTAGCAATAAATAAAGCAAAAAAATTGACATTTTCAATTTGCATGTTAAACTTTTCTCCCAGCTCCTACTGGCTTGGAGCAGCTTGGAGCAAAGCCAGACAGATGTGAGGATGTAGTTCATCTGGAAAGGGAAACTAGAGTATAATTTGGCAATTCTTCTGGGAGGAAAAGGCATGCCAAAGGGAGCCAAGCCTCTGAAGAAGTAAAATATACGTCGCTCACCCCTTCTCCCACTATTCCAGCAGTAAAGTGATATACCTTTATTAATATTTATTGCCACTGAGCAGCATACAATAGTTTATAGAAATTACTGGCACCAGAAGAAAGGAGGTGAGCAAGAAGGGGATGGGCGAGAAGGATGGGTGAAGTTGAACAAGCTGTCCCAGCCAGCAATGATAGTGGGTTTGGCCAACCGCTCTGAAAAGCTGCTACATCCAAAGAAGAAGAAATTGCTCTGAGAATGGGCTCTCAGCTGAAGGTTTCCAGTGCAAGGAAGCCCTAATTACAAATTCACCAGGGTAACTCACTGTGAGGTGGACACCGTCAAGTTTGCTTTCCACCAGATGCACAAAGCAACTTCCAGAACAAAAAGGAAAATGCCCAGCAACTGACCCCACTTCCCAGCTATTGGGGCAAAGGGAGCTCAGAGGTGTCTCCACGGAGTGCAGCTGGGTCCCCAGCACAAGAGCAGAACAGCTGTAGAAGGACTTAAGGGGGCCACTGAAACATATCCCAAAGCAGTGCAAGGCACCGTCAAGGGTTTTCAGTCCTCACAGCCAGTGATGGAGCTTAAAAGCCAGCAGAAACACTTGCCTGTAGCGTACATATTTCACTCTCCAGTGAAGCCAGTGACAGGTCCCCTCCCTGTTAGCTGAACTTTGGATTTATCAGGAGCAGACATCTGTGGCCACCGTCTACTGGGACCACCCATCAGCAGCAGAAAATGCCTCCACACACTCAGTGAATATCAGGAGGTCGGGGGTCACTTGCTCCTACCAGTTGACTAAAAGTACCTCCACACAGCCTGAATGAAAGGTCATTTTAAGATACTGTGCAATTCACTGGCAGGGCACAGCTCAGGATGGGACAAAGGCAGCAGAAGGAGCCAGCTTCATTCCAGCCCTGCTCTGACTTCAGAAGTCGTCGCGTTCCCTATGATAACAATTTAAAACATAAGCCTCTTATCAGCCACACATTGTATTACAGACAGAAATGCAAACACAGATCTTTTCCCCCCTTCCAAAAATAGCTTCCTCTTTTTTTCATTTTAGAAAACGACAATATGAGGAAAAAAAGAAACATTTTGTTTTTCTGCAGGCTTTACGTCTTTCTGGCTCCGGAAAAAACTGGTAGCAGCTGGTTTAATTTCCTCAGTTTCCCGTGTCAAAGGTTCAAACACAGTTGTAGATACTCTTTATGAGTGAAATGTTCTCCTGCTCTTTGGATCAAAAACCTTTAAACAAAGTCAGATGACTCAGTTTCAGCGTGCGGGGAAAGCCTGGGTGAACTCTTTGTAGATACATTTCACCTCACATTTACAAGCACTGCTCTGCAATGAAATCTCTACAGTGAAATATCTGTCTTTTCAGTGGCCATCCAATTTTCCTCCTCTGGTTAACTCTTTCTACCCAGTCCAAAGAAAATTTACACTTTGCCAAAACTCCAGGAAAGCCCACTACAAAATTTAGATGGGATTTACATTTCATTTGCCCCAAAAATCTTTTTCACGGTCAATTAAAGACCAAGTAAAAGTAGAAAAAACCAGAATGACCGGAAGAGAGAGGCAGTAGGGAATGAATTAGATGGGGAAAACATTGAGAAAGGTGAAAAAAATCACCACAGGCAAAAACAGATCCCAAGTGTAGACCTATTGGTCTGGGGAATGAAGACTTACAAAGGAATCTGCTCATAAAGAGGCTCTGACAGCCCAGAAATGTCTCCCAGCAGCAGCTGTCAGGAATGGGAGGACAAGCCCTATTCCTCTCCTCCAGAAGAGATGATAGTTCCCTATTGTGAGAGTAGGTGCTAATTATTATTTCCTTTCTAGGACCAAGGGAGGCTTTTAAATCTATCCAATGCATCAGTAAAATAGACTGTGACACGAGATATATTTATAATTGGCAAAATGGAACGGTATGGGGCTCTCCCTACCGTGGCTGAGACGCAAAATCAAAAACAAGTGTTAGTGGGAAAGTTTAGTGCTTCTAGTATGGGGGTGCATCTGGTTATCCACATGGGGGGGTTAGACAGTGGGACCACAGGGTGTGTGACCACAAGGTATATGATAAGCTGCATTTCTAGCAGCTTGCAGATAATGAATGGGAAGGCACTTGGGTTTTCCCTGTGTGCATCAAGTGCAAAGGTTCACATTTTTGTTCAGCCATACACCAGCACTGGAAACCAACATCAGTCACTGGGTGAGTCTTTTCACTTCGGCAGGTAAGGGTGCTGACTGCACTTCCCTCAGGCAAGCCAGACCTTATTTTGCTGACTAAAGAAGATGCCACTTAAATTAAAACTTCTGTAACCATATGTTTCAAAATTGTGGGTCATATTTTATACAAGAATGACTGTGACAGGCTGTATATTTCTGCTGATTTGCTGTATTTCCACAGTGCCCTGCTGAATAAAGCTATCAAACTTTATCCTGTTTTTAAGTTAAAAAAATAACTAACAATCCTATGTATGAGAAAGATTCCTCATGTGAGCTAGATATTACAGTAAAATCAACAAAACTTCCATATTAATGATATTTTTCTGTAATGTCGAGGCATCGATTTATAATGTGTGATTGTATGCACTCAAACCATTCCATTTAACCTCACAGCATATTGTTTGAACACTGCATTTCACTTATGGGGGAAGCCTTGGGCTTTGAATGATGTGTAACACAATACAGCAGAACAAATCAAACAACAGAGTGGCCCAAATCACAGTCCATCACAGTAAGGGCGCCTCCAGCATAGCAGATGGGGTTCAACAGATAGGTATGTATAAATGAAATACATGGAAAACAAAAATTTTGTCAGTTTTGACAGTCCATACCAGTCAATGTGGAGCTGAGAGCTGTTGCTATGAAAGCATGAAGCTCTGCCACCAATGCCCACATCTGCAGACCAGCAAGTGCAGCCATCTGGTAAATCCCAGTGAATAATGCAGAAGTGGATGCTGCTTGGGTCAATGAGCTACCTGAAACCCAGGAGAAGCATTTTGTTTGCAACAGGTGTGAGGAGCATGTTGAATAGAAGACTAAGGAAGGCTGAACAAAGAAGCCAGCAGGAATCTGCCTGGACATACCGAAGGGTTGAGGTAAAAAAAAAGTCTTCTGTCACTTTCAGCAGTTTATCTGGAAAGGAGTTACCTGTCAGTACCTGGGAAATGAAGGGAAATACTGCACATGGAGACCTGGTGATGCCCTAGAGGAAGAATGAGGCTGGGCACTACCTTCAGGAAGTTTTCTGCTCTGCTTCTCTCAGATACCTTGAGAAAGATGTGTGACGTATTTGAGTAGCGAACAAAACCTGCATGTATTTTTCTCTATCTGGTGTTGTCTGTTCCCTGAGGGAGCATTCTCTGGGCAGTATGACCACATGGGCTGGGAATGATTATATTTAAGACATCGTGTAAACCTGAGGGACTTGCTTATAGCTGCTTCAGGTGCTTGGGTGGGAATAAAAGCCACAGCACCAGTGTCTCAGCAATGCAGGCAGAGGCACTAAAATGGGGCAAGTATGGCCTCAGGGTCAGGTTTAGAGCAGCTTGAGGATTCACCAGATGGACAGTCTTACAACCTGGCCATAAGCCATCAGCGGGAGGCAGAAGGGGACATCCTTAACCCTGTGACAAGAGCCACATCCAGGTCTCAACCCCCAGCTGTCCCAGAGATGGTGCAGGCAGGCATGACCCCACTGGTAATGCAGCTGGGACATTCGTGACTCCCCGTGGCCATGCGAATGTTCAATACACAGCTCACAACTAAACTCTGAGATGAAATAATGTTTTAATCACACTGGGGAGGGGAGGCGAAAACACATTGTTAACACAATTCTCAGATTACTGACACCTCACTTTAGGTGTAGCCTAAATGGCAGTCACTGAAGTATTTATCAAACCGCTGGGTTTTAGCAGACTTCTAGAGATCCACAGCCTGCAGCTAAGGAGTCCACAAAAGGTACCGAGGGAACACAAGCCCTGCTCTCTTTGGGAACAAATTGGTTGTATAAGGATCCACACCTCTTTGTGCAGTTCTGCTCCACCAGTCTCCCTTCACTATCTCTGGGCTTGGAGGCTGTCCTCACTACTCTACTTTTCGGTAAAGGGAGGAGTTAATTCACTGCCCTTGCACCCAGAGCACCTAAACCCTCTGATTTTCTGCCACAGGGAAAAGCAGTCATGGAGACACACACACGAATGAGGGAATTTTTAGAATAAAAAGAGCATCAGATATTTTATTGTCTTACAGACACGTTTTTAGAGAGAACATAAAACGTTTTAGTTCAAGTCATACGCTAAGTGCTAAATAACAGAGAGAGCTCAGCCAAAGTAACTCTTCTTTTGTCTGTTCAACTGTGATGTTTCTTCCACTCTTCTCTGCATCACCTGGTCACATGCGAGTGTGTGGCCATGGTCACACCGACTCTGAACTAGACTAGTTTTATCCAATATGGTTAGGTAGAGTCAATGCCAGAAGACGGATTCTCATTTAAGAGCTATTGACCCATCTTCTTGTGAGGTGGCTCACTAAAGCTCCCAGCTCCTGCCCCACCAGAAATAGGGCATAGACCTCAGGAGTCTGATATCAAGACTGTGCCTACACCAGGTGGCTGTGATTTGGTCTCCTCTTGCCCACTACCAAATAGCAGGAAAAAATGTCCCCTTAGAAAGACAGGTTTGACTGAAGAATTGAAGCCTGTGTAATTCTATGTCAGGTGAAGTTTCTTTGGCAACATCTGGCAACGTTGCAGAATTTCTACACTCCGCTGAGATTTAGAAGAGCATATGGTTTCCACTATAGCAAAACAAATCACTCCTTGAACAAAAAGCTCTGAAAAGGAGTGGGAAAAGGAAGATGAAAGTTTCAAGTCTGTTTGTAAATTATGCATTATCCGTGCCTGTAACGCCCAGAGGAGCCATAAATTTAGAGGTTTCAACAGAAAAGCCTATAGCTGACACCTTACATTCGTAAAACTCATTACTATCCCTGGAGTGAAAATGAAGGGGAAAAAACAGTGAATAAATAATTGAGAAGATAAGAACTTTTCATCATTTCCTTTTGCTCTTTTTCAGCTTTTTGCTACAGTTTCAAGAGCAATACAGGACTCACATCAGCTGTGGTCTTAAACATGAAAAGTGACCAGCATTCTTCTAGTGCATTTGATTGCAAAATCAAAACAGTTCAGTTAATCTTACAAGTACAGATCACAAAAATGGGAAATTCAAATCTAAGATGTTTTCACTTTCAACATTCAGTTCTGCATCTGCCACAGATACCAATTCTGTAAACTGGATCCAAAACTAACCTGGGTTGTCATTTTATTTTTGGTGCAGCTGAAATCTCACAAGAAAGAGTGGCTGAGAAAGCAGACATTGGCCTTTAGGAAATTTTTAGAATATTTTTGATGATCCAGAGGTTCTGCAGTATTTTAAAACTTTTTCTTTAGTCTGTGCCTTTTTATAAAGTCCCTTTATTCTTTTTCATCTCTTTGGCCTTTCTATATATTGCCCAAAATCTGTAGAAGGGTTATTCTCAGAAGCCCATGTGACATTGGACTCGGTATGACAAGGAAAACAGAGAAATGAGCGAGTCATGCAGAGCAGTTTTGTCCAAGGTTTACATGCAAATAGCTGTGGGAAAAGAGTGCTTTTTGACACCATTTCTACAGGAACATTGATGCCCAGCATTGCAGAGTGTTTCACTTTTCTGCTTTTCCCTCATTTCACTTTAAATCGCACATGAAATATCAAGAACTAGATGCACTGTCTCCCTTGTGACTAGATGCAAATAGCCTCTTTCTCTTCCTTTTCCCTCCAGCATAAAAAACATGGATGGTCAGAGAACAGGAAGGAAATACAAAGACTGCAGTCTTTTTCTTCGCTATTAAAAGTCACCAATTTTAATTCAGTTTTGCAATTAAAGGGTGATCAGCCCAGGAGTTCTCTGCTGCTGGCAGCTGCCAAGGCAGGGCTGCAGCCCTGGCTGCCAGCACCAGGCAGGAGCATTCCATGTTCAGGTCCTCCCTGCCTTGGCTCACCCCTGCTGCACTCCATCCCGACACCTTCAAGGGGTTTCTGCCCCACAGGCAGGCTGCAGGCTCACGTTTTGATCAGCTCCACGTTTGACTGCTAAACCCAGGTTTGCCCCTTTCCCTCTCCCTTCCTCTGCAGTGCCCTACCACCAGGAAACACAGGTGGGATCTCGCCTAGAGTCAAGGGCAGCCTTTTCCTCAAAGTACACCTAGGACCTTCGGTTGTGCCACGTCTCAGGAAATAAGTGCTGAATATTTGAGCTGGGACACAGAAATCAGTGGGATGGCTTTGAAAAGTGCTGCCTTCCTAACAGATCCCCCTGTGTGGAAGTTAATACACAAACTTTAGAAATAAATCTGTGCAAAGTGACGTGAGGGTCTGCAGACCCAGGTGAGGCTCACCTCCCAGTCGGCCCCAGTAAAGGGCAGGAGAGGCCCCTGCTGCTCAGGAGTAGACCAGATACCCATGTGCAGCTGACAGCATCAGTCTTTGTTCCACTTTGCTCCGGGAGAGAAGTCACCTACCCTCTCCTTGGGGAGCGAGTCACTTCTCTAAACAAGTCTTAGAGTGGTAAGGCAGAATTAGGGATCCTACGGTCCACTGTTCCCTTCCACTTCAAATTCCCTGGAGGAAATTAGGGGCCAAACTCTTTGACATCTTCCCCGGGGCCAAAATCACCATGCAGATGGAGCAGAGCAAGGCAGCTGACCACAGCACCCACTCTCCCCTTGGACCATGGCTGCTAGCCGGGCGCCTCTTCCCACGGAGCCCAGCCCCGGTCCCGAAGCCCTCCTTCCTCCTCCCCTCTCGCCCGAGACCTCTACCTGAGGCATGCCGAAGAGCCGAGGCTTAGCCAGCAAATGACTCACAGATGCTATTGAATAGCTGTAAAAACACTGTGCGCAAATGAACAACATGACACTTAGGGCTGCTAGTATTCCTGCCAGTCAAAAGGAGTCCACAGGAAAGCACTCTGAGTAGTTTTACAGACAGGAATGCCCCATGGAAAATTATACATAAACACAAGAGATTGGCAATACAGTGCAGAGCAGTGTTCCCACATAACTTCGTTTAGATTGCACTGAGCTGGTATATTTTTGTATGTCTTGAAGAAAAACATCTTTCTCATTTGCAGAAGATAAATTTAAAACATCAGTGATATGCTAGGGCCCAGGGCCTTTTATGCATCAGCTCTTACTATTCTAGTCCATGAGTCATAAGTTAGAGCATTTATCCCATAGGAACTTCTATTCCCTGGGCTACTCATTCAGATTGGCAGGTTTTGCAAACCAGCATGTAGTCCATAAGAGGCTGAAATTAAAAGAGGAAAAGGTGACACAAAGAGACCCCCCCTAGTAAAATAAACAATGGCAGTGGAAAGCTCTATTTATTGAGGCAAGAATGGGTCTTTGCAAAGGAAGAGTGACTTCATGGACTGAGCAGTGAGGAGTGGAGAAGGCTGCCAAATCTGCCCCTGTGTTTTGGGAGTAGAATTAAAACCACACTGACGGTGCAGGCTGCCTTGCAATGCCACCTAGCCCATGATCACTCCCAAGCTGTCCTTCTGAAAAGCCAAGACACTGACCAAGTCCTGGCAGACGTCAAGACCTGCTTGGGCATTGCGTCTTGCTAATCAGTGACCCGCATGCCCAAGTCAAAGGCCGATGCGCCTCCAGTCTTTTGTGTGAACAGTAACAAAAGAAATCACCTACTGTAGACTTAAGCCCACTGATGGAGGTAACCCATGTCACGTCTGGTTGCAAAACGGTTACCAAACTTTTGTTTATTAACGGAGCTGACCACATCAACTCCAAAAGACATCCACACCCTGCCTGGTCCTTCATCACTGTGACACTGCTGTCCTGTAAGGAAAGGGCTCTGCAGTGGGAACACAGAGCAGATGCTGCCCCTACTCTTGCCTCCCACCAGCTCCTAGCAAAGGAGTGGGGTGTAGCATGATGCTCTGTTCAAAAGGAATATTAACAGCTTCACACCATCGTTTGTCCCAGGTGTTACAAAAGGAATATTCTACACACTGGTTTTCAGCCTGTGATCTAAGGACCCCTGGGAGACTCCAGGTCCAGGGAAAAGGATGAAAGAAAATAAGTTCATAAATATTAGATAGCGATCTACAGATGTAATGTTTTTTAAAGAGTTCACAATTTTGCTGGAGGATGGTTAAGGAAGGATACATTAATCATAAAAAAGGTGGAAAATTACTATGCTAGCTTTCAAAACACAAGATTATTGGTGCAGAAAACTGCATTTCTTTCTTTATAGAGGCATAGGTACGTATGACATCATATAAACATCATGTTTAACAATAGCTAGACATATCCAGATGGCTACATCAATTCATAACAGCAGTTCCCAGGAAGGATTGTTGTGGATTATTACTGAGTTCAAAGGTTCACAATGTATTTTGTATTTTGCCAGTAGAAGAAATTGCTTGTTTCACAGGCACAGTTGAAAGCCCTTTTTGATACCACAAAATCCAGGACTGTTATCTTTGTTCACATGCTCTTAAATGCTATTGAACAGCAGAGATCTTTTTTTCTTTGCTCTCTGTGAAAAGGATTTTTCTAGGAGGAGTCTGATGTACTGTAGTAGCAGAGGACTTTGCATTTCCATGCGACTCAGGCAATGATACACTCTGGTGTAGCTGCTCACTCTGCTCATGGTTACTTAGCCAAATTATCCTGCAAACATTAACAGGACCACCTGAGCAAGAACTGACTCATCCACATCTCCAAGATGTTCACTGAGCTGCACCACTGGAACAGATGGTACACCCAGCAAGGTAGGGTGGGTGCATGGCACCTCCAGAGTGCTCCCACAACACCGACCTCAGGGGAAGGGAGTGTTTCTCCTTTGTTTTGCTACATTTGACTGAATGGGTAAAAAGACAGGTAATATTAATTCTTCTAGAAGGGCATTTTGTTGCACAATAAACAGTCCCCAGATGACACGTACTCCTAGTCAGCAAAGCTGACATTTAGAGGTTCGACTAGAAGCCACGGTGTGTAAGGTTTCAACCAGTTAGGGAGTTTAAATGTACAGTATAGCTAATTTTCAGGTACAAGGTCAAAGTTTCCTAACCTGGCCCCTATTGCTGTTCTAACCATTAACTGAAAGGCCCAATTTAGGCTATTTATATGTCTGGGTACTTAATTGTTCCTTCAAATCAAGTAGTTAGACACTGAGGTCACTTAAATTGCACCTATAATTATTTGTGCCCGAAAAAGAACAGGAACAGACAAAGAGCCCTTGGTAGGCCAGGCCAGCTCCCAGCCCCCTGCAGAGGCAGCCCAAAAGCGTTGGGATACCGCCGCAGTTCCCCCTGCCCTCGTGAGGGTGGTGCCCCGGAGGTTTGGCTGCCGCTCATCCCCAAGGCGAAGGGAAACCCACCAGCCTGTGGGAAGGCGATGGGGCTGGTGCTGTCGGGTCTGGCCGACGCATCCGACTGTACTCGGCCGGGTGGAGGGGGGGGTCCAGCATGCAAAGGATGTCGTCACCGAGAGGTTGCAGAAGGCGTGGTGCGCCAAGCTCTCCGGTTTCATGGCTGTTTTCTTAACGTGTAACAGGGGGTGCCAGTTTAATATCCTGCTATAATACCTAACAGTGAGGGTCAAAAGCAGCATCGGAAGAACTGGGGCAAACTTAATGAAAAGAGGCTTAAACATCTTGAAAGAATATGGCTGTGTGGGTCCCGGCGCAGCTCGAGGCCCCTGGAAGGACCTCAGGTCGCGAGGAGTGTAAATCACTCGGGAGAAGAAGATGCCACCTCGTGGTCTGCAAGACCTCCAAGTGGGAAACGTCAGCAAAAGAAAAGATGAGTATTTTGGCTCCCATGCAAAAGTGAGAAGTGTCTACCTACAGCAGCGGGGCTTGCAACTCACGCATTACCCGAAACCGAAACCCAGCCCTGGCTGCTGGGCCCCTGGTCTCCTTGCCCCTTGCCACCATCACACCGAGCTCCGACCTCTTCCTTCGCCCATGGGGGATCTGAAGCTGCTGCCTGCGAGCAACAGGAAAAGCCACACGCTCCTTCCCTGGAGCAAGCAGGATCCCAAATCCACTGGCAGGGATTCACCCCCCAGGTCCCGAGGAGGACAGGCAGCAGCACCTGTTTGAAATTAAATGCCTGGATTAAAAGCAGGACTTAAAAGCTCACTGCTTGAAATCGCCATGCCACAGATGAGGGTCTTTACTCCCCCCACATTTCTTTTTAGGGGTAATATAAGCTTCTTTACAAGAGAGATTTTTTGAAATTTTCCATTCCCTTTTAACAATAACCAGAAGAAGTTTGTAGCACATTAGGGCTTAACTTAAGGAAATGAAGGAAGGAAGGATCTCCTGTTCATTGGGCTCTTGACCTGGTCTCTGATTTTGTAGGCATTATTTTGCAAACAGGAACACCTGCACTTTTTCCACTATGTGCTTAGCAGGGGCACACACACATACAAACCCTTCTGGGCATAAAAGTGCAAATTTTGAATAACTTCTCCCTAAAATGTATCCTCCCACACATACATCACTAATTGGTTGCACAGCTGTGGATTGTGCTGGGTGAAGACAGGGCCAACTGTGTTTAAAAGTGTGTGTGTCTGTGACTATTTGATTGTCCAGGTTCATAGATTTTTGTCAAGAAAAATACAGTATGCAAACATTTAAAAATAAGTGCTAATACCTTGTGAAAAATATTTTGTAGTCTCTCTTGAAACAGAAAGAAAACTGATATGGAAGTTTTAGGCTTTGCATTCAGCGTTAGTAGCAAGGCGTGGGGAATATTGGATGTATAAGGACCCAGCACTGTCAGGCAGCCATTACTGCTGGCGCATGTGTCACAGAGACAGAGCCCTTCAGCAAAATGACAGCTATTCCAGTAGGAGACCCAGGAATGCACTTTATTTGAATGAACAGCTTCACTTTCTAGTTAAAGTCACAGTTAATAAATGGCAAGAAGTGCTTCTCAGCATGGGAACATTCAGGCACAGCCTGAACAAATGGGGTGCAGATTTTTTAAGGGTTTATTTTCATTCCCATTATAATATATGTCTCAGCTTGTAAATGCTTTTATGCCAACAGTAAAAATTTCCATTTATATGGATTGAATTGAGCCTTTGCAATTCAGTGGCAGTCTGGCCACTTTTAAGCAGATGTTGATATGCCTTGAAACTTATTTAGCTGAGTGAGTGACAAGCTGCTAGAGCCCGATGATTTTCTATGGCTGAGCATGCAGATAGGATAGATAGACATCCAAACCGATACATCATTCATTCCTATCAATGGAATGATATTTTGCTTGCCTGTGTGTGCATGGGCTCATATCATAAAAACATAGGCTAGCAGACCTACATGCAAAGGAAATTCTGTTTAGTTCGTTGTAAGTTATGGATCTGCAAAAGAAACCCCAACAATAAAAAGACCGAGGATGCTAACTGGCCTGGGAAGGTCTCGGCGCGTTCTGAGAGTGCTGGAATTCTGTTTCCCACATTTTGCAGCCCATGATGCAGACTAACCCGGACAGTGTGGCTGGGTTTTGTTCCAGCTATCAGCTAAGGCACTGTTAAAGGAACCTTTCTTTACAGAGAGGTTTTCAATATGCATAAAGAGCCAAGCCTTCCTTCAGATCAGCTGAACCCCAACGGGGCTGTCTGATCCTTCTCTGTGAAACAAGGACAGCTTATGTTCAGCAATTACATTCCTGTCCATGCGCAGACAAGAGGCCACCGCCTTTGTCAGCCAGTACTCCTCAGGCTTCTCTTGCCTTTCAGTGGGGACGGTGACCTTTCTGACCACATCAAGATGCACCATCACCATGTGCTCCACACGGGGCCCAGTGTGCAGCACAGCTTTTTTTCCAAGCATTGCTGGAAGAGGAGCCAGTCCGTCTCCACTGATCCAGCCTGAGGACAGTGATGGACTGCCCTCTGGGCCTAATTACTCCTCCACATAGAGGATAAATAATCTACATGACAACAGACTCTGTTCACTCATGCCCTCCCACACCTCCCTCCGCCTGCAGCTTAGCCTTGAGTGACAGATGGAGCAAGAGTCTGTGCGGATGAAACAGGCTCCCTTCATATGGACTTGTGTTGGCCATCCCAGCCACACTGCAACATCTTCCTTTTGGGGCAGAGCAGATACCCTACTAACTCATTTGCTCTGTAAAGCAACTTGGTTCATAGAGAAAACTCCAATCCATCTAAACAAATGCAGACAGCTTTCTGCAGCCAAATGCAAAGGACTTCAACTTACCATCCCTTTTGGGACTGTCCTATGTGGCTTAGCAGAATGAACTCAGGTTATTCTCTGCTTACGGTAAGTCTCAACTAAATTATACAAGGACACCCAGGCAGTTTTCTAAAAATATATCTTTCTCTCATCTTTTCCTTCAACTGTGAAAGGAAACAAGTCAAGATCAGGCGGAGGTGACACCTTACACACCTTTAGGTCCCTGCCAGGGCTCTGTACCCGCTGGCTGTTAGCTCTGGTTGTTGTTCTAGTTCAGTGAAAGGAAACCACTCTGTTTAACCTAGGACATAGCCACTGACTTGAAAATTTATTGTAAAAGCTGCCAACACTGTAAATCTCTCCTGTCAGCATCAGGTGGGTGCTGTTCTTAGGGCTCTGTCCAAGAAAGCCTTATGGTTCAGAGTTTAACCCATTAGATAACCAGAACAGGCAGTTTTCTGCGGCAACAATTTCTATAGCCATAGTTATCAGCATCCATGAGATGCAGCTTTCTAGAAGCAGCTGAAATTCCAAAACAGTCCTTGCCCAGGGCTGGTCACAGCCCAACAGACCAGATAGATCTCCATTGCTCTGAGTAAATACAAGGGAAATCTCTTGGGGCACAGGGGGAGAAGGCAGAGGGAATGCACTTTGCTGCAGCACTTAAGCAAACGCTGATGCTATAGACTCTGTCTAAACTGGCAAAGCACAAGGTGTGAGAAGCCACTGGTTTTCCATGACTTTGCAGACAAGTGAATGGTCAGGATGGGAAACAAGATGCTGCACCCATCCAACACCCGTCCCAGGCAGGGGGTCCCTTCTGCCATCTCTGCTGGGCCTGGCACCGCACCACAGGTACACAAAACTAGAGGGGAACCAGAGCAGCACTGCAGGGGATATAAACCCACCTCATTACAGATGGAAAGTTAGCCATATTCGAGTGCATCAGGAGTCCAGCTGCCACAGTAACACAGAACTACATTGTGTGCAGAACCACAGTTTGCCATCTCTGTAAAAACAGGCAAGAGACATTCCCTATGAGATCTGATAAGAACAGGAGCTGTTTGTTTAAATCTACTCCCTAGCCAAAAAAAAAAAAAAAAAAAAAGATGAAATAGCAAACCCTTGAAACGCAAGTAGAGGATCATTATTCTCATTAGAGCAACAGTGGGCACTTCTCATAATGTGTAGTGAAACACTGGTGCTTGAGTGAATAGGACCAACTGTTCAGCCCCGGAACAAATTGCACATCAGTCTTAACCTAATAGGTAAGATTAATGGAATGTCATATAATGGGGGAAAGTCAAAAAATTAAGGTAATTTGGCAGAAATGGCTTGGAATCATAGTCCACCTGAATGCATTTCATCCGGAGGATTACTGTCTCCAGTGTTTTAGTTAAGAGCTATATTAATTTGAAAGCCGTGCCTTACACAGATCCATCCTGTGCTTAAAGGCTGGCTTTCTGCTAGAAATGCTTACTATGATACCTTTGCTGAAAGTTTGCCCAAACATCTCACAGCCAATTGCAAAGCAGAGTGTCAGGGGACTCGGAGCACCGTACCTTGCCCGTGTTTATGACCGGTTGACTTTTTGGCTCCAGCACCTGGATTTGTCAGGGCCTCTTAGCTGCTGCTGGGAATGTGCCCCAGCCGAGCCCGGCTGCTCCCCCTATCACCCCTCTGACAGATTAAAACACAACAGGGTCTGTTGGATGACTGACACATTCCTCCTCTGTCTGACTCTGAAAGGACTTCATTTAACAGCCCTGGAGTTGAGCTTTTGACTGACAGATTGTGAAGGGGAAAAGTCATTCAGTTCCATTAAGCTCAGTAACTGCTGTAGAACAAAACACCTTTAAAAAAAGGGGATGAAAAAAGAGCTTCGGAGAGCGGGGGCAGGAGCTTTAGGGAGAAAAAAGGGGATTCTTTTCAGGTTCAAAGACAATCTTTCCCTTTGCTTTCTGTCCATCAATGAGGGCAGCATTCCCAGAGGGAATACAGTCCAGCGCTCATTGGTGCCATTCAGCTGCCAATCTCCCTGACAGGGAGACCAAAGGGCCTCATGTTGCGCTGCGGAAACTGTCTGTCAGGCAATCAGCAGCTGCCATGACATCATCTGCCCTGTTTTTTTAGGACTATTATAGGAGACTGGGTCCAGGAGCGCTCCTCCAGAGTGGTATTCATATTTTCCTTTTGCCCACCAAACCGAAATTTCTTTATAAAAGGAAACACAGTCTTGGTTGCATGGCTGTATTTGCAGGAGAACTAACTGTGCCAAAGAGGGGGGACTGCGTGCCTTCAAACTGGTCTTTTTCCACTTGGAATATATCATGCCAAAGTTGCACAGCCCCTTGGCTATTTTTTGTTATAAACTGGGGTTTATTTTAAGAAATACTCCAAGTTAAACAGCAATGATAAACCTTTCTCTCTCTCTTTTTTCCCGGAAAGCTTGTTTCACTTAAATCTCTCTGCCTTTGTGATAACACTGAAGTGTTCATAGGATTGTTATTCTTACACACATATATATGTGCATGTACACACCCAAATGCATATGTATAGAAGCCAGGTTCTGGTTGTATTTATACAGCCAGTGCAGTAGCTGAGGCTACATTCCGCACTAGCCAAAGAGCTGCAGAAATGAATTATTAATCCTGATGATAGTGGGAGAGAAGTTAAGCACGAAACACAAACAAGCCACTGGCTGTAAGCGTGAAGTCTGGCGATAAGCAGGACTGGGACACGCTGCAGTCAGGACACACTGCTTGGTCTGTTCCCTCCATCCTGTCGCAGACCACCAAGGACAAGTAGGCTTTGATGGGGCAGGACCAATAGCAGGAAGCTTTAGCCTTTCTGGTCCTCCAAGTCCTTATCTGTAAGAGCAATATAAATAACCCTAGTATAGTTGACTTTAAGCTAAATTAGTTTGTGACTTTACAGCACACTGTGCTTACTCAGGCGAAAATCCCAGGGAGCTAAAATAATTTTGACTGACTAATCCCTGCCTACAAACCAAGACACGGACTGGGGTCCTGCCAGGCAGTGGTGGTACAAGCAAGATGCTGGAGACTCGCCCACTCTGTGCGATGCTCACAGCCGCTGTCCTCACTCTTGCAGGGGTCAGCTCAGCAGGCTGACTCCTGCTCTGGTGCTGGAAGACCTGCCTGCTAAAAAGGGAGCATCGGTGATATGAAAAAGAAAGTGTGAAATGAGAGAGAGACCGAGCCTGCAGACGGTGCCTCTGGTTCTCACACCACACCCAGGGCAGGGTTGGGGCATCGTGGCCAAGATCCAGTCTTGAAGAATGGCTATGGGACTGCCCAGCTCAGCTAAATGGTCACAGGCCTTTTCTATTCCTTCTGCTGGCTGGCTGGCCAGTTCTTTGGTCAGTTGGTCTTAGGCAGGTGTTAGTACAGGCACTAGCATTAAGGCCAAACTGCATGAAAGGGTAAAGCTCAGCTCCATATGGAACTGAGCACGGGCTTGTTCCCCTGCCAAGGTCCTGCTGCATGAGCCATTTTCGGCTGTTAAGTCCTCTGTCTTGTTTCAGTAAGGGATTATTGCAAATCTTCACACATTCCACATGGACCTTACGAGACAGTTAGTCAGATCCTGGATGGACTTGCACGCAAAGGCGTCCTGCTGCTGCTAGGGTCAGAATGTCTCCCTTCTTTTATTATTATTTGTATTTTTACAGCCCTGCCAAAGGTCTGCAAGTCTTGAGCAGCTACCATTTCAATCCCCTCCAGCAAGCTGTAGTCTGATACTCCAGCTATGTTTACTCTGTACGTTCAGGCATTATTCTTTCTCACCTGGCAGTGAACCATGCAAATTAAGACAGTCTCCAAGCACACACACAAAACCCACGGAAACAAGAGCTGCCAGATTTCAACATCAGAAGTATGCAAGGGGAGAGGGCCAGTGATCACTCAGGCTTCCCTCTTCTCTGTGCCCTTTTCTTCACAGTGAGGAAGACAAATGCTGTGATTTACTCTTCAAGAAGGTGATGCTGTGGCAGTAGGAAGCACTAGTAAATCCTTTGTGAGAAGATCACCAGATTAGATCTGTTAAGATTGCCTCCAGTGTATTTCAACATGCACATTTTTAACTAATATGGAGCAAACACTGACAAAGAATAGGATGTTAGGTTTGCCTGTGTGCACCAAGAGTTATCACAGAAACTAAGCCTGGAAACATCAGAGAGCCCTGTCTTCTTGTGACTCTCTGAACTTGCATGGTAGAGGAGTGAACCAGAGTGGTATGGGCCAACAGGGACAGTACTACATAAAATCACTGGGCAAAGTCCTACATGGGGTGGGTCCTCAGAAGTGGGGGAGCCCTTTGCCACACTGTACATCTGAATTTCAGTTCTCAGTGGAGTGGAAGAGATTGCTCACTGAGGCCCTGAAGGCCTAGAGTCCATCTCAGAGTCTGAAAATGTGGAGAGATTCTCTTGTATGAAGCCTCCCTCTGCTTTGAGATGAGAGTGAATGAGAAATGAAATTTGATGTGATTAGAGACACACCAAAGTAGAAGGACACCATATATCCATGAATCCATTCAGCTGCCTTACCAGCCCACATAGTATAAAAATATAGGTCTAGATCCCCAAAGGTGTACCTCCTGCACAGGTTCCTAATTGCCATTCAGTAAACAGAAGGTGTTTAAATGCCTTTGCAGGTCATGACCTTAGTGGTTAAATCTTGATCCCAAATAAGGGTGTGCTAGAAGTCCTTTGACAGTCTGCTATAACAGACTACTTCAAAAAAACTATCTTATATGTCCTTTTAATAGTAAATTCATAATGGGACAGATCTTACTCTTTTGTCATTGTTCCTGCAGTAAACAACAAAGTTGCTGTTTCAATACTTTCCTGGTTTTAAATACACTTTAAACATATCCACTTCACGTTTAAAATAATGGCTTTGTGCGGTGCATTTCATTTTCGGATCATTCTGGAATGCTTTTAGCAGGTCCTCTGCCAAAAACACTCAGCTTTCTTGCTTCTATGGATAATAGGAGCTTACAGCTTTTATAGAAATTTACTTTTTTTTTGTTCAAACTTTATACGAGTTGTGAGACCTAATGTAGGGTCCTCCACATAGCCTCAGTCCAAAATACTCCTTAAAGAAAAAGAGAATAGTTTGTCTCTCCTTCTAATGCCAGACCTGAACCTTCATAAGAGAAGTCAGGAAGAGCGTGGCTTCATGCTGCTCCCCAACCAGTTCTTCTGGATAGGGAATGTCTATCTAAATGTTCATATAGTTCCTAACACAACTGCAGCACTGTCTCTTCGAGACCCTGAAGTGCCATGGTGCTCTCATACCAACAGCCCAGTTAATTGCAACCTGCCCGTGGTGGGCACACGGAGCAGCAGAGGGAAGGGGGAAGGAACCAGAGGAGTTTTGGTGGGCTCCACAGTCCTAACAAAACTAACAGGTGGCTGTGGCAAAATTAAGGCCACAGTAGAATTAGGAGCAGAACTGTTTGTCTCTTTGTGTTTTGTCCTGGGGTATTTCCCTAATACAGTGACACTGTAACTACCGTTATTGATTGTCAGCTGATAATTTCTCTAGCTAACGAAGGCAAATTTGCATTAGAACAATAGGTTGCACTGTTTCTCAGAAATATTCTCCATTTGCTATTCTCTCACATTAAAACTTGATATTTTAATTGCTTCCCCTCCAAAATTAAGAGCTAAGGATAACTTTTGGCCATAAATTTCATCATTTTTTAATTATTTTTGCAAAGATCAGGTGCCTGTAGCTTCAGCTGGGAGTTTCTCATTTTCATTGTCTCTGAAAATCAGATCACAAAACCAAATTCAAGTATCTAGAATTATTCATCTAAATCCACATTCATCTAGCCATCTGAAGAGAACTGACCTGAATGCCGGTATCTATTTTCAGTTGCTGAGAGCTTCAGATATTCAGAACCAGGGAAATCAGGCCATGAGTAATGAAGCTAATGTATAGATTTAGATAATTGTCTATAAGTACTTCAAAATACTAGACTTTACCTCTGTATCCTGTTTTTATCCTAGGATTCCTCATCTCACTTATACTAATCTGAGCTTCATACACAGGGCCAACTTTCGGACGGCATGGTATGCAACAGAATGTCAGTGCTTGCTTTTGAGATGTACTTCTTCCTCAGGACTGCAATTTTCTTTAGCGTTCCCAATAATTCATGGATTCCAGTGCTTCCTTCTATGTAAAATCTTTCCTGATCAGAAGTATATGAACAAGTTTTATATATTGGATGAGTATTCCTTCACTGTTCAGGATTGCCCGTCTCCATCCCACATCCCCTCTGATGCATTCACTCAGCAAAAGGCAGTGACATGGGTAGCCCGGGCTCAGTGGCCAGCAGACTGCTGTCAGACTGAATGAATCTGTGTGCTTTTCCATCTGCAGGGGCACTCATTTGGCCTTATCTCCTCTATCCAGATGCTGATTTTCCCCAGCTTTGTAGGAAGCTGATAATCTCAGAGCCTTTTACCTTCTGTCAGATTTAGTTGAAATTGGCCTGTGTACTCAAAAGTTATTAGGAGGAAAAACAACATAAAATGCAATCACATTCGCTTCAGGTTTTGCTAATTCATTTCTGTAGGAAATGCAGCCAGCCAGGAAATGGACTCCAAGTGTTGCCTTCTGTATTTATTTTCACAATGAAAATACCAACATCAGCCACAAGACATGCTCAGGCAGGTGAGAGTCCCAATGAACAACAGCAGAATAGGCAATGCTCCCTGCGTTCGCTTGGCCACCCCTGCTAAACTTGAAGACCCAAGAACAGGATGTATTTGTAATTTGGTGAGCAGGAAGCGATGAACAAGCAAAAGACTTGTGCTCTGAGAATCAATGAATACCAAGCCTATTCATAGCTTCTTTTCACAGCTTCTCATCTCCCTTGTCTGCCTTTAGGGTCCAGTTGTTCAACTCTTCCTCCTGTATTATGCAAAAAATCTCCCTAAAGCCAAAGTGATTAATGCTGGGAGCAGGGATTACTCTTCTAATTCCAAAATATGAGCACAGCTGTAAGTGTAGAACAAGGCCAAGGAGAGGGCAAGGGAGAGTTGTACTTTGTCACCCGTGTTAGTCTTGATCCAGTCGTTGAAATGGAAAGCCACCAGCTGTGGTGAGAAATTTAAGGAGTACAGAAGATGTAACTGAGCACAGGAGAAAGGGTGCCCTGACAGGCTGCTTCTTTCCCTGTGTCAGCACTGAAATAGGGATGTGATAGCAGCAAACAAATTTACATTCTTCTCCCAAACACATTTGGGGAATAGGCATTGCTTTTCCAAGGGAGAGAAGAAAACTTCAGGTAAATAATGTCGGTTTTTATTTACTTCAGATCTGAATCTCTATCAATTATTTCATATTTGCAAGGCAACCTTATGTAATTAATCTACCACAGAAGACTGTTTACTCTTTACCAGTAACATTAAACTCTCAGTGACATATACCCAAGCCCTTGGAGATCCAGACAGCTAAAGGATTTTAAAAATCTTGATTCATTTTTACATGCTGCAAACAAATCTATCTAATTAGAAAAATATGTCTGAAATTTTAGTCAACATGAAATCAACTTTTATTTTTTAAATAAATGATTCAAAAAGTGCTTGAGAAAACATCTAGCACTTTGAGTAAAAGTAGGGTGAACTGTACTATTTGTATTACCACAATACCAATAGCCATCACTGGTGTGTGATAGGAACCCCATGTGCTAGCTGGTATACAACTAAAAAGGCAAATGTGTGAGTAAAAAGGCAGCCCTTGAGCCAAGCACTCAAAGCACAAAGCAGAAGCCTCCAGCTGCCTATGGACAGGCAAACAGGACAGTACAGCAAATTGTTAGGACAACAGCAAGTACCATGCTGTACAGTGTGCCAGAGGGACATATCAGCTCACTGCAGGGAAGCCCTAAATTCCCATAGTCATGGGACCCACTTGTGCTTGCAGGACTGTAGACCCCCCTAGAGCCCACACACATTCTCTGTTGAGCATTTGCAGGTAAACTGTAATAATTGTTACTTTCCTACATTAAATGCCCAGACTTCAGGTGTGTTCATTGATTCATGATCTATGTGATTTCTCTAGAGCAACTAGTCATATCAATGCCCAGTTTTGGGGTGATGCAAGATCTTGGACATGCTAACTGGATCTTCATGAAAATTCCCTCACTATGACATGCACCAAATTAGAGATAATGAAATCCCCTACTCAGTTGCCAGTATTAGTATTATACACTAAGAAATTTTACACTTCTTTAGCTTATCCACAAAATGCAACTGCAATGGTCATACTATGATATTGTTCAGCTCTGCATCTGTGTTTTGATTTACACTCAGCTTCTTTCTTATGACACATCTAAACTATGTTTTATGTCATTACACCTTTCAATTTTCAAATATATGTGGGTCTGTGATAGGAGACACTTTTTTTCTTCCTGTTCTGACTATACCTTATTAAACTTGACCACAACAGCTAGTTCCCCAACTGTCATCTTGGCTTCTATACTTTTGGGTTGGTTCCTAAGATAGCAGTCAACTTTCTGAATGTTATTTGCTCTTTTTGATTTTCCTCCTAACTTTTCTCCTCTGAGATAGATAGAATAATAGATGAACAGACAGAAAAAGCTCTTTTGCTTGGGAAGGTAATTCTGTACAGTTGTTGAAGTAGACACTAATTTGCTTTTCTCGGTATCCATTTTTTTCCAATATTAAAGCCCATTAAATGCAAGTGGAAGGAAGCTGACCGTCCTCACATCAGCAAGGCATGCAACTGCAAGTGAAG